>NC_035162.2:24656160-24967704 GCF_001659605.2 Manihot esculenta
GACAAAAATCAACTGGAACCAAAGAATCCAGATAGCATTTGGAATTGCTAGAGGACTTGTATACCTACACGAAGAGTGTAGCACTCAAATCATCCATTGCGACATAAAGCCTCAAAATATTCTCCTAGATGATTATTATAACGCCAAGATTTCCGATTTTGGATTGGCAAAGCTTTTGGTGTTGGATCAGAGCCAAACTTTTACTGCTATCAGAGGAACCAAAGGATATGTTGCACCAGAATGGTTCAGGAACATGGCTGTCACAGTAAAGGCCGATGTGTACAGCTTTGGAGTTTTATTGTTGGAAATAATTTGTGGTCGAAAGTGTGTCGATACAGACGTTAGTGCAGAGAGAGGACTTCTGATTGACTGGGCTTATGATTGTTACCGAGAAGGAACAATAAGTGCTTTGGTTGAAGATGATGACGAAGCCATGAATGATATGAAGAAGCTTGAGAGGTTTGTGATGGTTGCAATTTGGTGCATTCAGGAAGATCCTGCTTTAAGACCAACCATGAAAATGGTTGTTCTGATGCTTGAAGGTATTGTTCAAGTTACTGCTCCGCCATGTCCATGCCCATTTAGCACTGTATTTAGTTGAAAACCAGCTCTTCTTTCTCTCTGCAAATGCAAATTTTTTCCTGTTGATATTTAATTACCTTCGTATTGTTTCTAGTTTAGTTTATATCGTTATATTTAAATAATCATTATAATAATTGTCTTTATTAAGGTGGATGGTTCATTCAGATTATGATAGCATATAGCCAAATACAGAGCTTACAGCTTAGCTTTTCCAGAAGTTTATTATTATTTTTTAACTCAATTAGTTCTTTTTTTAAATTTTTTTTATTTTTTATTAATTTATTATTTTATATATTGTAATATATTAATTTTATGAAAGTAAAATACATTTTAATATACCATAATTGATCCTCTCAGCACATTATCAGTTAATATCCTATTTAAATAAATATATCTTATTTTATTATTTTATCGATTTTTTTATTATTATTCTAAAATTATCGTTCTAATAATATATAATTGACTATTATAATTTTATTTAATTTTATGTTATTTCCAATTCAATTTATCATTAATTATTATTTTTTCAAATAAGTATTCAAAATATTTTTAATATTTAATAAATTTAATATTTTTAAGATAATATAATTTAAAAAATTAATAAAATAAATTATTTTTTAATATGTATAAAAATTTATATTTAAAAAATAAATTTTTATAAAAAGTGAATAAACTATTATAATTAAATCATGGTAATTTTTATTTATTATTTATTTATTAAAATATATTTTTAATAATATCATTATCAGCATTTGCAAATATATCTTTCAATTATATATAGTTTATCACTATAAAATTGACTTTTAATAATATTTACGGTAGAGTAAAAAAAATTTCTTTTCATTATTGTTGTAACAGGTAAATTTATAAAAAAAATATTAAAATAATATAATATTTTAATATAGAATTTACTATTAAAATTTATTTTTAAAAAAAATATTTTAACCAATTAAAAATTATTTTGGTATAAATAAATTAATAACGAAGTGAAATAAATAAAAAAAACTATAACTTAATAATAAAAACAGTATATAAAAATAAATTAAATAATGAGTAATAACCTAAAAAAAATTAAGTGGAGACTGAAACTTGAAATCTTGAAAATGAAAAGCAAATTTTTTGGATTGAAAAATAATATAGAAGATGAGGGACTAAATAGTAAAAATTTCTTTGATAAATGAATTAAAAAATTTAAAATTATAAAATATAACGATAATCTAATTAAATAATTTTGAAATAAGGATGAATTGATAAGTTTTTTAAACATGTAGGGACCTAATGATAATTTGTCATGTTTTAAGAAAAATTACCTATATGCTCTTTAAAAATTTAAAAATTTCAGGCGGACCTATAGCCCTCTTGACCATGAATATGGGTCCGTCTCTGGTGAGAAATTATATATTGTAAAATTACATACCTGATATACAAATACATGTTAATCAAAATAAAATAAATAGATAAATATATAAAATCTATAATAAGCGAATAAGTGGACCTTAAAAATATAGTAATAAATTGGTAGGTTTCTTTTAATAAAAAATATAACTACTCTGACCGCGGATTCATTCTCCCTATCAATCTCTCCATTTCTTTTACCCATTCTCTGGCTATTTTATTGGGGGACTTGGTAGTTATAGGTGGATTGGGGTTCAGTAGCGTTGAAACCTTTAGCTGCAGGGAGTACACTCAGGGGTGTGTTGAGGCCCCTCAGCTGCAGCATTTGCCCCAGCCAGTGGGCAATATTTTAGAGCTAAAGAGCCATGGCTTGTAGCTCTTGGTCAGACAAGGTGGTTATGGGTGCGTTCCCTGCCGAGCTCGGTGAGAGATTAAACAGTACAGGTGGTTGGTTTGATGGGGTTGTGGGATTGGAAAATTAAAACTGTTGACCTTCCTGAGTAGAGCTCAGGTCGTTTGGGGTATTGTTGGTGTGATTTTCGTTGTGGTTAATCATGTGGATCTTAGTGGGTGTTATGGAAATGGAAACTGCGGTGATGAAAATATCTCCTTCATTCCTACAGACGGTGCCAATTGATGTTCTGAAATCTAGAGAAAATAGGGTCTACAAGTATGTATCTAAGCTTGGTCTGAGGGGTCACGTATTCTCCCTTTATCTCTCTTTTCATTTATCTTCTAGTGATGCATAACTGCCACCCTCCTACAGTGCCACATGTCCTTGTCATGCAGACCTGTACGTACATACGTACTTGCTCGTCATGCGACCATTTAATTTCCCTTTTGATGCATGCTGGTAGGGCCGAGGCGTAGTCGGGCCTGTTCTCCTACTCTCTATCACATCACTGGTGCTAGGGTCTCCTTTGAGTGATCCAGGTCTTGGGTCAGTCCGGCCTGCTTTAATCACGGGCTGGATGGCGCGTTAATGGATCAGCCTGCTTAGTGGGTTCTATTGGACTTTGGGTCTGTGTAATACCCGGCTAGACTCCGGTATCGGAATTCCTACTGTCCGGTGGAATTTCGGATGTCGAAAACCTCTAGAAGGGTAAAATCATGTTTTTATAAAATGTTTTCATGTATTTTATGTTTTTATTTGAGAAAGAAAATGAGTTTTGAATGGAAATAATCTTGGAGGAAGACCCAGGTTCGGCCGCCAAACCTCAAGTTCGGCCGCCGAACATGCATGCACTTCGGGAGTGCTTTAGGCCCCCGAAGGCATAAGTGAGGGAAGTCCAGGTTCGGCCGCCGAACCTTATGTTCGGCCGCAGAACATGGCATGCATGCGGAGGCACGTTAGGCCCCCGAAAGTGGCCTGGCCAGCCACCTATAAAGGTGTCCCCTTGTCCGAACGGGCGAGCTTTTCTCCCCATCTTCGGCCAAGGTGAGTCTCTGCCGCCCTCATGCCGATCTTAAGTTCTTCCTTCAAATCTTTCATGATTTTCATGAGTTTTCACCTTTGTTTTGAAGATTTTTGAGCAAGGAGCAAGTTTTGGAACTTGGAGATTCAAGGAGCTCGATCTCTCCCATCTCCGAGCTTGAATCGTTTCTCCTCTCGATTTTCAAGAGGTAAGCTTAGATCCAACCCTCCTTGCATGTTTTAAGTAAGTTTTAAGTTGTTTCATGGGGTAGAATGGCATGTATAGGTTTATGTCGAACATATGGGGAATGTATGTTGTTTTTGTGTGTTTAATGCAATATGGTTGGGGCTTAGGCTAGCTTGAGACCCCTATGCGATTATATGTTTGGTTGTGCATGTTTGGGAGTGTTGTAGAATAGGTTTATGCATGTTTGAATGGTTTGGGAGGCATTATGCACAAGAGGAGGCTGAGTTCTGCCATTTGGAAGAACTCAGGTTCGGCCGCCGAACCTGCCTGTGGAGGCAAGCTTTCGGCTGCTGAACCCTGCCCCCGAAAGTTGGACTTTCGGCTCTGGAAGGGAGTTTCAGCCACCGAAGGTGCCGCCGAACTTGCATGAGTTTTGCCTCTGGAGGGAACCTTCGGCCGCCGAAAGTGCCGCTAAAGGTGCATGACTTTCGGCTCTGGAGGGACTTTCGGCCGCCGAACCTGCTGCCGAAAGTGCCCTGTTCAGCCTTCCTTTGCATGATTTCTATGATTGTTTTAAGGTGTTTTAGGGGGTTTTTGGGGAGTATTTTTAGATTCATATTCATGTATGTTTGGTCCCTCATTTGAGTCCACCTGTGTAGGTTCGGACCCGAGGAACCGAGAAACCCAGCAGTAAGTCAGCTGCTTCAGAGTCTTGTCAGAGCTAGCCAGAGGTGAGTGGAATAAACCTTAATACTTTAAATTAATAAAAGTTCTAGCATGATACATGCATCATGAATGCCATGAGATATATTAGGTTGTTTGCATTAGAATTCACGAATATGTTGCATTGCATAATTTGATGTTGATGTGGATGGATGTTGGATGACCCTTTAGTCCTCGTATGATATGATATGATGATGATATGCTATGAAAGTCCAGATGTGGCCTACACGACGCTCCTGGCACCATGTAAGTGAAAGTCCGGATGTGGCTTGCACTACGCCCCGGCATTATTGGATATGTATGCTATGATATGTTTAAGAGAAAGACCAGATGTGGCCTGCACTACGCCCCTGGCATGATTGGACTATGTAGAGGACTATTGGTGACAAATCCATCCTTGATGTGAATTGTTTGTGATGTGATGCATTCCATGAAAGCATGAAATTTTAATATAATGTTTTTACTATTCTGCTCACTGGGCTCTAGTAGCTCACCCCTTTCCCTTAACCCCCAAGTTTGCAGGTACGAGATAGATCAGGAGGTCAGCAGGAATAAGAAGTTATATTTTATGTAATAGTTAGAAGTGGACATGAGAATGACGTAATGTAAAGTATAGTACATGCATGTAATGTAATGATATGTTATTGAGGATTAGTATTGTGCTTGACCCTAGTATGTATAGTTAATCCCCTTTTTGTATACATGATCTATGTTTTATTATGTTTATGTTTAACCAAGCTTAATGTACGATATGATACCCTATTGGAGCATTTGATGAGGGCTCCAATGTGTGGTTTATGTTTATAGTTATGTGCATGCACAGGTTAAGCTTGGTAAAGGAAAGAAAAAGTTTACAGTTTTATGTGTATGTATGATCATGTATGGGATTTGACAGGTATACAGGTTGTATGTTAGGCTTGCTACGGGTCCCGGCGACCTTAAGTCGACCTGGATCCTAGCGCCAGTAGCGATCCGATTTTCGGGTCGTTACAGAGTTGTATCAGAGCCCTAGGTTCATATGGTCGGACCTAGAGTGTCGGGCTCATAGATGTTATAGGAGGTCAAGCATAATAGGAAGGATCATGTCCACTAGGATAGGATGTGGAGTCCTGTCTTGTATGATGATGTGAAATGCCATGATAATATACATGTGCATTAATGCTATGATATCTATGTTATGTATGTGATGCAGGTTCATGTGTTTCCACATGAACCATATGATGCTAATGATCTATGTGTTATGTGCTGTTTTTCAGAAAACAGGATGAGAGGAACTCGTCGATCTGCACGATTGACTGGAGTACCACCTCAAGACGAGGGCACTGATGCCCGTCCTCCTGCATTGCCTAGGGCAATGTCAAGTAGGTCCAGTAGAGAAAGAGTAGTAAGAGACCCTAGAAGGTCTTTGGATCTGGGTAGAAGCAAATCAGTGAGGGGAACAGTTCAGGGAGGAATGTCAGAAGATATGGATGTGGATCAGAGGAGGGATGGCAGTCTGGGAATGAGTATGTCTGAAGAGGGCATGGGAGAGTCACAGGGAGGCACTCAGGCCTCGGGGTTTGCTCAGCCACCCCAATACCCACTCTTTTCTCAGAATCCCGGGTATTCGATGAGAGGTACATCAGATTACCCTAGCTTTAACCCTTATCCTTCCCACATGCCATACCTACCTTTTTACCTACCATACCCACAGTACCCCATGTATCCACCCCCACCTTACTATCCAGGTACAATAAACCCTACATCAGAGAATGTTGCACCTCCTCCACCACCAGTAGAACCCACTGTCCCAGACACCCAAGTACCTAGGCCTAGCTCATCTGGAGGGAGCAAGGTCAAGATGACCGATTACATGAAGCTTGGTGCTCCTCAGTATGAAACAGGTGATGACCCGTTTGAGTACCTTGGGAGGGTCAAGATGATTACAGATGAGATAGGAGCTAATGACAGTAGAGCCATTCAGATGGCTGGGTTCACACTGAAATGCAAGAAGGCCCGTGAATGGTTTAAAAACAACGTGAACCCGAGGGTGGACAGTATGTCCTGGGAAGAATTTGTAAATGAGTTTGCAGGATGGGCTTTCCTTGAAAGCTCTAGGGAGATGAAGATGGTGGAGTTTGAGCAGTTAGGGCAGACAGAAGAGATGAGTGTAGATGAGTACACAGACAGATTCTTGGAGCTGTTGCCGTTTGCAGGGCAAAATCTTGATTCAGATCAGAAAAAGTCAAGGAGGTATATCATAAGGCTTCATTCCAGGTATTTCTCCTTGATCCAGTCAGCAGAGAGGGAGAGTTTTCATGCCATAGTGGATATGGCCCGGAGAATGGAGGCTAGTGCAATTATTGAAGGGAAAGTAAAGCAGTCTGTTGCACAGTCTTCTGGTTCCAAGACCCCAGGTGGGGGAAGGTTAGACTCTTCTTCTTTGAGTGCAGCAGCTTCAGGTGAAAGGAAAAAGTGGGACAGAGGCCCCAGGAAATCCAAGAAGAACAAGTTCTGGAGCAAGATCAAGTCAGGTCTGGGATTAGGAAGTGGCTCAAGCTCTGGTGCAGATAACGCAGTATGTGCGAGGTGTGGTAAGCCACACAAGGGAGTGTGTCAGGCTGGGACGAATACATGTTTAAGATGTGGTCAGGAGGGACATATGGCTCGGGAATGTCCTAGAGCTGCTTTTATGACACAGCCCCAGCAGACAGCTTCTGGTAGTGTGGCACAGCCAGTAGCTCCAGCCGCGACTCAAGCCAGTGGCAGAGGCAGAGGGAGAGGGGCAGCCTCTTCTTCAGCAGGTTATAGAGGTGAAGGTCCATCAGCTCCAGCACGGATCTTCACTATGACACAGCAGGAGGCTAATACATCCAACACCGTGGTGTCAGGTAATCTCATCATTGGCTGTTCAGATGTTTATGCCTTAATGGACCCGGGTGCATCTCATTCTTTTATTGCTCCGAGAACCGTTGAGAGGTTAGGGTTGATGGTCTCTGGGTTAGAGTGTCCCCTATGGGTCAGTGGACCCAAGTGTGACCCGTCAGTGGCAGAGTCAGTCTGCCAGTGTAGTCCAGTTTTTGTTGAGGGAAGATGCCTTTCAGCCGACCTTGTGATTCTAGATTTGACAGATTTTAACGTCATTCTAGGGATGGATTGGCTATCTACCCATGGTGCTACCTTGGACTGCAGGGACAAGGTAGTCAGGTTTAGAGATCAGAACGGGTCAGAGGTCGTCTTCAGAGGAGACAAGAGGGGTACACCTAGAGGTCTGATATCAGCTCTTCAGGCTCGTAGGTTGCTTAGGAGGGGATGTCAGGGGTTTTTGGCTCATGTGAGAGAGCTTAACAGTCAGGTTAGAGAGCCCAGCCTCAGTGCCAGTGGTCAGAAAGTTCTTAGATGTTTTCCCAGACGAGCTTCCGGGTTTACCACCTGCTAGGGAGATAGAGTTCGAGATAGAATTGATGCCTGGAACCAGACCGATCTCTATCCCTCCCTACAGGATGGCACCAGCTGAGTTGAAGGAACTGAAAGAGCAGTTGCAAGAATTGGTAGATAAGGGCTTCATCCGACCGAGTACCTTGTTCAACGGGCACTCCAATGCTTTTTGTGAGAAAGAAGGATGAGTCCCTCAGACTTTGTATCGACTACAGGCAGTTGAACAAGGTCACTACCAAGAATAAGTACCCGTTGCCTAGGATCGACGATCTATTCGACCAGCTAGCAGGAGCGGGTTGTTTCTCCAAAATAGATCTGAGATCTGGGTACCACTAGCTGAGGATAAGAGAGGAGGATGTGCCGAAGACGGCCTTCAGGACTAGATATGGGCATTTTGAGTTCCTTGTGATGCCGTTCGGGTTAACCAATACCCCTGCAGCATTCATGGATCTCATGAACAGAGTTTTCAGACAGTACCTGGATCACTTTGTTATTGTCTTCATAGATGATATCTTAGTGTATTCCAGAAATGCAGAGGAGTATGCCCAGCATCTGAGGACATTTTTGCAGACCTTGAAGGAACACGGCTTGTATGCCAAGTTCTCCAAGTGTGAGTTCTGGTTGAGGAGCATCTCATTCTTGGGGCATGTAGTATCAGAAAATGGAATAGAAGTGGACCCCAAGAAGGTAGAAGCTGTGGCTAACTGGCCTAGACCCACTTCAGTGACAGAGATCAGGAGTTTCTTGGGTTTGGCTGGTTACTATAGGAGGTTCGTTCAGGACTTCTCTAAGATTGCAGCTCCTATGACCAGACTAACTAGGAAGAATCAGAAGTTTGTGTGGACCGACCAGTGCGAAGAGAGTTTTGAAGAGCTTAAGAAGAGGTTAACGTCAGCACCGGTGTTAGCACTGCCAACTAGCAATGAGGACTTCACAGTGTTCTGTGATGCATCCAGAGTGGGTTTGGGTTGTGTGTTAATGCAGAATGATAGAGTGATAGCTTATGCTTCTAGACAGCTAAAGAAGCATGAGCTGAACTATCCTACACACGATCTTGAGATTGCAGCTGTTATCTATGCACTCAAGATGTGGAGGCATTACCTCTATGGGGTAAAATATGAGATCTTCACAGATCATAAGTGTAACAGCCCGGAAACCGAACTGCTACCGGCACTAGGATCCAGATCGACGTAAGGTCGCCGGGACCCGTAGTAAGCCAGCTATATTGTCTGTGTACCTGTGAAATCCCATACATGATCATACATTTTCTGTCAAAACATAAAACTTTTCTGTACTCCAAGGCTTAACCTGTGCATGCACTATATCTCTGCTATTTTATCCCCACTCTAGGCGGATAGAACCCATAATGTTAAGCCTGGTTTTTCTCATATTCACTAACAATAAAAGAAACATACATAAACTGATCATGTGTTTACAACAAGGGAGTACAACTCTTATAAGTCAAGCACACGTCTATACACTGTACATCTCTTTACAATTACATGTCCACACTAGCTATTACATAACTCTTCTTCTTCCACACTCTGCTGGACTCCTCTCTGAACTCTGAACCTGCACAACTGGGGTTAGGGGAGAGGGATGAGCTATACAAGCCCAATGAGCAGAACTATAAAACATAATCTGAAAAGCATGATCTCATGGCATGCACAACAACACATCATCTCAGGGATAGACATGACCACCAAAAATCCCAATACTAAAAGGATGCCTGGCCTAGCCAGGTCTTACAACTTCAATTTGCCTGGCTCAGCCAGGTCTTACTATCTCTGCTGCCTGCTCTAGTCAGGTCTTACCTACAGATGGCTGCCTGGCCCGGCCAGGTCTTATAACAGAGCTTGGGCTATTGGAGTCGCCTTGGTCTATCCACAGCCTCATACGCATCGTATATGCAATGCAGCATATTCGTGAAACTAATGCAAGCATCCTACTAGACTCATTATGATGCATGATATATGCTCAAAAGTAGTTTAGTTCTGAAAAGAGAAGTTCCACTCACCTCTGGCTGACTCTAAACTACTTCTGCAGGTTCTGAACTTGTGCTCACTGCTGCTCTCTGGGGTTCCTCTGGTCCGTTCCTACACAGGTGGACTCAAATGAGGGACCAAACTAACTCAAGAACATCTCTCTGAAACTCCCTAAAAGCCCTCTAAAAGATCCCCAAATAATCACATAAAACATGCAAAAGAAAGCTGGACAGGGCACTTTCGACGGCAGGTTCGGCGGCCGAAACCCCTCTCCAGAGACGAAACTCAACCTTCGGCGGCACTTTCGGCGGCCGAACCTTGCCTCCAGAGACGAAAGTCCCAAGTTTCGGGGGCAAGCTTTGGCAGCCGAAACTGCCTCCACAAGGGGTTCGGCGGCCGAACCTTCCTTCGGCGGCCGAACCTGGTTTTGCCCGTTGGGCAGAACCCTGCTCTGTTTCATGCAAACTCAACACCAAACGTACCCAACATGCATATCAACTACTCCCAACTAGCACATACCAGAAAACATGCATAAAGAGGTCCAAAACTAGCCTAAAACCTCAAACAAACACATCAAACAACACTTCACAAGCTGGACCATAAACATCTCCCAAAAACCTCCCCGAAACCTAATCATGCATACTACCCATACAACTCCCATAAAACCTTCAAAAATCATCAAAGAAGTTCAGGATCCACCCTTACCTCCTTAAGAACTTGAGGATGAGTGATCCTAACGTGGAGATATGAAGAAAAGCTCTTCCAAAGCTCCAAACTTCCAAACTTGCTATTTGTGCTCAAAACCTGCAAAACACACCAAAACCCTTAAAACCCTTGGAAGATTTGGTGAACAACATGAAAAACATGAAAGTCAACTTGGGAGAGGCTGGAACTCACCTCTGGCTGCAAGTGGAGGAGAAATATCCTCCTTCCATCGACCCTTGGCCCTTTTATAGGTGGCTGGCCAGACCACCTTCGGCAGCCGAACGTGAAGCCGAAACCATGCAATGTTCGGCGGCCGAAAGTAACCTTCGGCGGCCGAACCTTTGCATTTCTCCCTTGTTGCTTTTCTATCAAAACTCATTTCCTTTACCACGTGAAAACATGCAAAACTCTGAACAACACATGAAAACATATGTCTTACCCTTCTCGAGGGTTCCGACACTCAAGATTTCCCCCGGTTTACAGAGAGTCCAATGCCGGACTCAAGCAGGGTATTACAATAAGAGCCTGCAGCACATCTTGAGTCAGAGAGAGTTAAACTTGAGGCAGAGACGGTGGGTAGAACTACTTAGTGATTATGATTGCAAGATTCAGTACCATTCGGGTAAGGCGAATGTTGTAGCAGACGCCCTAAGCCGAAAATCACTTGGCAGTTTGTCCCATATCACAGTAGAGAGGAGGCCGGTGGTGAAAGAGTTGTACAAGCTCATTAATGAAGGTCTATAGTTAGAGTTGTCTGGTAGGTACTTTAATAGCCCAAATGAGAGTGACACCTGTGTTCTGGAGCAAGTGGCTCAGAAACAGCACGAGGACCCAGAGCTAGTGAAGATTGCCAAGACCGTGCAGTCAGGTAAGAATGATGAGTTTAGATTCGATGATAAGGGGATCCTCCGTTATGGGAATAGACTATGTGTACCAGATGACATCAGTTTAAAAGGAGACATTATGAGGGAAGCTCATAATGCTAGGTACAGTGTTCACCCTGGAGCCACCAAGATGTATCAGGATCTGAAAAGAGTGTATTGGTGGCCAGCTATGAAGAGGGAAGTGGCATAGTTCGTGTCCGCTTGTGAGGTTTGCCAAAGGGTGAAGCTGGAACATCAGAAGCCGGCTGGAATGCTTAACCCACTACCGATTCCCGAGTGGAAATGGGAGAATATAGCTATGGATTTTGTGGTGGGGTTACCGGCAACGTCCAACAGATTAGACTCCATATGGGTGATTGTGGACAGACTCACCAAATCTGCTCACTTCATCCCTGTTAGGAGCAACTATTCTGTGGACAAGTTGGCACAGGTGTATGTTGATGAAGTTGTCAGGTTGCATGGAGTTCCTGTGTCTATAGTGTCTGATAGAGGGCCCCAGTTCACCTCCAGATTTTGGCGGAGTCTGCAGGATGCTATGGGTACCAGGCTAGACTTCAGCACTGCTTTCCATCCTCAGAATGATGGACAGTCAGAGAGGACCATCCAGATTATAGAAGATATGCTCAGAATGTGTGTGCTAGATTTTGGCGGTTCTTGGAGGCAGCATCTACCCTTGGTGGAGTTTGCCTACAATAACAGCTATCATGCTAGCATAGGGATGGCTTCATATGAAGCTTTGTATGGGAGGAAGTGCAGGTCACCTGTCTGTTGGGAAGAAGTTGGAGAGAGGTCCTTAGCAGGGCCAGAGATAGTTGAGATCACCAGCAAGGTGGTGCCCATTATCAAAGAAAGAATCAAAACTGCTGTGAGCAGGCAGAAAAGCTATGCAGACATCCGCAGAAGACAGGTAGAGTTTTAGGAGGGAGATCTGGTATTGCTCAGGGTGTCTCCTATGAAAGGAGTGGTTCAGTTTGGGAAGAAAGGTAAGCTAGCTCCACGGTACATTGGACCCCTTGAGATCTTGCAGAAGATCGGGAATGTATCATATAAGTTGGACTTGCCTGCTTCCATGGAGAGAATCCATCCGGTTTTCCATGTTTCTATGTTACGAAAGTTCGTGTCAGATCCGGGCAAGGTTCTTAGTGAGCCTGATATGGAGATCCTTGGAGATCTCACTTATGTAGAGTAGCCAGTACGGATCCTAGACACTCAGATCAGAAAGCTAAGGAACAAGGAAATCCCGATGGTGAAAGTTCTTTGGAACCACCACAACATCGAGGAGTGTACTTGGGAGACACAGAAGTCTATGCTCCAGCAATATCCTCATCTCTTTTAAGGTTAGTATCTATGTGTTTTATGTGTTTTGTTTGTATGATATGCTTTATGCTATGCATGTGCTAGTTGAGGAACATTCGGGGACGAATGTTCTTAAGGGGGGAAGAATGTAATACCCGGCTAGACTCCGGTATCGGAATTCCTATCGTCCGGTGGAATCTCGGATGTCGAAAACCTCTAGAAGGGTAAAATCATGTTTTTATAAAATGTTTTCATGTATTTTATGTTTTTATTTGAGAAAGAAAATGAGTTTTGAATGGAAATAATCTTGGAGGAAGACCCAGGTTCGGCCGCCGAACATGCATGCACTTCGGGAGTGCTTTAGGCCCCCGAAGGCATAAGTGAGGGAAGTCTAGGTTCGGCCGCCGAACATGGCATGCATGCGGAGGCACGTTAGGCCCCCGAAAGTGGCCTGGCCAGCCACCTATAAAGGGGTCCCTTTGTCCGAACGGGCTAGCTTTTCTCCCCATCTTCGGCCAAGGTGAGTCTCTGCCGCCCTCATGCCGATCTTAAGTTCTTCCTTCAAATCTTTCATGATTTTCATGAGTTTTCACCTTTGTTTTGAAGATCTTTTAGCAAGGAGCAAGTTTTGGAACTTGGAGATTCAAGGAGCTCGATCTCTCCCATCTCCGAGCTTGGATCGTTTCTCCTCTCGATTTTCAAGAGGTAAGCTTAGATCCAACCCTCCTTGCATGTTTTAAGTAAGTTTTAAGCTGTTTCATGGGGTAGAATGGCATGTATAGGTTTATATCGAACATATGGGGAATGTATGTTGTTTTTGTGTGTTTAATGCAATGTGGTTGGGGCTTAGGCTAGCTTGAGACCCCTATGCGCTTGTATGTTTGGTTGTGCATGTTTGGGAGTGTTGTAGAATAGGTTTATGCATGTTTGAATGGTTTGGGAGGCATTATGCACAAGAGGAGGCTGAGTTCTGCCCTTTGGAAGAACTCAGGTTCGGCCGCTGAAGGGGCTTTCGGCCGCCAAACCTGCATGTGGAGGCAAGCTTTCGGCTGCCGAACCCTGCCCCCGAAAGTTGGACTTTCGGCTCTGGAAGGGAGTTTCGGCCGCCGAAGGGGCCACCGAACTTGCATGAGTTTTGCCTCTGGAGGGAACCTTCGGCCGCCGAAGGTGCATGACTTTCGGCTCTGGAGGGACTTTCAGCAGTCGAACCTGCCGCCGAAAGTGCCCTGTTCAGCCTTCCTTTGCATGATTTCTATGATTGTTTTAAGGTGTTTTAGGGGGGTTTTTGGGGAGTATTTTTAGAGTCATGTTCATGTATGTTTGGTCCCTCATTTGAGTCCACCTGTGTAGGTTCGGACCCGATGAACCGAGAAACCCAGCAGTAAGTCAGCTGCTTCAGAGTCTTGTCAGAGCTAGCCAGAGGTGAGTGTAATAAACCTTAATACTTTAAATTAATAAAAGTTCTAGCATGATACATGCATCATGAATGCCATGAGATATATTAGGTTGTTTGCATTAGAATTCATGAATATGTTGCATTGCATAATTTGATGTTGATGTGGATGGATGTTGGATGACCCTTTAGTCCTCGTATGATATGATATGATGATGGTATGCTATGAAAGTCCAGATGTGGCCTACACGACGCCCCTGGCACCATGTAAGTGAAAGTCCGGATGTGGCCTGCACTACGCCCCGGCATTATTGGATATGTATGCTATGATATGTTTAAGAGAAAGACCAGATTTGGCCTGCACTATGCCCCTAGCATGATTGGACTATGTAGAGGACTATTGGTGACAAATCCATCATTGATGTGAATTGTTTGTGATGTGATGCATTCTATGAAAGCATGAAATTTTAATATAATGTTTTTACTATTCTGCTCACTGGGCTCTAGTAGCTCACCCCTCTCCCTTAACCCCCAGGTTTACAGGTACGGGATAGATCAGGAGGTCAGCAGGAATAAGAAGTCATGTTTTATGTAATAGTTAGAAGTGGACAAGAGAATGACGTAATGTAAAGTATAGTACAGGCATGTAATGTAATGATATGTTATTGAGGATTAGTATTGTACTTGACTCTAGTATGTATAGTTAATCCCCTTTTTGTATACATGATCTATGTTTTATTATGTTTATGTTTAACCAAGCTTAATGTACGATATGATACCCCATTGGAGCATTTGATGAGGGCTCCAGTGTGTGGTTTATGTTTATAGTTAGGTGCATGCACAAGTTAAGCTTGGTAAAGGAAAGAAAAAGTTTACAGGTTTATGTGTATGTATGATCATGTATGGGATTTGATAGGTATACAGGTTGTATGTTAGGCTTGCTACGGGTCCCGGCGACCTTAAGTCGACCTGGATCTTAGCGCTAGTAGCGGTCCGGTTTCCAGGTCGTTACAGTTTGCTTCCTTCTCCAAGGTCCGACCTCAGCCCGGGTGTCAGAAGTCCAACGGCCATCAAAATACATCATGGTTAAGAGACTAAAATTTTTTTTGTCTACTTTTAAACACATATACACGACGGAAATCACAAAGAATTCAAAGAGAGAGATTTAGAAGATTTAGAAAGAGAAATAAATATATTTAAAGTTTTTCTTTTTTATCTTATTCTTTTGATTTGTTATTCACGATTATTTTAAGATGATTTTTGAATAATTTTTCAATAGAGTTTCTTGTTGAATTCTTTGAGCAACTAAATTTTTTTTTAAAGGATTTGATATAACTTGGATTATTGATTCTTTTTAATTTATTTGAATTGATTTTTTTTATCAATTTATTATTTAATTCTTGAGATCAATATACTTATGAGATATTTAAATGATTTTATAATGAAATTAATACTATATAGAATAATTTTAGGAGTGAAATGAGAATTGAATAATATAAAAATATTAATTGTATTAGGAATGAAAGATTTGACTTGTAGAATTTTAAATAAAATAATTATTTATAAAATTAATTAGAAAATTATTGATTACCATAATATTAGAAATTAAAAGTATATCATGTAGTGGTAATTTAATTAATAATAAAATTTATTTGTATTATTATTCAAAATAAATGCAAGAATACATAAAAAAATTTAATAACTTTATGGGTAATGAGAATTTTGATTTTAAATTTTATAAGAGAAATTCAGATCCTTTTATCTTTTTACAATTTCGATCTCTGAGAAAAATTCAGGAGTAATGTATACTACTCAATCATAAAAAAATTTAAATTTTAATTTTAATTTTAATTTTTTATTAATAAAATTAATAATTATATAATTAAAGCACTCTAAGACTTAGCCTGGTGGAAAGTGCAAAGGTTCGACTCTCCCAATCCCTATTTCAAAAAAAAATAATAATAATTATATAATTAAAATCCACGCAAGCCCAAGTGTCAACTAATTAATTAATAATGTCACATTTCATTTAACGTCCATCCGCTGGAATTGCAAGTTGTCTTCATCTCCGTTTGATCTTCTTTTTCTAATTATATTATTAGTAAAAGAAGATTCTGAATTCTATTTTCGAGTTTTTCTTTTTCTTTTTTTCCTTTTTTTTTTTTTTTTTTTCTTTTTACCTTTTTTCAAGCAAGCTTGGGATGAAATACAAATATGATATTTGGTTCGTCAAAGCTACTTCTTGCATTTATTTTGAACCCATAAAAGAAAAGAAAAGAAAAGAAAGTATTAAAAATTGTAAAGCAACCACGAATGAGAACTATATATAATTACCGATACTGGGGGAGAGATAATATACTCCATAGGAATATAATAATAATCAAGATGAGATGTGGAGTTTGGACCTTCTCATATACTTGTTTTTTAATATTTATAATTATAATAAATTTTACTCGCATTTGTGTATTTTTTAAATTTAAAAAAAATATATATTTTAAATTATTAATTTTTATATAAATAGAAAAATTAAATAATTAACAATTTGAAATTAAAGAGACTAAATACTTAACTATTTTGAAAACTAGAGAATGTATTTTTAAAAGTAGGAGTACATAATTGTGCATGCCAGTTCTTGACCTGGTCTTAAAATTAAGTTTCTCGTCTATACAACCCTGGAAAGAAGTTTTACTCCCTGCCAAAGATTTATTCAGATTCGTTGCCAGAATTTTTTCTCTGGTTAAGCTCTTTCTGTGGAGAATTCATTTCACTTGATGATTGTACCTCCAAAAGATTGAAATTGGACACTGCTAGAAACTATCATTTCAACGTCATTATTGGATTTCATACACAAAGTGATCACAGTGGATGTTAAGGAAACCAAGTTCCATAAATCGATTATTGAAGAAGAAGGCACTGAAGCTTTCCTGACCACTATAACTTGGCAAACGAAACTGCCCTCTGTAGCATGCTCCAAACTTGCATCTGATAATAATGATGTGTGTTTGGGGTGTGCTGAGTTCGGCTTAGCGGGTGATGGGGTAAGCAAATGGGATTTAAGGTTTGCCTCTCCCTTGTCAGGTGATGTGGAAAATCACAAAGCCACGTTTGGCAGCTATGGTTTTAGTTTATAGTCCACTCGTCTCTCAATCCAAAAAATGTTTGGATGAGGATAACAATGAGGAACAAAGTTTCCACTCAAGCCTTTGCTCTTTTAACAATGTTGTGCTAGTTTCTCGGAGGGGTTTTGTCTTTTTTGAATTAAAAAAAAAAAATTAACATTTTAAATCCAGCCTAACTTATTTGTCAAAAAGAGAATTGATCATCCAAGTAGTAGCCAGACTCCACATTAAAGCTGTCAGACAGACACCTTCATCAAAAATATATATATATATATATATAACCAGCTCACCGCCCAATATTCAAATCTGCCTAGCAGGCTTTAGAAATGTAAAGCGAATTAGGGAGGTTATAAAATTTTAAAATTATTA
The DNA here is from genome assembly GCF_001659605.2 of Manihot esculenta. Classification (NCBI taxonomy): domain Eukaryota; kingdom Viridiplantae; phylum Streptophyta; class Magnoliopsida; order Malpighiales; family Euphorbiaceae; genus Manihot; species Manihot esculenta. The sequence goes on from NC_035162.2 coordinate 24,673,630, forward strand.
TTATTTATTTATTATTATATTATAAGAATATATTTAATATTATTTTAAAAATATATATTTATTAATTATTTATAATATAATAATAAATATTTTTAATTATTTTTTATAATATATTTTATTATTTATAAGATTTACTGATAAATCGTTACCATAATTTTTTTTATAAAATTTTATTTAATTGTTATATTATATATTATAGTAATATATTTTATTATTACATATTATAAAATATATTTAGTCATGTTAATAAAAAAATTTATAAAAAATCTGTTCTTCGCTTTTTAAATATAAATAAAATATATTTAGATAGTTTTGTTATATTTTTAGTACTCTCTAATTTTTATAATATAATATTAAATATATTTTATATAATGGTTAAGGTTGTTAATATAATATATTTTTAATTTTATATTATATATATTATAATAAAAACACATTTTATTATTTATATTATAAAATATATTTAATTATATTATTAATATTTAAATAAAAAAATTTTTGATACTATCTAATTAAGTGCTATAAAATTAATATTATTAATGTAGCCGAAATTAATATCAAAATCGCACTAATAAAAAAATTTCATAAATAAAATTTTCAACGACCATAAAATTTTCGACGATTATCAAATCTTTTAAAATTTAAATTCATTTTACAATAATTTTTCACATATTTTAAAAAATTTGTTATTAGATTTGTTATTGCTGAATTTAAAAATTTAGTATATATATTTCGAATTTGGTACCTTTTGGACTATGAATCAGACCTAGATTAATAAGACTTAAAATAAAGAGTAATTGGTGAAACTTTTATTTCTATAAACCAAAAACTCTTTTTTGTATGCTAATATCTCATCAATTTCATAACACTCCAAAGATCTTGTTGTCAATGTTATTTTACGCTAATAGGCCATATACACGCCTGATATTTCATAAGTACTCTAGAGATTGTGTCATAATCTCATAGAAGCAGTCCCATGCCATACTTGTATAGGTGATATCATCAAATATATATTGTAATTTATACACCACCCATAAGGGATGTGAATATCATTAAAAGTTTTCATCTCATCCTCTCATTAATCCAGTCTAGCACTTCTCACATCATAAGAAACAACAACGTTAAATTATGCTAACATAACTAACAAGTGACTTGTTGAGTTTCTATCACTATTAATTTCAGATTGGCTAACTTTCATTCCCCTTTATGTTTCATTTATTAACTTCTTTCTTAAAAATTTAGTCAGAGGATTGGCAGAATCCACTTTTAACTCCACATAAATAATGAATATAATTTCACTTCTCAGCAGCTTGCTCAATCATATTATGTGTTAGACAAATATATCTATTTTTATTATTGAAAGTTCTATTATTTGTAATAGTTATTGCCATTTGGCAATCACAATACACGAAAGATATTGATTTTATTCTCAACATAATATTTGCTAAGAAACTTCTTAACCACTAAAACTTCATTGTGATATAATTTCAGAGCAATAAACCTTGACTCCATAGTAGTTTTGACAATAATAATTGATTTCGAGTAATTGCACCACTAATTAAATATATAATTACTAGTGGATTTTATTTCATTTGAATAGAAATTTCAATTAGTATCACTGTATTCTTCTGATACAGTGGGACATCCACTATATAGAATACCATAACTCATGGTATCTCTCAAATAATTCTTTAACTTTGACTAAAGTAGCCCAATGATCATGATTGGATTATTTATAAATTTACTCAATCTACATAGCATAAGCTATATCAAGTATGAAAAATTCATTCAATGCAACAATATTCTATTAATATGTGCATATCTAAATTGAGTAATAATATCATCTCTATTCTTCTTTGAGAATTAGCATTATATGGGATATTCACTAGTTTGACATTGAGATGTTTAAACTTCTTTGCTTTTGTGATATAATTATACTATCATTCCAATTTTAATTCCCCAAATCACATTTATTCCCATTATATATTTTATATTAAATTTATATATGCTATATCATAATTTGTATTGAATATAAGCATATGACCACATATAACAAGTAACCACCCATTCATCATTTATAAACTTTATAAACATGTACTTATCAACTTCAATAGAAAAAATAATGACTTAATCAAACTTGGTCAAATTTCTCATGGTCCTGTTTAAGTGCTTGTTTCAAAATATATAAAGATTCAAGAATTTTATAAACTTTATTTATTCTTTCCTCAAGTTGTATCACAAACTTTTTCTTTCAAATCTCTAAAAAATAAAAAACCAATTGGTAAATAAAACTCTATACAATGAAGCTAAAATAATTAAATTTGAACCCCTTATTTTAAGGATCAATAGACATAATTTTAGCAAAATACCTCCACACTTTTAAATATTTTAGCTCAAACTTATAATTTTTTATAATTCATAGGAGTCTTATCAATTTATATATATATATATATATTATTTTCTTCCATTATAGTACTCTTAATATTACTATGAATAAAAATAAATAAATAAATATAAGTCTATCATTCAAAATAATAGTATAAGAAAAGACCGTCATAGGACTTATAAGTTATAAAAAGATAAGATTTTTAAATTTATTTATTTGGTTCATGGATTCCTAGCTAAGTAGATATATCAATTAACCAAGAAAATAGTTTGGTATTTTAGAACTAATAGGAATAACCATAAGATTAAAAAAAAAATTATTGATATTAAGGCACTTATACGCTCTTATTCAAATATTCCGTACAAAAAATAATTTCTCTCCTTTTTTTATTATTTTGGTCATAAAGCATATTTTTAAAAAGATACCTCCACACTTTTAAATAATTTAAGCAAACTTATTATTTTTTCCATAATTTAAATGGGCTTTTCATTACATATATATAATTCTACTTTCATTTTCTTTATAATACTCTTACTATAAATAAAAATAAAAAATAAATAAATAAATTTAAGCCTATAATTAAAATAAATATATATTTTATTTTATTCTATTACAGTGCTCTTAATGTTATTGTGAATAAAAATAAAAATAAATAAATGCAAGTTTATCCTTTAAAATAAGAGTATAAGAAGAAAGGACGATTATAGAACTTAATAAGTTATAAAAAGATAAGATTGTAAAATTTATTTGTTTAGTTCATGGATTCCTAACTAAGCAGGTATATCAATTAACCAAGAAAATGGTTTGGTATTTTAGAACTAATAAGAATAACTATAAGATTAAAAAATAAAAATAAAAGGAAAAAAATATTGATATTAAGGCACTCATATGCCCTTATTCAAATATTCAGTACAAAATCTTATCCAAAGAAAATAAAAATTCTACTTTAGGATCTCGATTATTGAAAATTATTAATGTTAAAAATTGGTGGTAGACAATGAAATTTGGTGAGTTTATTATTATCATTATTATTATTATTATTATTATTCTTTAATTTTTTTTTTGTCTTCCTTCGATCTACCAGAGAGAATAGATATAGATCAAATTTTAAATATTTGGACTCAATTTGAAAATAAGTGTTGAACAAAGAGCTGACAAACGATAAGAAGAAAGACAAAAAAGAAAGAATATATAACTCACAAAACAGGAGGAATAAAGCTGCGAAGGAGATTATATATTATTCAATGAAATGACCGCCTATTTATAGGCTTACAAAAGACACGTTGCACCAACATTTTACTGAGTCATAGGAACGTGGCAAAACAGATTTACTATCAACTAAAGAATCGGTAACAGCAAAACGACTAGGTAACTAAAGCTAGCTAATAATTCGGTAGACCACTAAGCCATTAGCTAACAAATAAATAAATAAATAAAAGAAGATGGTAATAAGCTTGGTCAACAAATGACCACGTGTTGGTGGCTGGTGTTGATATCTTCAATACTCCCCCTCAACATCAGCTTCTTCTTTGTTCGCCCCGCCAAGCTGATGATAAAAACTTTCGAACTTGTTGCCACTCAAGCCTTTTGTAAATAAATCTGCAGCTTGATTTTCTGTTCTGACATGCTTCAACTCAATTTCCTCTTGCAAGACTTTCTCTCGGATAAAGTGGTAATGCACCTCCACATGCTTAGTTCTTGCATGAAAAACTGGATTTTCCGCCAAACATATTGCTGACAAATTATCGCAATACAGAGGAATTGGATACGTCACCGATTAATGCAAGTCCTCTAACAGTTGCATAAGCCAACTGCTCTCTTGAGCTGCCATCGCTGCTGCTCGGTACTCCGCTTCGGTGGTTGACAAAGACATTGTTGGTTGTCTTTTGCTACACCAAGAAATTGCTCCCGACCCAAGCATGAAAACATACCCGGTAGTTGAGCGTCGAGTATCATAGTCACCTGCATAGTCAGCATCACAATAGCCAACTAGTTTACAACCTCCTCCTCTTTTGTACATAATACCATAGCCAAGCGTATTCTTCACATATCTCAGAATTCGACGAACTGCATCCAAATGAGGCTTCTTCGGATGTTGCATGTACCGACTCATCACACCAACTGCAAAAGAAATATCTGGTCTAGTTAAAGTTAAGTAGATAAGACTACCCACCAACTGCCGGTACATTGTAGCATCTTCTAAATCTTTCCCTTCATGAGCACATATTTTGGCGTTTGGCTCCATTGGTGTTGAGATTGGCTTACACTTAAGCATTCCAAACTTCTTCAGTAAATCTTTGGAATACTTTTGCTGATGGAGAAATATTCCTTCTTGAGAATGATCGACCTCTATACCAAGAAAATGCTTGAGCTGTCCAAGTTCTTTCATCTAAAAGCGAACTGACAAATTCTCCTTGGTTCGAAAATTTTATTCTTCACAATCTCCTGTGATGATTAAATCATCCACATATACTAGCACGATAGCTAGCTTCTCTCCTTTAGCTTTGACGAACAAGCTAGCATCCGCACTTGTCACCAAATAACCACTATGAGTAAGAAATTCAGCAATCTTGCCATACCAAGCCCTCGGTGCTTGTTTTAATCCATAAAGCGCCTTCCGTAGCTTACACACATACTCAGGATGATCTTGATTCTGAAAGCCCATCGGCTGGTCCATGTAGATCTCCCGATCCAGCTCCCCATGCAAAAATGCATTCTTCACGTCCATTTGCCTGAAAGCTGCAAGTGCTAATAGGACTCGTACAGTTGTAAGCTTTGCAACTGGACTGAACGTTTCATCATAGTCTAGTCCATATTGATGAAAGAACCCTCGAGCTACCAGGCGAGCCTTGTGTCTCTCTATTGATCCATTTGTGTGGCGCTTTATCTTGTATACCCATTTGCAAGAAATAGGCTTAACATCTCTTGGCTTTGGCACGAGCTCCCAAGTCTGATTTCTGTCTAGCGCGGCAATTTCTTCTTCCATAGCTTTAATCCATTCTGGATTCCGGAATGCTTCCTCGAATGTCTCCGGCTCTTTTGCATCTGCTTCTTCCACTATGGCGGCATTGGCATACTTTGGATTTGGCTTTCTAATTCTTGTTGACCTTCTTAGTGGAGTTGGTACTTCCACTCCATTAGGCTCATCTTGTTCGCTTGGTTGTTGATACACACCAGTTTGCCAAGGACTTTGGGCTACACCTTCTTCGACATTGCCTTCGTCATCTACATCTTTAGCTTCACCTAAACCCAATTGAATTTGAGAAGATTGCACCACGTCTTTAAAAACATCTGAGTTTGGCAATTCTTCCTTGTCTGAGAACCACCATGAAGAAGCTTCATCGAACACCACATTCCGGGATGTGTAGCACTTTCCGGTTGTAGGATCACAACATCTCCACCCTTTTCTTTGACTGTCATATCCTACAAAAATGCATCTAACAGCCTTCTTGTCCATTTTGCTACGTAAATGATCAGGTACAAATACATAGCAAACACATCCGAAAACTCTGAAATAACTAACTAAAGGTTTCATGTTCCACAATTTTTCAAAAGGTGAAGTAAAACATAACCTTTGTTGAGGAAGCCTATTGATCACAAATGCAGCCGTCCTCATTGCTTCAGCCCAAAAACGTCCTGGTACATTCTTCGCGTGAAGCATGCTTCGACAAATTTCTGCCAGATGCCTGTTCTTCCTTTCGACTACGCCATTCTATTGTGGAGTGCTAGCACATGTGAACTGATGGCGTATTCGGCATTCTTGAAGGAATTCACAAAACTCGTCTGAGGTATACTCTCCCCCATTGTCACTACGTAGACAACGAATTCCTTTGCCAACTTCCGCTTCTGCTACCTCCTTAAACTCTTTGAACTTTGAAAAAGTTTCAGATTTTTCCTTCATGAAGTAAATCCACACATACCTTGAGAAGTCGTCAATGAAAGTCACCATGTATTTCATCCCAACAATGGAAGCTTGTTTAACTGGTCCAAACACATTCGAGTGGACCAACTCTAGTGGTTTCTTTGCTTTAAATTTGGACTCTTCGTACGGCAACTGGTGTGCTTTTCCATACTGACAGCCTGCACATACCGTGTCTTTTCTCACTTCAAGTTGTGGAAGTCCCTTCAACATCGACATCTTCATCATCACATCTAATTTGGAATAGCTAACGTGACCTAGCCGCATGTGCCACACGTCTGTCGTTTCATTCCTTCTTGTCTTGTCTACATATGCGGTTTCTGCAGACATTACGTAGACTGATTCCAACCTCTGTCCCTTCATCACCGGTTCTTCTATAATCTCCAGGTCCCGATAAACCTTCACATCTTCTGGACCAAAGAGAACAAAATGGCCAGAAGATGTTAATTGTGCCACCGAGAGAAGATTTTTCTTCATACCTGGGACATGGTAGACATTTTGGAGCGGCACCTCGGTATCACTATGTTGAGGAGAGACTACCGTATTACCGATGTGAGCTATCGGTAGCTTTGAGTTGTTCGCCGTTACGACCACCCGGCTTCCCTTATACTCTGACAGGTTCTGCAGCTTCTCTTTATCACCCGTCATATGATTTGAGCATCCTGAGTCAACGATCCAATCTCTCTAGTAATCAATCTGTTCAGATGTTGTTGCTGTGAAAGCTAACTCCTCTCCTTTTGCAGCAAGTAGTGCCTCAGCATCTCATTCATCTTCAATCTGTTCAGACGTTGTTGTTATAAATAATGCCTTAGCATCCCATTCATCTTCGCTTTTAGAAGCAGCCACGTTACTCTCCACCGACTTTTCCTTTGACCAACAAGTTTTTGCCATGTGACCCTTCTTCTCGCAATTGTAGCAGTTCCCTTCAAACTTTTTGCCATTGTCTTGATTCTTCGAAGCTCCCCCTGCACGAACGCTCCCTTCGCCTTGATGACTTCTTGCCTTGTCATCATTCTTTTTGAATCTACCGGTGGCATGCTGCTTGGAATTCCACCTGCCTCTATTGGCATAGAGTGCCTCTTCTTCCTTCTTCAACGAGACTCCTCCCATTTGCTTAGCTAAGGCTTCTTGACTAGCTAGCAAATTTTCGAATTCTACAAGCGACGGTTGAGTTTGCCATCCTTGTATGGCAGCAACGAAACTCCTGAATTCTGGCTTCAACCCATGGATGATGATTCGCTTCATCCTCGTATCACCAATAAGAGCCTCTGGATCCAACTCAGAAATCTCCCGGCATAGCGTCTTTACTTTATGAAAGTACTGTGCGACCGTCATGTCGCGTTGTGCCACCGACAGCAACTCACTCTCTAAAAGTTGGAGCTTCGTATCGTTCTTCTTTGAGAACAGCTTGGCGAACGTATCCCAAGCTTCCTTCGGAGTTTTGGCATCACGTATATGCTCTAGCACATCTTCTTCGACTGTGGTCTTCAAGGCGAACATCGCTTTACCCGCTTTAATTCTCCACTTCCGTAAGATACCATTCGTGTCTTCTGCTTCTGGCGACGTAACCTCATTTCCATTTACTACTTCCCACAAGTCTTGGCCTTGCAAGTACGACATCATGCATGTAGACCAAGAATTGTAGTTTTGGTTGTTGAGTTTCTTTGATTCCACCAACCACTTGAAGATCGCCCATCCTGACAGCGCAACTTGTCTTCAAACACGACGCCTACTGATGCTGACCCACGAAACTAATATAGAGTGCCCAGGAGAAACCTTGCTCTGATACCAGATTGTTGAACAAAGAGCTGACAAACGACAAGAAGAAAGACAAAAAAGAAAGAATATATAACTCACAAAACAGGAGGAATAAAGCTGCGAAGGAGATTATATATTATTCAATGAAATGACTGCCTATTTATAGGCTTACAAAAGACACGTTGCACCAACATTTTACTGAGTCATAGGAACGTGGCAAAACAGATTCACTATCAACTAAAGAATCGGTAACAGCAAAACGACTAGGTAACTAAAGCTAGCTAATAATTCGGTAGACCACTAAGCCATTAGCTAATAATTCGGTAGACCACTAAGCCATTAGCTAACAAATAAATAAATAAATAAAAGAAGATGGTAATAAGCTTGGTCAACAAATGACCACGTGTTGGTGGCTGGTGTTGATATCTTCAATAATAAGTCCTTAAAATTATTGAAAAAATATGACAGAAGAATAAAATCCGAATCGTGTTAGATATTATCTTTAAAGATTTATTTTGTAATTCCCCAGTATCAAACAGATTCTTCTGAAATTTTAATTTCTATGGTTAAAATAATAAAAATTTATCTTTAATTTATAATCCAGCAGAAAGCATAAAGGAAAAAATGAAAAAAGTAGAAAATATGAATAATTTTCTTTGAGAAAATACATGTTATTTATAGTGAAAAAAATAATTATTGTAAACTGTTGTAAAAATCTTGAAATAATATAATAAAATCATAATGGTATATAATATTAAATTTAAATATCAAATTTGTAACGGTAAAAAATTTTATAAATAAAATTTTCAACAACCATAAAATTTTTTAAATTCTAAATTTATTATATAACAGATAGTAGTTAAATAAATCACATGATAAATAATATAAGTTTTTCCAGTTCTTTAGATATATCTGCCAAGACTAAAGTGAGAATGGAAATGGAAAATTTATTCAGCTGAAAGAAAAGGTTCAAATTTTACTTTAGATAAAGAAATGAAGCTCATTGATGTTTTCTTTATTCCAAAGCTTGATTATATACTTATTGTTGCTCAAATGATGAAGAAGGAATATTCTATGGTATTTAAAAAATACTTTTATTCTATTTATGACTATAATTATAGGATTGGTGATGCAAGATTAGAAAACCTTTTTTTTTTAAATTTGGGAGATAATTTAATGATGGAGTTGATAATGAATAAAATAAAATTTCAAACTTATAAAATTGATTTTGCTGATATTGAAATTTAAGAAGGTCGAAGCAGAGTATCTATTTTTGATATTATTGTGATCGTTAAAGTCTTAAAATTAAATGGTTACTGCAATGAAATTAAAATAGAGTTCAAGAATGCTAAATCAGATGCAAAATTCTAAATGAGAATGCTAAAAAAATGATTGTTACCTCAAGAGCAAAAGTTATTTGGTATGGAAAAAAAAAACCAAGTACATTGGATTGTTGTTATATTCATTCAAAATTCCCAGCTTGAAGAATCTCTTTGAGATGGCGACCTCATTGCTGGCATGCATCTGAATCCTCTTGAAGCTCAAATGTCTTAGCAGCAAAATCACATCATACACCTTTAATCAAAACTAGTACCGGACCCTATGAACCCATCCTGCAGAAGGTCAAAGAGAAAGTTCAAAGAATAATCAGAGTTTAAGAAACAAAACACCCAATAATAAACAGTGCCAAGGACAAGACATACGACTCCAAACAAAAGACAACTGTTCATTTAACTACTTTTCCACGTTGTCAAGCCCACATAGCTCCTTCGCGAGTACTCTTAGTATTTTTACATTCCATCACTGTCCCTTAATTAATAATTTCTTTATAAGTACCGCTATAATTTTTGAACTGCAATCATTTTACATTTAAAATTTCTTTAATTGAAATTTTATGAATTTTAATGATCTTACTAAAGATATACTGATGAACCGCTTTGGAACTAGGCAAATAAATAAGCATATATGTGCCAAAATGCCACTTCAAGTCAAAGCATAAAACAAGTGGATTTTTTAAGTTGATATGGTTCTGGTATTCTTTTTCAATGAGATTGTCTTTCGAATGTGTAGTAATAGAATATTATTATTTCTACAGGACAAAATGTTGTACTACTAGAATTTGGTCTGGTTATGATCAATTCGGCACATGGCTAATTGGTGCTGAAAATGGGTTCGGTGTCAGAGCTTGGTTTGCGTTTATATGGTGGCTCCATCACTATAATATATTGAAAAAGTTATGGGTCCACTTTTCTTTTTGGTGCTTATGGGTTTGTATATGTTTTGGGATGTTGAGCTTATGTTTTTAGTGTTTAATTACATGCTATATAATTAAAAAATAAAATAATATAATATGTTCATAAAAAATTATTAATAAAATATTCTTTTTTTGATATTAAAAATTTAAAATTATTTGCATTTTTAAAATGGATTTAGGAATTGTAACCCTATACGTATAAATTACAATTTAGAAATATACCTAAAATAAAAATTATTTAAAATAAATAGAAATTAAAGTCGAAATTTAATTTTGCGTATAATTCTTAAACATCAAACAGGTTATTTTTTTTTTATTTGTTTTCTATTAACATGTCTAAACTGGAATCAACAACCCTAAGATTTATTACATATTTATTACCTCATATAATTGCTTTTAGGATTGTACAATCGATGAATTTGGTTCTGAATCGAATCAAATTAAAAAACTAAAAATTAAATTGTAAAAATATTAAAAATCAAAAAATCGATTATAAAAATATAATCGAATCGAATTGAACTGATAAAAATCAATTCAATTCATTTCAATTCGATTCAAATTGAAATCTATAATTTTTTTAATTTTTTACTTTTAATTTTAGTAGAATAATTTAATAAATATTTCACATAAATTTACCAATAAATATTATCTAAATACATAATAATAATATTTAAAAAATTTATAAAAATTCATGTAAAATTTAAAAATATGTATAAAATTAATATTTTATATAATAAAAATATGTATAAAATTGGTTATTCGGTTTATCAGTTATTTAACACATTTAAATCAAACTGAACTGAAAACCAAATAAGTTAGAAAATATTAATCGAACCGAATCGAATATTTTGATTAATCAAATTATTAAATCGAAATTAATTAGTTGAATTTGATTTTTCGGTTCAAACCGATTTATGCTCTCCCCCAATTGCTTTTAGCGGCAGAGGGAAGAGGCGGGTGGGAACGTGGCTCCCCAAACCTTCCTAATCCACCTTACACACACATATTTATTTTTCATTGTATATTTAATAAGTTTTTATAATATTGATTTTTTTAATTATACTTAAATTATTATGGTATTTTTAAAATAGATAATATTGATATTCTTTCAAAATTTATAAAAATATTATAATCATTTTTCTTAATTCACTGAAAAAAACTCGATTTTATTTAACATTTTAATTTAAATATTTAAATTTTAAATGAATTAGACAATTCTAATTTTCACTAATTTTTAAAAAATTAAAGTATACAAATTTAAATGAAATGATAAATATAATATTTATTATTATTTAAATGTAAACTAATTTACATATAAAAATAATATTATTTATATTTATTATAATTAATTAATATATTTAATTTTAAAAATAATAATAATCTAACTATGTATATCAAAGTTCCCACATGGATTTAGTTTTTCAGTAATAATGATAAAGATTTTATATCATACCTATTATCTTTAATTATTGCATATGTTGCTAATTTTGAATTAAATTATAAAATATTAATAATTATTATAATAAAATAAAATTTATCATGAATTATATATTTAATAATTAAATTAATTATTTTTAATTTTAATTTTAAAAATTAATCAAATTTATATTTAAATGTAAGCTTTACGTTAATTTATTTAAAATTTAAACTTTAAAATTAAAATACAAACGTTATATTTTTTCGGTCAATCAATCTTTTTTTAAAGTAATTTTATACATAATATTAATCTTAAAAAAGATTATTTCATGAGATCATTTTTTAATTATTCAAATCAACTATATATATATATATATAATAAAATTAGCCAATTATAATACAAAAAATTTGTATTTAATAATATAAAAATAATTATATAAAATTAAACCCAACTGATTATTCAATCTAGTTTAATCTAGACCTGACCTCTGAAAAAAATATTATGCTAAATACTAGAGCTTGGTCTTAAGACCTCTTTGAATAATTTATACATCTCTCACCACCAAAATCATCTTAAATACTTATTACAATATTACAATAAATTATATATCTTTAATTTATATTTATATAAACAATTATTAATTTATAAATAGTCATTATAAAAATAAAAATAGGATTTAAATAAGCAGAAATAACTCTTTTAAATCTTGGTAAACTAAAAAAAGTTAGATTTAAAAATAAAAATTATAACTTTAATTTTAATTTTTTAGAAATTTAATAAAAAATTAAAATAATTTCTACATATTATTTTAATTATTTTCATAAATATAACTAATTTAATGTAAAAATTAAAAATAAAATATATTTTGTATATTATTTTAACTCTTTTTTTTTAAATGTGAGTATTTTAAATTATGTATTAATTTAAATTTTTTTTATCAATGTGATTAATTTTAGTTTTATAGAAATTAAAAAATTATTGCATCTGAAATAATTACAGAAAAATAAAGTAATATACTTGTAAAATATATTACAGGTGTAAAAATGTGATTAATTTTTAATTTTTTAAAAATTAAAAAATAAAAATAAAATAATTAAATTGAGATATTACATCCTAATAATAATAGAGATATAAAAAAATTTAATTACTATTATATTTAAACTAAAATTAAAAATAAAACAAAATAAAATTAGAATTTAAGATATTTATATGAATATAAAATAATTATTTATTGATTAATCAATAAAAAATATATATAAATTGAATAAAATATTCAAACCAATCCAAAATAACTATTTAATCAAACACCCGCTATTAGTTAAACTCTAGAACGATCTGATTAAATCTCAAATGGTTAACTTTTTACTATCATATATTCAATCACGTTTTAAAATATTGATGAGAATATGTAATTAATTGTTTTGACTTCAATTGGAATAGAATGGAAATTGATTTTTTTTATTTTTAAATTGAATTGAAATTAATTTTTTTTTACTTCAAATCAAATCAAATTAAATTTATTTATTTCTATTTTAAACCATATTTGATTGTTTTAATTTAAAATTAAATTAAATCACTATAAGCTAAATAATTATTTTTAAAAAAAATAAATTAAAGTTATATGTAAATCAAATCTAACTAAAAAAATAAATTGGGATAAAAAATTTATTTTTAAAATAAATTAAAATCAAATTAATTTATAAAAATTCAAATCAACTAACAAACAATTGAAACGGTTAATAAAAAAATCAAATTGAAAAATTAAATTAAATTAGTCTATTTAAAATATAGAAACATAATTTTTTAAATTAATATAGAATTTAAATTTTTCATACTTTGGTCATACAATTTTTACACTTATATAATTAGAAGACACTTATATTTTGTATATGGAGATTTTTTTTTAAAGTAAAATTATTAATTGTATTAATAAAATTTCATCAAATAAGGAGGTATATCATCTCAAACAGAGAAACGATCATACAGTCTCTCTAGCCAAAATATGAGCAGTTAGAGTGAAATGACGATAAACTTATCTAACAGAAATATCAGTTTTAAAATCTAATAAAAATTTACAATCATTCAAAATTAAACCCAATTCAGAAATGTCTAAATGTGTAGACCAAAAAGTTTGAATTACCTACAAACAGTCCATAAGAATGCAGTCATTAAAAGGCAAAAATTTCGTCGCAAAGAGCAAACAGTGACGGAGAGCTAAAGTTTCAATAATTACCTGTGTACCATTACCTTCCGAGAAACCAGAAACACCTCGTTGAAATATACTTTCAGAGTTTTTCACAACAAAACCATAGCCAATAAAATTTTAAACTTGAAACAAAACCCTATCAACTTGATAAAACCAACTGAAATTGTCCAAATTTAAAAATAACGAACGAATTTGGGGAGGAATGGATTCAGGATCACAAGTACGGTTGGAGAAATAAAACAAGTTCTTGCCCTGATATAAAGTAGCAGTAGTATTTTCATGCAAAGTACCGGCGCGGTTAGCAGTTTCCTAATTCAAAATATGATGCATGACGTATCAAGAGATTTTTATCTAGGAGAAAATTATATACCAACATATATTTTTTCTAATCCAAAATATGATGTATGACATATCAGGAGATTTTTATCTAGGAAAAAAATTATATACCGACATATATTTTAAAGCGTCAATATATAATCAAAATCCGATAACTCTTATAATTTATGTTGGAAAATATTTATATTTATATAATTTGTAAACACTTGTATATTGCATCGGCAATTTTTATTGCGATATATTGCGGTTTATGTATATAATTTTAATCACAATTAAAATATAAAATAATTATAAAATAAGAAATTAATTTTAAAAAATAATAATCAAGACATTTTACTATTTATTTGTTTAGTACATTAAAGTATTAAAATGATAATTATAATTAGGGGTATTTTCTAGTTATATATGGTGCCTATAAGAATTTAAACATAAAATATTTTTATGTAAATCTCAAATTTCTTATATATTAGTTTTAAAATATAAAACCAACCCTTTTTATGAAGTTATAATGAAATTTTATTAAAAAAATATATTATATATTATACACGTTTTTAAAATTTCTTTTTTTTTTGTAAATGAATAAATCAATTGAAAACAATTAATAGCATACTATTCCATATTATATGTTGACCCTTTAAAAATAATTTTGTAATTCTGTCTTGGTTGCTTTGCTATCCTCTAAAATCTCACAAGTAACTCTGCTACAAATAAAACTTCTTCAACTTTATATTCATGCATTTATGCTCTAGAGCATACTAAATTTGAACTGATGATGAAAGTTATTTATGCACAAAAGAGTACTGCTGATTTGTGAATGTGACCAAATGGGATTAGCATGAGTTTGTTTCCCTTTTCTATATTTGCATAATCCTCATATAGCCATTTCACATTAGTTGTATATGAATTTAGAAAGTTATATGTAATAACTAGCTCAAGAAAATAAATCATTATAAAAATCTATTCGGAATAATAATGAATATGAATAATAAATTTAAATTTGTTATAAATTAATAACAGATTAGTGATGGATTTTGTGTTCTGTTACTAATTTTTATCATTTAGTAACGGAGTAATAAATCTATTATTAAATTTTTTAATAAAATTATTTATAAATTTAATAACTGATTTTAAAATTCTTTATAAATCCATATTAACAAAAAATTAATAATGAATTTCAATCCATTAATAAATTTATTGCTAAATCGATTACTAAATAAATAAATTATTTAAGTAATAAATCAATAAAATAATAACAGATTTAATAATGAAATGCAATCTATTATAAAAATAATAATGGATTTAATATGTTCGAATTTTTTTGAATAAAAAACTAATTTTTATTTATTTAAAATTTCATACTTTCTTTTTAATTTAATATCAGGCATGATTCGCTACTACATCCATTATTAATTCAAAAATTAATAACGAATTTTGTAATTCATTACTAAATTTTAAAGAAAAAATATCACACTTTTATTTTAAAATTTCGTACTTTTGCTTTTTAATTTATTAAAAAAAATTTACAACTGAATTAATTATTAATCTTCGTACTTTTGCTTTTTAATTTATTAAAAAAAATTTACTACTGAATTAATTATTAATCTAAAAATTAGTAACGAAGTAAGAAATTCTTTATTAAAATTTAGAGAATAATACCAACTTTTACTTTTATTTACCTATATATTTTTTTTAAATTTAATAATAAATTCAATTCATTATTAATTCACGAATTTATATATTTATATACCTTATCTTTCTTCATTCATTTTCTTTTTCCTCTTTTCTCTTCGTTACTTTATTTTTCTCTTATTTTTTTAACTCATTATTCACTATATTTTTTTCTTCCATTTCCTTTCATTTTATTCCATTTTTTCTTCAATTTTCTACCATTATTAATCTTTCTTTTATCTCTTAATTTTTATTTCATTTTCTTTATTTTCTCTCATATTACTTTTTTTTCTTTCATTTTCTTCTATTTTATCTTGTACTTTCTATCATTTTCTTTTTTTTTTTTCATTTTCTTTTCTTTCTCTCATATTCTCTAACTTTTTTCTTTGGTTCTTTTTTATTTTATTCTATTTTCTTAATTTCCTCTTCATTTTTCTCTCACTTTCTTCCATTTTGTTTTTTTCCCTCTTTTTTCTTTCCTTTTTCTCATTTTCTTACCATTATTTTAATTTTCTCTTCATTTTTATCATTATTTTCTTCTATTTTTTTCTTATTTTCTCTTTTATATCTCATTTTCTTTCATTCTCTCATTTTTTTATTTTCTTAGATTTTTCTCATGTAATTTTATAATAATTTTCTCATAAAATTAATAAAATTTAAAATATTAAAGTTAATATTTAATGAAAAATATAATAAAAAATTAATAATTTATCATGATTAAATTAATATTTAATATAAAATATAATAAAATAAATTAATAGTTTAATATAATTTTTTATTTTTTAAAAAATTAATAACAAATTTAATAACGAAATATAGTTTCAATATTTTTTTTATTTTTTATTTTATCAAGTAGTAACGGATTTCTATCCATTACTAAATTTAGTAACATATTTAATTTTTATATATTTTTATTTTTTAAATTTTTATCAAATTTATAATGAATTTTGAATTCGTTACTAAATTTCATTATAAATCTGTTACAAAATTAATAACGGATTGATAATCTATTAATGCAATGAGGTTCATAATAATGTATTTTTCATTAATTAGTAATGAAAAAATCTGTTACTAATTCAGAAAAATCTTGCAATGAATTGTACAAAATTAATGAGTATGCAGTGAAAGAATTATCCGTGGGATTAAGGTATTCTCTTTATGATAGATTCTTTCCTATAAGATTTCGGTCAAATAGATAACTTGGCTCCTTACTTTTATACAAGAAGTTAATAAGTTAATCTCTGAGTTTTTAACTTTTGATATCTGATTTTTACCAAAAAAAAAAGTAACTATTCAATTTCTAAAACTTTATAAAATAAAACTATTTAACATCTAAAAATTCTAAAGATATATAACTCATATCTATATATAAGTTTTAAATGGTTATTAATATTGCTGAGATTAGATTAATGACATGGCTGGAATGGAGCTGTGTTGCGATTAGTTAGAACCTACAAAAGAGGAAGCGTGGGGTGGTGGTGGGTGCCAACGGCAGTCATTCCGATGTTCAAGTCAGTATTCTGAAGAATAGAGAGAAAGTAATGGACTACTTAGAGCTTGAGTAGTATTAGAGATAACGTACATTTGTCTCTGTAATTGCTCCCCTTTTATATTGTAAGAAAATGGAGATAAACATATCATTTTCTAAGAATTTGACGATGATATGGATGGCTACTTGATAAGGGACATCGTTAGCTAATAAGTTGGTAATCCCGCAATCTCAAGTGAGACGGGAGTGTGCCTAATAACAATAACTCTATGCCAAGACCCAGTCTATTGAGGCAAGGCGAGCCATGACGATAATCCGGGTGTTAAAGTATCTGAGTCTCCCTTTTCTTAGGCAGGACCGTATTTCTCACTCATCAGATCCTTGCCACGTAACCCCTGTTTTATGGTGACAACTTATAGCTTACTTTGGACGAATGTTATATAACATCAGAGGTCCCCCACTAGTCTTTGTTTATTTAGATTTGAAGAGAACATTCTTTACCGAGGTCTAAGACACGTGGCCTTTGGGGATTGGCTCCTTGCTACCCATATCGCTTCGCGTACTGACCTTTTTTATAGGTGTTGCGATGTTTATTGTGCCGCATTTAATGCCTGTCATCGAAACCACCTTTATAAAGGTCCATCATCTTCTCCAAGCATCTCTTTTGTATTTTTTTGCAAATTCTTTTTTCAAAGGAATTCACTCTTGCAACTCCCTTCTTGCTTCTGTTAAAGTCCTTGCTTGTTTTACGATAACTTTATTATCCTTTTAATATGGATAAGAACACCTCTTTCTCCCCTAGTAGGGCCTTTATTTTTAGTTCCTCCTCTGATGGCCCCATCCGAGTGTCAGCCGCCATTGTTCCATTGAGGGAGACCTCTGAGAATGAGGATGGCTTCCTTGGTGATATCTCGTCTGTTTTCTCGAATAGCAACGTAGATTGTTTGTATGATACCTATTACATTCCTCATGATTCTTTTCAAATTTTTGCTCCCACTCCCCGCGTTCATGCTAACGACTTGATTCCTACAGGCAACACTATTATGGTCTTCAAGGAGCAGTTGAAGGCGGGTCTTTATTACCCTTTAGACCCCTTCTTTGTAGAGGTCTTTTGGTTTTACAAGCTTTCTGTCACTCAACTTCATCCTAACAGCTGAAGAATCTTGGTAGCCTTTCAGCTCGTGTGTTTTAATAATCACATTGAACCTAGCATATCACTTTTCTCCAGCTATACCAACTGGATACTCGTAAGAATGAGAAGTTTTGGTACTTTAGCAGTCGAAAGTACTTGAATATTTTTTATTAGATGCCTTCTTCTTTAAAATGGTGGAAGAATAAGTTTTTTGTCCTCCATCGTACTTTAGGGGGTTTTGGGCGCTTTCAAATTAGTTGGCACTATTGGGTAGAGTTGAAGAAGGATGGAGTCCACTAGAGGAGAGAGGAAGACGAGGCTTTAGCTTCTCTTATGGCAATGGCTAAAGCCTTAAGGAAGATTGGTATCACTCATGTGGTGATGAATGTAGTTTTGTCCTGGCAGAGTCATCTGCAGACAAGTTAGACCTACGCTCCTCTCCTGCCCAGTGCACCCTTACCTTAAGATCGGGGTACTTCTTTGCTCATTCTTTTTATTTTCTGAACTGACTATCTTACTTACTTTTTCTCTTTTTTACAGATATGATCAGGTCAAGTAGATTCGCTGAGGCGGTATGTGCTGCTTGAAAGGGCAAGGCTGTTGCTGCCAGTCCCCCTGCTAAATGTGCTCGCCCTTTGAAGGAGGTGATTATACTTCTCCCTCCCCCTTCTCGAGGAGTTGGCACTCCTTTAGCCTAAATCTTTGGTCTTGAGCGTTGCTGCTACCACCTCAGCCCCTGTGCTCCCTACAGATGCCCCTTCTTCCTCTGTTTATGTGAGCATTGGGGTCGAGTCTTCCTAGCCTGCTGGCAACGTTTGGCCTTGGTGCTAAAAAGGGCACCTTCTCTCCTTGATGACCCTTCTTTAGGTCTCTTGCTAATCTAGAGTACCTTAAGGCTTGCAAATCACTGTCACATAAATGAGATTGAGACAAACAGCTATTTGTTAATGCTATTCATTCTGTGTTGGAGGGTGCCCTTTACACCTATGTGGTCAAGGAGCGTTTTAGAGCATTGAGGTGAGGATTTGGCGCAAATGAGATGCATAGGAAGCTTTTGGCCGAGGAATGCTCAAACTTGAAGGCTCGGGTGGCCAAAGTTGAGGGTACGATAAAGGAGACCTTAGAGTCAGTGGAAAAGCTTCAGGCTGACCTTAACGTGGCTCTTGCCTCAAACATGGGTCTTGAAAATTGGGCTAAAACTACTGAGGATCAAGTGGTTTTGTTGCAACTCTAGGTCTTGGAGCTACAAGCTCAAGCTGAGAAGGCTCGGGTTACCTCCACTAGGGTAATCGAGCTTAAGGCGGAACTCCAGGAGGCAGTAGCCCAAGGCGGGGAGATGTTTATTCAAGGCCATGATTTCATGAAGAGGGAGCTAATGAAGCATTTCCTTTCTAAGGACTTCTCCTGGATAGATGACATCCTCCCGAGGAAGAAAATGAGAGTGGACGGGAGTGTGCTGAAGATACTCCCCTTGAGGATGAGCATGATGAAGATGTACCCCCTGACTGGGTTTCTCCTCTAATAAACGCTGAAAATATCAATGTAACGGAGACTTGGGCGGAGGATGTTGATGACCCTGCCCTTTTGTAATCTTTTCATAATTTTCAATGAGAATGTTGCCTTTATTTTCGTTAGGTGTTTATCATTTTCTGCATACAATATTTTTTTTTTTAGGGAAAAAGGATTGCTCAGGGGGTTAACACCCATTTATGACGCCAAGTCACTGACCCATCTTGAGGCCGTGAAATAAGAAACTTAATGAATTTCCCGAATGGAGCTAACGCCCCGAACATAAGGTAAGGTGGATGCCCATCTTATGGTTATAATTCGTGACTTGATAAAAATTGTCTTGTACCTTGACTCGTGGGACCGACGCCCGAATGGTCTAACGGGAACGCTTTGTGATCTTGTGTAACAGCCCGGAAACCGAACTGCCACCGGCACTAGGATCCAGATCGACTTAAGGTCGCCGGGACCTGTAGTAAGCCTGCTATCCTGTCTGTATACCTGTGAAATCCCATACATGATCGTACATTTACTGTAAAAACATAAAACTTTTCTTTATTCCAAGGCTTAACCTGTGCATGCACTCTCTCTGTGCTCTACCAATCCCTACTAGAGCTCCTCATGGCTCTAGGCGGATCAATCTCATAATGTTAAGCCTGGTTTTGCTCATAAACATACAACAATAAAGCAACATATATAAACTGATCATGTGACGCCACAAAGGGATTACAAGTCTTATAAATCAAGCACCATTCTATACATTGTCCATACACTGTACATATACATTATCTCTATACATATACATGTCCACACTAGCTATTACAAAACTCTGTACTCTTCCTGTACCCTGCTGAGTTCTCTCTGACCTCTGAACCTGCACAACTGGAGTTAGGGGAGAGGGATGAGCTACGATAGCCCAGTGAGTAGAAGAGGCAAATAACAGGTGATAAAACATGCTCTCATGGAATGCAACACATAATCACATAACCTCGGCCGGACGGATCAAAACTCCCTCTATCTCATCTGGGGTACCTAAGTACCATGTGCCTGGTCCCCGTAGGGCTGTTCCAGGTCTTTATATATGTGCCTGGTCCCCGTAGGGCGGTTCCAGGTCTTTCCTCTGAGGGCTAATGAATCCTCACGAAGTCTGTGCCGTCTCACATAAGCAATGTACAAGGAGCAATGCCAAGTACAAGGATAAATGCAATGCATCATCTTTGTGTACACTAATGCACTCACCCTATAGCATATTCATGATGCATGAAGCATGAGAAAATATTCAGTTCTCATATTAAAACATTAAGTTAATTCCACTCACCTGTAGTTCTCTCTGAACTGACTCTGCAGGTTCTGACTCTGGACTCACTGCTGACCTCCCTGATTCCTCTAGTCCGTACCTACACAGGTGGACTCAAATGAGGGACTAAACTCACTCAAGAACATCTCTAAGAAACTCCCCAAAACCCCTCTAAACAAATCTCAAACCATCACATAACACATGCAAAAGAAAGCTGGACAGGGCGCTTTCGGCGGCAGGTTCGGCGGCCGAAACCCCACTCCAGAGACGAAACTCATGCATGTTCGGCGGCACCTTCGGCAGCCGAAGGTCTCGTCCAGAGACGAAACTCACACACTTTCGGCGGCCGAACTCCCTCTTTCGGCGGCCGAAAGTCCCTTTCTAAACCGAAAGCCTAGCTTTCGGGGGCAACCTTTGGCAGCCGAACTGCCTCCACAAAGGGTTCGGCGGCCGAACCTTCCTTCGGCGGCCGAACCTTCCTTCGGCGGCCGAACCTGGTTTTGCCCGAAGGACAGAACCCTGCTCTGTTTCATGCAAACTTTGCCCAAAAACCTACAAACATGCATATCAACTACGCTCAACTAGCATATACCCATAGATATGCACAAAGGGGTCTAAACCTACCCTAAAACCCCAAACAAACATAGCACATAACACTTAAACATGTTTGAACACCACAAATCACCAAAAACCTCACCTAAACCTACACATGCATACTACCCATACAAACTTCATAAAACCTTTCAAAATCATCAAAGAAGCTCAGGATCTTCACTTACCTCTTACACAACTTGAGGATGAAGGATCCTAACGTGGAGATATGAAGAAAAGCTCTTCCAAAGCTCCAAACTTCAAAACTTGCTTCTTTTGCTCAAAACCTTCATAAATCACCAAAACTCTTAAAACTCTTGAAAGATTTGATGAAAATCATGGAAAACATGAAAGTCAACGTAGGAGAGGCTGAAACTCACCTCTGGCTGCAAGTGGAGGAGAAATAACCTCCTTCCACCGACCCTTGGCCCTTTTATAGGTGGCTGGCCAGACCACCTTCGGCAGCCGAACGTGAAGCCGCAACCATGCAATGTTCGGCGGCCGAAAGTTACCTTCGGCGGCCGAACCTTTGCATTTCTCCCTTGTTGCTTTTCTTTCAAAACTCAAGTCTTTTAACCCTTCAAAACATGAAAACCAGTGAAAATGCCTTGAAAAACATATGCATTACCCTTCTCGAGGGTGCCGACACCCGAGATTCCACCGGACTACAGGAATTCCGGTGCCGGACTCGAGCCGGGTATTACATTCTCCCCCCCTTAAGAACATTCGTCCCCGAATGTCCCTAACACAACATAAACACATAGAAAAGGGGAAAAACTAACCTTAAAACAGATATGGGTATTGCTGGAGCATGGACGCTCGAGTCTCCCAAGTGCACTCTTCTAGGTTGTGGTGGTTCCACAGAACTTTCACCATTGGTATCTCCTTGTTTCTCAGCTTTCTGATCTGGGTGTCAAGGATCCGCACTGGCTGCTCTACATAGGTGAGATCACTTAAGATTTCCACCTCAGGTTCATTAAGAACCTTCTCTGGATCTGACACAAACTTTCTCAACATAGAAACATGGAATACCGGGTGAATTCTTTCCAGAGAAGCCGGTAAATCTAGCTTATATGATACAGGCCCGATCTTCTGTAAGATCTCAAAGGGACCAATGTACCGTGGGGCCAGTTTACCCTTCTTTCCAAACCGAACCACTCCCTTCATCGGAGACACCTTAAGCAATACCATATCCCCCTCCTGGAATTCTATCTGCTTCCTACGGATGTCTGCATAGCTTTTCTGTCTGCTTACAGCTGTTCTGATCCTCTCTCTGATGATAGGCACTAACTTGCTGGTTATCTCAACTAACTCTGGCCCTGCAAGAGTTTTCTCTCCTACTTCTTCCCAGCAAACAGGTGTTCGGCACTTCCTCCCATACAAAGCTTCATAAGGAGCCATCCCTATGCTAGCATGATGGCTGTTGTTGTAGGCAAACTCCACCAGAGGTAGATGCTGCCTCCAAGAACCGCCAAAGTCTAACACACACATTCTCAGCATATCTTCAATGGTCTGGATGGTTCTCTCAGACTGACCGTCTGTCTGTGGATGGAAAGCAGTGCTGAAATCCAACCTTGTGCCCATTTCATTTTGCAGACTCCGCCAAAACCTGGAGGTGAACTGAGGTCCTCGATCTGATACGATCGACACTGGAACTCCATGCAACCTTACGATCTCGTCTACATACACCTGCGCCAACTTGTCCACAGAGTAGTTACTCCTAACTGGAATGAAGTGAGCAGATTTAGTGAGTCTATCCACAATCACCCATATGGAGTCTAGTCTGTTAGACGTCGCCGGTAACCCCACTACAAAATCCATCGCTATGTTCTCCCATTTCCATTCTGGAATCGGCAGTGGGTTAAGCATTCCAGCCGGCTTCTGGTGCTCTAGCTTCACCCTTTGACATGTCTCGCAGGCTGACACGAACTGTGCCACTTCTCTCTTCATTGCTAGCCACCAATACACCCTTCTCAGATCTTGATACATCTTGGTGGCTCCCGGGTGAATGCTATATCGCGCATTATGAGCTTCCCTCATAATGTCTGCCTTCAAACTGCTATCATCTGGTACACATAACCTTTTACCGTGCCGAAGAATCCCCGCATCGTCAAATCTGAACTCTGTACTGTTGCCCGACTGAACAGTCCTGGCAATCTTCACTAACTCGGGGTCTTCATGCTGTTTCAGAGCCACTTGCTCTAGAAACACTGGTGTCACTCTCATCTGTGCGAGCAAAGCACCTGTACCAGATAACTGCAATTGTAACCCTTCTTCCACCAGCTTGTAGAAATCCTTCACCACCGGTCTTCTCTCTACTACAATGTGGGATAAACTGCCAAGTGACTTTCGGCTTAAGGCATCAGCTACAACATTAGCCTTGCCCGGATGATACTGGATCTTACAATCGTAATCACTGAGCAATTCTACCCACCGTCTCTGCCTCAAGTTTAACTCTCTCTGACTTAAGATGTGCTGCAGGCTCTTATGATCCGTATAGATCTCACATTTTACCCCATAGAGGTAATGCCTCCACATCTTAAGTGCAAAGATAACAGCTGCCATCTCCAGATCGTGTGTCGGATAGTTCAGCTCGTGCTTCTTCAACTGTCTAGAAGCATAAGCTATCACTTTGTCATTCTGCATCAACACACAACCTAATCCCACGCGGGATGCATCACAGAACACTGTGAAATCTTCATCACTAATCGGCAGAGCTAACACCGGTGCTGAAGTTAACCGTCTCTTCAACTCTGCAAAACTCTCCTCACATTCCTCTGACCACACAAACTTCTGATGTTTTCTAGTCAGTATGGTCATAGGAGCAGCTATCTTCGAAAAGTCCTGAACAAACCTCCGATAGTAGCCTGCCAACCCCAGAAAACTCTTGATCTCGGTCACTGTAGTGGGTGTAGGCCAGTTGGCTACTGCCTCTACCTTTTTGGGATCTACTGCTATACCGTCCTCTGATACAACATGTCCCAAAAAGGAAATGCTCCTTAACCAGAACTCACACTTGGAGAACTTGGCATATAAGCCATGCTCTCTCAAGGTTTGCAGCACTATCCGCAGATGCTGGGCATGGTCCTCTGCATTCCTGGAGTACACCAAGATATCATCAATAAAGATGATCACAAAACGATCCAAGTACTCCCTGAAAACCCTATTCATGAGATCCATGAATGCTGCAGGGGCGTTAGTCAACCCGAACGGCATCACAAGGAACTCATAATGCCCATATCTGGTTCTGAAAGCAGTCTTGGATACATCTCCTTCCCTGATCTTCAACTGGTGGTATCCGGATCTCAGATCTATTTTAGAAAAACAACCTGCTCCTGCCAGCTGGTCGAATAGATCATCGATCCTGGGTAAAGGATACTTGTTTTTGATAGTGACTTTGTTCAACTGTCTGTAGTCGACACAAAGTCTAAGAGGTCCATCCTTCTTTCTGACAAATAATACTGGAGCACCCCAGGGTGAGGTACTCGGGCGGATGAAACCCTTAGCTACCAAATCCTGTAACTGGTCTTTCAATTCTCGCAACTCTGCTGGTGCCATCCTGTAGGGAGGAATAGAGATCGGTCTAGCATTGGGCATCAACTCAATCTCGAACTCTATTTCCCTATCCGGTGGTAGTCCTGGAAGCTCTTCAGGAAACAAATCTGGGAAGTCTCTAACAACGGGTACTGAGGATGGTTCCCTAACCTGACTGTCTAGCTCTCTCACATAAGCTAGGAACCCCTGACACCCCTTCCTTAACATCCTACGAGCCTGGAGGGCTGATATCAAACCCCTAGGTGTCCCTCTCCTGTCTCCTCTAAAGACACACTCTGACCCATCCTGGTCTCTGACACTGACTACCTTGTCTCTACAGTTCAGGGTAGCATCATACGTAGATAACCAGTCCATCCCTAGAATGACATCAAGATCTGTCAACTCTAGAACCACCAGGTCAGCTGGAAGGTATCTACCCTCTATGCCCACTGGACTGAACCGACAGACTGACTCTGCCAAAGATGGATCACATTTGGGTCCACTGACCCATAGAGGACACTCTAACTCAGACACCATCAGACCCAACCTCTCTGCAGCTCTAGAAGAAATGAAAGAGTGAGAAGTACCGGGGTCCATTAAAGCATACACCTCTGAACACCCAATGATGAGTGTAACAGCCCGGAAACCGAACTGTCACCGGCACTAGGATCCAGATCGACTTAAGGTCGCCGGGACCCGTAGTAAGCCTGCTATCCTGTCTGTATACCTGTGAAATCCCATACATGATCATACATTTGTTGTAAAACATAAAACTTTTCTTCATTTCAAGGCTTAACCTGTGCATGCACTCTCTCTGTAATCCCTACTAGAGCTCCTCATGGCCCTAGGCGGATCAAACTCATAATGTTAAGCCTGGTTTTGCTCATAAACATACAACAATAAAGAAACATACATAAACTGATCATGTGACTCCACAAAGGGATTACAAGTCTTACAGTCAAGCACCATTCTATACACTATACATAAACCTTATCTCTTTACATTTACATGTCCACACTAGCTATTACAAGACTCTGAACTCTTCCTGTACCCTGCTGAGTTCTCTCTGACCTCTGAACCTGCACAACTGAAGTTAGGGGAGAGGGATGAGCTACAATAGCCCAGTGAGTAGAATAGGCAAATACAGGTGATAAAACATGCTCTCATGGAATGCAACACATAATCACATAACCTCGGCCGGACGGATCAAAACTCCCTCTATCTCATCTGGGGTACCTAAGTACCATGTGCCTGGTCCCTGTAGGGCTGTTCCAGGTCTTTGTGTATGTGCCTGGTCCCCGTAGGGCTGTTCCAGGTCTTTGTATATGTGCCTGGTCCCCGTAGGGCTGTTCCAGGTCTTTGTATATGTGCCTGGTCCCCGTAGGGCTGTTCCAGGTCTTCCTCTGAGGGCTAATGAATCCTCACGAAGTCCGTGCCGTCTCACATAAGCAATGTACAAGGAGCAATGCCAAGTACAAGGATATATGCAATGCATCATCTTTGTGTACACTAATGCACTCACCCTAAAGCATAGTCATGATGCATGAAGCATGAGAAAATATCAGTTATCATATTAAAACATGAAGTTAAATTCCACTCACCTGAGTTCTCTCTGAACTGACTCTGCAGGTTCTGACTCTGGACTCACTGCTGATGTCCCTGATTCCTCTGGTCCGTACCTACACAGGTGGACTCAAATGAGGGACTAAACTCACTCAAGAACATCTCTACGAAACTCCCCAAAACCCCTCTAAACAAACATAAAACCATCACATAAAACATGCAAAAGAAAGCTGGACAGGGCACTTTCGGCGGCAGGTTCGGCGGCCGAAACCCCACTCCAGAGACGAAACTCATGCATGTTCGGCGGCACCTTCGGCAGCCGAAGGTCTCGTCCAGAGACGAAACTCACACACTTTCGGCGGCCGAACTCCCTCTTTCGGCGGCCGAAAGTCCCTTTCTAAACCGAAAGCCTAGCTTTCGGGGGCAACCTTTGGCAGCCGAACTGCCTCCACAAAGGGTTCGGCGGCCGAACCTTCCTTCGGCGGCCGAACCTGGTTTTGCCCGAAGGGCAGAACCCTGCTCTGTTTCATGCCAACTCTGCCCAAAAACCTACAAACAGGCATATCAACTACTCCCAACTAGCATATACACAGATATATGCACAAAGGGGTCTAAAACTACCCTAAAACCCCAAACAAACAGAGCACATAACACTTCAACATGCTTGAACACCACAAATCACCAAAAACCTCACCTAAACCTAAACATGCATACTACCCATACAAACTTCATAAAACCTTTCAAAATCATCAAAGAAGCTCAGGATCTTCACTTACCTCGTAAAGAACTTGAGGATGAAGGATCCTAACGTGGAGATATGAAGAAAAGCTCTTCCAAAGCTCCAAGCTTCAAAACTTGCTTCTTTTGCTCAAAACCTTCATAAATCACCAAAACTCTTAAAACTCTTGAAAGATTTGATGAAAATCATGGAAAACATGAAAGTCAACGTGGGAGAGGCTGAAACTCACCTCTGGCTGCAAGTGGAGGAGAAATAGCCTCCTTCCACCGACCCTTGGCCCTTTTATAGGTGGCTGGCCAGACCACCTTCGGCAGCCGAACGTGAAGCCGCAACCATGCAATGTTCGGCGGCCGAAAGTAACCTTTGGCGGCCGAACCTTTGCATTTCTCCCTTGTTGCTTTTCTTTCAAAACTCAAGTCTTTTAACACTTCAAAACATGAAAACAAGTGAAAAGACTTTGGAAAACATATGCATTACCCTTCTCGAGGGTTCCGACACCCGAGATTCCACCGGACTACAGGAATTCCGATGCCGGACTCGAGCCGGGTATTACATTCTCCCCCCCTTAAGAACATTCGTCCCCGAATGTCCCTAACACAACATAAACACATAGAAAAAGGGAAAAACTAACCTTAAAACAGATATGGATATTGCTGGAGCATGGACTCCCGAGTCTCCCACGTGCACTCTTCTAGGTTGTGGTGGTTCCACAAAACTTTCACCATTGGTATCTCCTTGTTTCTCAGCTTTCTGATCTGGGTGTCAAGGATCCGCACTGGCTGTTCTATATAGGTGAGATCCCTTAAGATTTCCACCTCAGGTTCACTAAGAACCTTCTCTGGATCTGACACAAACTTTCGCAACATAGAAACATGGAATACCGGGTGAATTCTTTCCATAGAAGCCGGTAAATCTAGCTTATACGACACAGGCCCGATCTTCTGCAAGATCTCAAAGGGACCAATGTACCGTGGGGCTAGTTTACCCTTCTTTCCAAACCGAACCACTCCCTTCATCGGAGACACCTTAAGCAATACCATATCCCCCTCCTGGAACTCTATCTGCTTCCTACGGATGTCTGCATAGCTTTTCTGTCTGCTTACAGCTGTTCTGATCCGCTCTCTGATGATAGGCACTAACTTGCTGGTTATCTCAACTAACTCTGGCCCTGCAAGAGTTTTCTCTCCTACCTCTTCCCAGCAAACAGGTGTTCGGCACTTCCTCCCATACAAAACTTCATAAGGGGCCATCCCTAGGCTAGCATGATGGCTGTTGTTGTAGGCAAACTCCACCAGAGGTAGATGCTGCCTCCAAGAACCGCCAAAGTCTAACACACACATTCTCAGCATATCTTCAATGGTCTGGATGGTCCTCTCGGACTGACCGTCTGTCTGTGGATGGAAAGCAGTGCTGAAATCCAACCTTGTGCCCATTTCATTTTGCAGACTCCGCCAAAACCTGGAGGTGAACTGAGGTCCTCGATCTGATACTATCGACACTGGAACTCCATGCAACCTTACTATCTCGTCTACATACACCTGCGCCAACTTGTCCACAGCGTAGTTACTCCTGACTGGAATGAAGTGAGCAGATTTAGTGAGTCTATCCACAATCACCCATATGGAGTCTAGTCTGTTAGACGTCGCCGGTAAGCCCACTACAAAATCCATAGCTATGTTCTCCCATTTCCACTCTGGGATCGGCAGTGGGTTAAGCATTCCAGCCGGCTTCTGGTGCTCTAACTTCACTCTTTGACATGTCTCGCAGGCTGACACGAACTGTGCCACTTCTCTTTTCATTGCTGGCCACCAATACACCCTTCTCAGATCTTGATACATCTTGGTGGCTCCCGGGTGAATGCTATACCGCGTATTATGAGCTTCTCTCATAATGTCTGTCTTCAAACTACTATCATCTGGTACACATAACCTCTTACCGTGCCGAAGAATCCCCTCATCGTCAAATCTGAACTCTGTACTGTTGCCCGACTGAACAGTCCTGGCAATCTTCACTAACTCGGGGTCTTCGTGCTGTTTCAGAGCCACTTGCTCTAGAAACACTGGTGTCACTCTCATCTGTGCGATCAAAGCACTCGTACCAGATAATTGCAACTGTAATCCTTCTTCCACGAGCTTGTAGAAATCCTTCACCACCGGTCTTCTCTCTACTGCAATGTGGGATAAACTGCCAAGTGACTTTCGGCTTAAGGCATCAGCTACAACATTCGCCTTGCCTGGATGATACTGGATCTTGCAATCGTAATCACTGAGCAATTCTACCCACCGTCTCTGCCTCAAGTTTAACTCTCTCTGACTTAAGATGTGCTGCAGGCTCTTATGATCCGTATAGATCTCACACTTTACCCCATAGAGGTAATGCCTCCACATCTTAAGTGCAAAGATAACAGCTGCCATCTCAAGATCGTGTGTCGGGTAATTCAGCTCGTGCTTCTTCAGCTGTCTAGAAGCATAAGCTATCACTCGGTCATTCTGCATCAACACACAACCTAATCCCACTCGGGATGCATCACAGAACACTGTGAAATCTTCATCACTGAGCGGCAGCGCTAACACCGGTGCTGAAGTTAACCGTCTCTTCAACTCTGCAAAACTCTCATCACATTCCTCTGACCACACAAACTTCTGATTCTTTCTGGTCAGTCTGGTCATAGGAGCAGCTATCTTCGAGAAGTCCTGAACAAACCTCCGATAATAGCCTGCCAAACCCAGAATACTCTTGATCTCTGTCACTGTAGTGGGTGTAGGCCAGTTGGCTACTGCCTCTACCTTTTTGGGATCTACTGATATACCGTCCTCTGATACAACATGTCCCAAAAAGGAAATGCTCCTTAGCCAGAACTCGCACTTGGAGAACTTGGCATACAAGCCATGCTCTCTCAAGGTTTGCAGCACTATCCGCAGATGCTGGGCATGGTCCTCTGCATTCCTGGAGTACACCAAGATATCATCAATAAAGACGATCACAAAACGATCCAAGTACTCCCTGAAAACCCTGTTCATGAGATCCATGAATGCTGCAGGGGCGTTAGTCAACCCGAACGGCATCATAAGGAACTCATAATGCCCATATCTGGTTCTGAAAGCAGTCTTGGATACATCTCCTTCCCTGATCTTCAACTGGTGGTATCCGGATCTCAGATCTATTTTCGAAAAACAACCTGCTCCTGACAGCTGGTCGAAGAGATCATCGATCCTGGGTAACGGATACTTGTTTTTGATAGTGACTTTGTTCAACTGTCTGTAGTCGACACAAAGTCTAAGAGGTCCATCCTTCTTTCTGACAAATAATACTGGAGCACCCCAGGGTGAGGTACTCGGGCGGATGAAACCCTTAGCTACCAAATCCTGTAACTGCTCTTTCAATTCTCGCAACTCTGCTGGTGCCATCCTGTAGGGAGGAATAGAGATCGGTCTGGCAGTGGGCATCAACTCAATCTCGAACTCTATTTCCCTATCCGGTGGTAGTCCTGGAAGCTCTTCAGGAAACAAATCTGGGAAATCTCTAACAACTGGTACTGAGGATGGTTCCCTAACCTGACTGTCTAGCTCTCTCACATAAGCTAGGAACCCCTGACACCCCTTCCTTAACATTCTACGAGCCTGGAGGGCTGATATCAAACCCCTAGGTGTCCCTCTCCTGTCTCCTCTGAAGACACACTCTGACCCATCCTGGTCTCTGACACTGACTACTTTGTCTCTACAGTTCAGAGTAGCATCATACGTAGATAACCAGTCCATCCCTAGAATGACATCAAAATCTGTCAACTCTAGAACCACCAGGTCAGCTGGAAGGTATCTACCCTCTATGCACACTGGACTGAACCGACAGACTGACTCTGCCAAAGATGGATCACATTTGGGTCCACTGACCCATAGAGGACACTCTAACTCAGACACTATCAGACCCAACCTCTCTGCAGCTCTAGAAGAAATGAAAGAGTGAGAAGCACCGGGGTCCATTAAAGCATACACCTCTGAACACCCAATGATGAGATTACCTGACACCACCGTGTTCGACGTGTCTGCCTCCTGCTGAGTCAGGGTGAAAATCCGTGCTGGGGCTGACGGACCTGCACCTCGGGAACCCATCCCTGATGAAGAGGCTGCCCCTCTTCCTCTTCCTCTGCCACTGCTTGGTGGTATGGCTGAAGCTACTGGCTGTACTACACTGCCCGCACTCATCTGCTGGGATGGTGCAACTAAAGTCGCCTGAGGACATTCTCGTGCATAATGTCCCTCCTGCCCACATCTATAGCAGGCTGTGGATCCCAACTGACAAGCTCCTCTATGCTGTTTGCCACACCTTTTGCACACTGGAAAATCTGCGCCAGAACTGGAGCCACTACTCATTCCCAGACCCGACTTAAGCCTGTTCCAGAACTTGCCTCTCTTTCCTCTGAATTTCTCCCATCTCTTTTTACTTGCACTTACTGTACCCTGTGAGGAGGAACCTGGTTTAACACCAGAAGCCTGTGCCTTGACTACACCTTGACTTATGGCACTGGCCTCCATCTTTCTAGCAGCATCCACAATAGAGTGGAAACTTTCCTTCTCCGCATGAAGAATCAAAGAGAAATACCTGGGATGAAGCCTTGTGGCATATCTCTTTGCCTTCTTCTGATCTGTATCATATGCCTGACCGACATATGGCAACAATTCCAGGAACTTATCTGTATAGTCATCAACGCTCATCTCCTCCGTCTGTCGCAACTGCTCAAACTCCACAACTTTTAGTTCCCTGGAACTGTCAGGAAAAGCCCATCCAGCAAATTCGTTGGCGAACTCTTCCCATGTCATACTCTCAAGTCTCGGGTCCACATAGTTCTTGAACCATTCTCTAGCTTTCTTGCACTTTAAAGTGAACCCTGCCATCTCAATGGCTCTACCGTCATCAGCTCCCAACTCACTTGTTATCATTCTGACTGCACTGAGATACTCAAAGGGATCATCTCCTGTATTGAATTTCGGAGCATCCAACTTTAAGTACTCGGTCATCTTCACCTTACTTCCCCCTGAAGAACTGGGTTGCTGTGCTTCCACAACAGGGGCTACTGGTTCAGGAGGTGGTGGTGGAGGAACTGGTTCCCTCACTTCAGGTTGTACTGGACTTGGATGAACAGGTGGGGGTGGATACATGTGATATGGTGGATAAAAGGAAGGATAGGGCATATAGGGCATGTAGGGTGGATATGGGGCAAAGCTGGAGTAATCCGACGTGCCTCCCATCGGATACTCTGGGCCCTGTGGAAAGGGTGGATAGCCAAACCCCGAGGTCTGCATGCCTCCCTGGGACTCCCCCATACCTTCTTCTGACCTTCCTACACCCATGCTTATCTCTCTACTCTGATCCTCTTCCAGCACACCTCTTTCTTCTACTGACCTTCCCCCTCTGCTTACTCCTCTCCTACTCTCGTCAGAAGACCTTCTAGGGTCTCGTGACGTTCCCTCCCTGCTTGACCTGTGAGATCTTGCCCTTGGCAAGGCAGGTGGACGAGCAGCTGTACCCTCACTTACAGGTGGGACTCCCGTCAATCTCGCGGATCGACGAGTTCCTCGCATCTTCACTCTCTGGAAAACAACATCACATAACACATCAGTAACACATAAAAACATGCACATGCATAACTCAAGGCAGTGCACATCAGCATATAGCGACAGGACTGACATCCTATCCTAGTGGACATGTTTTTCCTATGGTGCTTGACCTACTAAACTTCTCTATGAGCCCAACTCTCTCTCTATAGGTCCGACCATGTGAACCCAGGGCTCTGATACCAATCTGTAACAGCCCGGAAACCGAACTGTCACCGGCACTAGGATCCAGATCGACTTAAGGTCGCCGGGACCCGTAGTAAGCCTGCTATCCTGTCTGTATACCTGTGAAATCCCATACATGATCATACATTTGTTGTAAAACATAAAACTTTTCTTCATTTCAAGGCTTAACCTGTGCATGCACTCTCTCTGTAATCCCTACTAGAGCTCCTCATGGCCCTAGGCGGATCAAACTCATAATGTTAAGCCTGGTTTTGCTCATAAACATACAACAATAAAGAAACATACATAAACTGATCATGTGACTCCACAAAGGGATTACAAGTCTTACAGTCAAGCACCATTCTATACACTATACATAAACCTTATCTCTTTACATTTACATGTCCACACTAGCTATTACAAGACTCTGAACTCTTCCTGTACCCTGCTGAGTTCTCTCTGACCTCTGAACCTGCACAACTGAAGTTAGGGGAGAGGGATGAGCTACAATAGCCCAGTGAGTAGAATAGGCAAATACAGGTGATAAAACATGCTCTCATGGAATGCAACACATAATCACATAACCTCGGCCGGACGGATCAAAACTCCCTCTATCTCATCTGGGGTACCTAAGTACCATGTGCCTGGTCCCCGTAGGGCTGTTCCAGGTCTTTGTGTATGTGCCTGGTCCCCGTAGGGCTGTTCCAGGTCTTTGTATATGTGCCTGGTCCCCGTAGGGCTGTTCCAGGTCTTTGTATATGTGCCTGGTCCCCGTAGGGCTGTTCCAGGTCTTCCTCTGAGGGCTAATGAATCCTCACGAAGTCCGTGCCGTCTCACATAAGCAATGTACAAGGAGCAATGCCAAGTACAAGGATATATGCAATGCATCATCTTTGTGTACACTAATGCACTCACCCTAAAGCATAGTCATGATGCATGAAGCATGAGAAAATATCAGTTATCATATTAAAACATGAAGTTAAATTCCACTCACCTGAGTTCTCTCTGAACTGACTCTGCAGGTTCTGACTCTGGACTCACTGCTGATGTCCCTGATTCCTCTGGTCCGTACCTACACAGGTGGACTCAAATGAGGGACTAAACTCACTCAAGAACATCTCTACGAAACTCCCCAAAACCCCTCTAAACAAACATAAAACCATCACATAAAACATGCAAAAGAAAGCTGGACAGAGCACTTTCGGCGGCAGGTTCGGCGGCCGAAACCCCACTCCAGAGACGAAACTCATGCATGTTCGGCGGCACCTTCGGCAGCCGAAGGTCTCGTCCAGAGACGAAACTCACACACTTTCGGCGGCCGAACTCCCTCTTTCGGCGGCCGAAAGTCCCTTTCTAAACCGAAAGCCTAGCTTTCGGGGGCAACCTTTGGCAGCCGAACTGCCTCCACAAAGGGTTCGGCGGCCGAACCTTCCTTCGGCGGCCGAACCTGGTTTTGCCCGAAGGGCAGAACCCTGCTCTGTTTCATGCCAACTCTGCCCAAAAACCTACAAACAGGCATATCAACTACTCCCAACTAGCATATACACAGATATATGCACAAAGGGGTCTAAAACTACCCTAAAACCCCAAACAAACAGAGCACATAACACTTCAACATGCTTGAACACCACAAATCACCAAAAACCTCACCTAAACCTAAACATGCATACTACCCATACAAACTTCATAAAACCTTTCAAAATCATCAAAGAAGCTCAGGATCTTCACTTACCTCGTAAAGAACTTGAGGATGAAGGATCCTAACGTGGAGATATGAAGAAAAGCTCTTCCAAAGCTCCAAGCTTCAAAACTTGCTTCTTTTGCTCAAAACCTTCATAAAATCACCAAAAACTCTTAAAACTCTTGAAAGATTTGATGAAAATCATGGAAAACATGAAAGTCAACGTGGGAGAGGCTGAAACTCACCTCTGGCTGCAAGTGGAGGAGAAATAGCCTCCTTCCACCGACCCTTGGCCCTTTTATAGGTGGCTGGCCAGACCACCTTCGGCAGCCGAACGTGAAGCCGCAACCATGCAATGTTCAGCGGCCGAAAGTAACCTTCGGCGGCCGAACCTTTGCATTTCTCCCTTGTTGCTTTTCTTTCAAAACTCAAGTCTTTTAACACTTCAAAACATGAAAACAAGTGAAAAGACTTTGGAAAACATATGCATTACCCTTCTCGAGGGTTCCGACACCCGAGATTCCACCGGACTACAGGAATTCCGATGCCGGACTCGAGCCGGGTATTACAATGAGATTACCTGACACCACCGTGTTCGACGTGTCTGCCTCCTGCTGAGTCAGGGTGAAAATCCGTGCTGGGGCTGACGGACCTGCACCTCGGGAACCCATCCCTGATGAAGAGGCTGCCCCTCTTCCTCTTCCTCTGCCACTGCTTGGTGGTATGGCTGAAGCTACTGGCTGTACTACACTGCCCGTACTCATCTGCTGGGATGGTGCAACTAAAGTCGCCTGAGGACATTCTCGTGCATAATGTCCCTCCTGCCCACATCTATAGCAGGCTGTGGATCCCAACTGACAAGCTCCTCTATGCTGTTTGCCACACCTCTTGCACACTGGAAAATCTGCGCCATAACTGGAGCCACTACTCATTCCCAGACCCGACTTAAGCCTGTTCCAGAACTTGCCTCTCTTTCCTCTGAATTTCTCCCATCTCTTCTTACTTGCACTTGCTGTACTCTGTGAGGAGGAACCTGGTTTAACACCAGAAGACTGTGCCTTGACTACACCTTGACTTATGGCACTGGCCTCCATCTTTCTAGCAGCATCCACAATAGAGTGGAAACTTTCCTTCTCCGCATGAAGAATCAAAGAGAAATACCTGGGATGAAGCCTTGTGGCATATCTCTTTGCCTTCTTCTGATCTGTATCATATGCCTGACCGACATATGGCAACAATTCCAGGAACTTATCTGTATACTCATCAACACTCATCTCCTCCGTCTGTCTCAACTGCTCAAACTCCACAACCTTTAGTTCCCTAGAACTGTCAGGAAAAGCCCATCCAGCAAATTCATTGGCGAACTCTTCCCATGTCATACTCTCAAGTCTCGGGTCCACATAGTTCTTGAACCATTCTCTAGCTTTCTTACACTTGAAAGTGAACCCTGCCATCTCAATGGCTCTACCATCATCTGCTCCCAACTCACTTGTTATCATTCTAACTGCACTGAGATACTCAAAGGGATCATCTCCTGTATTGAATTTCGGAGCATCCAACTTTAAGTACTCGGTCATCTTCACCTTACTTCCCCCTAAAGAACTGGGTTGCTGTGCTTCCACAACAGGGGCTACTGGTTCAGGAGGTGGTGGTGGAGGAACTGGTTCCCTCACTTCAGGCTGTACTGGACTTGGATGAACAGGTGGGGGTGGATACATGTGATATTGTGGATAAAAGGAAGGATAGGGCATATAGGGCATGTAGGGTGGATATGGGGCAAAACTGGAGTAATCCGACGTGCCTCCCATCGGATACTCTGGGCCCTGTGGAAAGGGTGGATAGCCAAACCCCGAGGCCTGCATGCCTCCCTGGGACTCCCCCATACCTTCTTCTGACCTTCCGACACCCATGCTTGCATCTCTACTCTGATCCTCTTCCATCACACCTCTTTCTTCTACTGACCTTCCCCCTCTGCTTACTCCTCTCCTGCTCTCGTCAGAAGATCTTCTAGGATCTCGTGACGTTCCTTCCCTGCTTGACCTGTGAGATCTTGCCCTTGGCAAGGCAGGTGGACGAGCAGCTGTACCCTCACTTACAGGTGGGACTCCAGTCAATCTCGCGGATCGACGAGTTCCTCGCATCTTCACGTTCTGGAAAACAACATCACATAACACATCAGCAACACATCAAAAACATGCACATGCATAACTCATGGCATTGTACATCAACATATAGCGACAGGACTGACATCCTATCCTAGTGGACATGTTTTTCCTATGGTGCTTGACCTGATAAACCTCTCTATGAGCCCAACTCTCACTCTATAGGTCCGACCATATGAACCTAGGGCTCTGATACCAATCTATAACAGCCCGGAAACCGAACTGCCACCGGCACTAGGATCCAGATCGACTTAAGGTCGCCGGGACCCGTAGTAAGCCTGCTATCCTGTCTGTATACCTGTGAAATCCCATACATGATCGTACATTTACTGTAAAAACATAAAACTTTTCTTTATTCCAAGGCTTAACCTGTGCATGCACTCTCTCTGTGCTCTACCAATCCCTACTAGAGCTCCTCATGGCTCTAGGCGGATCAATCTCATAATGTTAAGCCTGGTTTTGCTCATAAACATACAACAATAAAGAAACATATATAAACTGATCATGTGACGCCACAAAGGGATTACAAGTCTTATAAATCAAGCACCATTCTATACATTGTCCATACACTGTACATATACATTATCTCTATACATATACATGTCCACACTAGCTATTACAAAACTCTGTACTCTTCCTGTACCCTGCTGAGTTCTCTCTGACCTCTGAACCTGCACAACTGGAGTTAGGGGAGAGGGATGAGCTACGATAGCCCAGTGAGTAGAAGAGGCAAATAACAGGTGATAAAACATGCTCTCATGGAATGCAACACATAATCACATAACCTCGGCCGGACGGATCAAAACTCCCTCTATCTCATCTGGGGTACCTAAGTATCATGTGCCTGGTCCCCGTAGGGCTGTTCCAGGTCTTTATATATGTGCCTGGTCCCCGTAGGGCTGTTCCAGGTCTTTCCTCTGAGGGCTAATGAATCCTCACGAAGTCCGTGCCGTCTCACATAAGCAATGTACAAGGAGCAATGCCAAGTACAAGGATAAATGCAATGCATCATCTTTGTGTACACTAATGCACTCACCCTATAGCATATTCATGATGCATGAAGCATGAGAAAATATTCAGTTCTCATATTAAAACATTAAGTTAATTCCACTCACCTGTAGTTCTCTCTGAACTGACTCTGCAGGTTCTGACTCTGGACTCACTGCTGACCTCCCTGATTCCTCTGGTCCGTACCTACACAGGTGGACTCAAATGAGGGACTAAACTCACTCAAGAACATCTCTAAGAAACTCCCCAAAACCCCTCTAAACAAACCTCAAACCATCACATAACACATGCAAAAGAAAGCTGGACAGGGCACTTTCGGCGGCAGGTTCGGCGGCCGAAACCCCACTCCAGAGACGAAACTCATGCATGTTCGGCGGCACCTTCGGCAGCCGAAGGTCTCGTCCAGAGACGAAACTCACACACTTTCGGCGGCCGAAAGTCCCTTTCTAAACCGAAAGCCTAGCTTTCGGGGGCAACCTTTGGCAGCCGAACTGCCTCCACAAAGGGTTCGGCGGCCGAACCTTCCTTCGGCGGCCGAACCTGGTTTTGCCCGAAGGACAGAACCCTGCTCTGTTTCATGCAAACTTTGCCCAAAAACCTACAAACATGCATATCAACTACGCTCAACTAGCATATACCCATAGATATGCACAAAGGGGTCTAAACCTACCCTAAAACCCCAAACAAACATAGCACATAACACTTAAACATGTTTGAACACCACAAATCACCAAAAACCTCACCTAAACCTACACATGCATACTACCCATACAAACTTCATAAAACCTTTCAAAATCATCAAAGAAGCTCAGGATCTTCACTTACCTCTTACACAACTTGAGGATGAAGGATCCTAACGTGGAGATATGAAGAAAAGCTCTTCCAAAGCTCCAAACTTCAAAACTTGCTTCTTTTGCTCAAAACCTTCATAAATCACCAAAACTCTTAAAACTCTTGAAAGATTTGATGAAAATCATGGAAAACATGAAAGTCAACGTAGGAGAGGCTGAAACTCACCTCTGGCTGCAAGTGGAGGAGAAATAACCTCCTTCCACCGACCCTTGGCCCTTTTATA
Organism: Manihot esculenta; assembly: GCF_001659605.2. Lineage (NCBI taxonomy): Eukaryota > Viridiplantae > Streptophyta > Magnoliopsida > Malpighiales > Euphorbiaceae > Manihot > Manihot esculenta. The sequence goes on from NC_035162.2 coordinate 24,713,128, forward strand.
GGTGGCTGGCCAGACCACCTTCGGCAGCCGAACGTGAAGCCGCAACCATGCAATGTTCGGCGGCCGAAAGTTACCTTCGGCGGCCGAACCTTTGCATTTCTCCCTTGTTGCTTTTCTTTCAAAACTCAAGTCTTTTAACCCTTCAAAACATGAAAACCAGTGAAAATGCCTTGAAAAACATATGCATTACCCTTCTCGAGGGTGCCGACACCCGAGATTCCACCGGACTACAGGAATTCTGGTGCCGGACTCGAGCCGGGTATTACATCTGGTTTGGTGAAGATTTGCATTGTGGCCTTGATTCATAGGACCAATGTCTGTGTGGTCTTGCGGAAACTGCCTTATGATATGGCCTAGCAAAGATTTGCCTTATGGCCTTGATTCATGGGACTGACACCTGAGTGCTCTAGCGGGAACCGCCTTGTGACTTGGCCTGGCAAAGATTTGCCTTGTGGCCTTCATTCATAGGACCTATACCCAAGTGGTCTGGTGGGAACTGCCTTATGACCTGGCTTGGCGAAGACTATCTTACGGCCTCAATTAGTGGGACCAACGCCTGGGTAGTCTGTTGCTCCTTTTCATCGAAGAAAATACATGTAAAAATATTTCATTAGTTTTATTATTAAAAGAATATCCTCCATTTACATACGAGGGTAAAACTAAATTACTGTCAAAATGTGAAAAATACCAGAATTGATACTTCGGGCGGACGACCCTCATAGGCGAATGTTTTCCCAAGACTTATAAAGTTCCCTACCTTTTCGATAATTAAGTTTGTAACCTGTTTAAGTCTCTCTGGGTCCTTTTCTTATCACATGTATGACTCCTACAGTTCTCTATCAGGAATTGTCTTGGGTGTTGTTTCCTCATACTCAGACTTTTTCCTTTCTTTTTCTTTTCTCGTGAATTTTCGGAGGGTGCTGTAACGATCTGAAAACCGGACCGCTACCGGCGCTAGGATCCAGATCGGCTTAAGACCACCGGGACCCGTAGCAAGCCTCCTATACTTGCCATATACCTGATAACATCCCATACATGATCATACATTTTCATAAAAACTTTAATCTTTTCCATTCACCAAGCTCAACCTGTGCATACACTGAACATTAACTATACAAAACCCAGACTAGAGCCCTCATTAAATGCTCTAGTTGGGTCATCATCACAATAATCAAGCTTGGTTTTCATAAAACATCATTAAAACATTTCATTAAAAAGATCATGTACCAAAAGGGATTGACATACACTGTAACGACCCGAAAATCGGACCGCTACCGGCGCTAGGATCCATGTCGACTTAAGGTCGCCGGGACCAGTAGCAAGCTTGCTATACTCTCTGTGTACCTGTACAATCCCATACATGATCATACATTTTCTGTAAAAGCATAAAACTTTGCTCTGAACCAAGGCTCAACCTGTGCATGCACTATCTCTGTACTATAGAACCCCTTACTAGAGCTTGCTCCAGACGGGTTAAACTCATACATATTAAGCCTGGTTTTCACATACTCATAAACACATTTACATAAAACAAACCATGTACACAAAAGGGATTTACAATACAAATGGGTCAAGCACAATACTAATACATCTCTTCACAATAGTACATGTCCACACTAGCTATTACACTTCTCTTTACTCTTTCTGTACCCTGCTGACTCCCCTCTGAACTAAGATCCTGCAAAACTGGGATTAAGGAGAGGGATGAGCTACTATAGCCCAGTGAGTAGAACCAATAAAATCATGTTAATAAACATGCTCACATGAAATGCGTCACATCACAAGTAAATCACCCATCTCAGACGGACTGATTCAAAAATCCCTCAACTGTGCCCGGTCCGCGAAGGAGCTCCTCAGGACTTTATTACGCACCCTAGGGTGCCTGTGCCCGGCCCTCTCAGGGCTCCTCAGGACTTCACTATGAGGGCTAATGAATCCACTATGTCTGATCCGTACAAGCATAGAATACTGCAATGCGTCACATTAGTGTAGTCTAGTGCACTCAACCTATTACATATCATGATGCATGGAACATGCTCAAAGCATTTAATGTCTCAATTGAAAACATAAGTTTAGTTCCACTCACCTCTGGCTGATTCTGAACTGACTCTGAATACTCTGACGCAGTGCTCACTGCTGCTCTCTTCGGTTCCTCTGGTTCGTTCCTACACAGGTGGACGCAAATGAGGGACCAAACTAGCTCAAGAACAACTCTATAAAACTCCCCAAAAGCCCCTTACACCATCCTCAAACAATCACATAAAACATGCAAAAGAATGATGGACAGGGCACTTTCGGCGGTAGGTTCGGCGGCCGAAAGTCCCTTCCAGAGCCGAAACTCAAGCACTTTCGGCGGCACTTCGGCTGCCGAAAGTCCTCTCCAGAGACGAAAGTCCCCAACCATCGGCGACACCTTCGGCGGCCGAAACCCCCCCTCCAGAGTCGAAAGTCCAAACTTTCGGGGGCAAGCTTAGGCAGCCGAAACCACCTCCTTAGCACGTTCGGCGGCCGAACCTTCCTTCGGCGGCTGAAACTGGGTTTGCTAGGAAGGCAGAACCCTGCTCTACTTCAAGCAAAACTCACCCAACTTCACACATACATGCAACCCAAACTTCCACAACCTGTATATACTCAAGTATAGGCACAAAGGGGTCCAAAACTAACTTAAAACCCCAACAAACATCACAACTCAACATATATACAAGCTTTGACCACAAATCAACCAAAAACACAACTAAACCTAAACATGCATCCAACTCTATAAAACCTTCATAAATCATGAAAAGAAGTTCAGGATCTTCACTTACCTCTTACAAACAAGAAGATAAACGATCCCAACATGAAGATATGAAGAAACTCTCCCTCAAAGTCTCCAACTTCAAAACTTTTGGTTGCTTTGCTCAAAAGCTTCAAAACAACATAAAACTCATCAAAACTTTGAAAGATTTGAAGAAAACATGAAAATCACCCAAGGAAGATCATGGTCTCACCTTTGTCTGTGAAAATGGAAAAAATCTTATCCATTCACCGACCTAGGGCCTTTTATAGGTGGCTGGCCAGCCCACCTTCGGCGGCCTAACATGAATCCAAACTCATGCCTGTTCGGCGGCCGAACTTTCACCTTCGGCGGCCGAACCTGGCATTTCTTTATTGGCTCTTTTCTTTCAAAAACTCATTTCCTTTTCACTTAAAAACATTAAAACATACTAAACACTTTTAGAAAAACATAAATCTTACCCTTCTAGAGAATTCCGACATCCTGGATTCCATCGGACAGTAGAATTTCGATGTCAGACTCTAGCCGAGTATTACATTCTCCCCCCCTTAAGAACATTTGTCCCCGAATGTTCCACAAACAATGAAACACATAAAAAGGATGAAAACTAACCTTAAAACAGATATGGATATTGCTGGAGCATAGACTCCTGTGTCTCCCAGGTGCACTTTTCTAGATTGTGGTGGTGCTATAGGACTTTCACCATTGAAATTTCTTTGTTTCTTAGCTTTCTGATCTGCGTGTCAAGGATCCTCACTGGCTGCTCTACATAGGTGAGATCTCCAAGGATCTCTATATCAGGCTCACTAAGAACCTTACTTGGATCTGACACGAACTTTCGTAGCATAGAAACATGGAAAACCGGGTGAATTCTTTCCATAGAAGTAGGTAAATCGAGCTTATAAGACACATTTCCGATCTTCTGCAAGATCTCAAAAGGTCCAATGTACCGTGGAGCTAGTTTACCTTTCTTCCTAAACCGAACCACTCCTTTCATTGGAGACACCTTCAGCAATACCATATCACCTTCATGAAACTCTATCTGCTTCCTGCGGATATCTGCATAGCTTTTCTGTCTGCTCTGAGCAGTCTTGATTCGCTCTCTGATCATGGGCACCACTCTGCTGGTGATTTCTACTAGCTCCGGCCCTACAAGAGCCACCTCTCCTACTTCTTCCCAGCAAACAGGTGATCTGCACTTCCTCCCATACAAGGCTTCATAAGGGGCCATCCCTATGCTAGCATGATGGCTGTTATTGTAGGCAAACTCCACCAAAGGTAGATGCTGCCTCCAAGAACCGCCAAAGTCTAACACACATATTCGGAGCATATCCTCTATGGTCTGGATGGTCCTCTCTGACTGTCCATCAGTCTGTGGATGGAAAGCAGTGCTGAAATCCAACCTTGTGCCCATAGCACTTTGCAGACTCCGCCAAAATCTAGAGGTGAACTGAGGTCCTCTATCTAATACTATAGACACTGGAACTCCATGCAACCTTATTATCTCTTCCATATAAACCTGTGCTAACTTGTCCACAGAGTAGTTACTCCTAACCGAGATGAAATGAGCAGATTTCGTGAGTCGGTCCACAATCACCCATATGAAGTCTAACCTGTTGGACGCTGCCGGTAAGCCCACTACAAAATCCATAGCTATGTTCTCCCATTTCCACTTTGGAATCGGCAGTGGGTTAAGAATTCCAGCCGGCTTCTGATGTTCCAGTTTCACCCTCTGGCAAATTTCACAGGCGGACACAAACTGTGCCACTTCTTTCTTCATAGCTGGCCACCAATATACTCTTTTCAGATCCTGATACATCTTGGTGGCTCTAGGGTGAACACTGTACCTTGCATTATGAGCTTCCCTCATAATGTCTCCCTTCAGACTGATGTCATCTGGTACACATAGGCGATTCCTATAGCGGAGGATCCCTTTGCTGTCAAATCTGAACTCTGCACTATTGCCTAACTGAACAGTCCTGGCAATCTTCACTAACTCCGGGTCCTCATGTTGTTTCTGAGCTACCTGCTCCAGAAACACAGGTGTCACTCTCATCTGTGCTATCAATGCACCTATACCAGACAACTCAAGCTGTAACCCTTCGTCGATGAGCTTATAAAACTCCATCACCACTGGTCTTCTCTCTACTGTTATATGGGACAAACTGCCAAGTGATTTCCGGCTTAGGGCGTCTGCCACAACATTCGCCTTACCCGGATGATACTGAATCTTGCAATCATAGTCACTGAGCAGTTCTACCCATCTTCTCTGCCTCAAATTCAGCTCTTTCTGACTCAAGATGTACTGTAAACTCTTGTGATCTGTGAAGATCTCGCATTTAACCCCATAAAGGTAATGCCTCCACATCTTGAGTGCAAAGATGACTGCCGCCATCTCTAGGTCATGGGTGGGGTAATTCAACTCGTGCTTCTTTAGCTGTCGAGAAGCATAAGCAATCACCCTATCATTCTGCATCAAAACACAACCCAATCCCACTCGAGACGCATCACAGAACACTGTGAAGTCCTCATTACTGACTGGCAGAGATAACACCGGTGCTGATGTTAATCTTCTCTTTAACTCTGCAAAGCTCTCTTCACATTGTTTCAACCACACGAACCTCTAATTCTTTTGAGTCAGTTTGGTCATAGGAGCAGCTATCTTGGAGAAGTCCTGAACGAACCTCCTGTAGTAACCTGCCAAACCCAAAAAGCTTTTAATCTCTGTTACTGTCGTGGGTCTGGGCCAGTTAGCTACAGCCTCTATCTTCTTGGGGTCTACCTCAATACCTTCTGCTGATACAACATGCCCCAAGAATGAAATGCTCCTCAACCAAAACTCACTCTTAGAGAACTTGGCATACAAGCCATGCTCTCTCAGAGTCTGCAGAACTGTCCTCAGATGCTGGGCATGCTCCTCTGCAGTTTTGGAATATACTAAGATATCATCGATGAAGACAATAACAAAGTGATCCAGATACTCGCTGAAAACTCTGTTCATGAGATCCATGAATGTTGCAGGGGCATTAGTCAACCCGAACGGCATTACTAAGAACTCATAATGCCCATATCTGGTCCTGAAAGCTGTCTTTGGCACATCTGCTTCTCTGACTCTCAGCTGATGATACCTGGATCTCAGATCTATTTTAGAAAAACAACCGGCTCCAGCTAGCTGGTCAAATAGATCGTCGATCCTAGGTAGAGGATACTTATTTTTGGTAGTGACCTTGTTCAACTGCCTGTAGTCGATACAAAGTCTGAGGGATCCATCCTTCTTTCTGACAAATAGCACTGGAGCACCCCAAGGTGAGGTACTAGGGCGGATGAAACCCTTCTCTACCAACTCCTGCAACTGCTCTTTCAGCTCTTTTAATTCTACTGGTGCCATCCTGTAGGGAGGAATAGAGATAGGTCTGGTACCAGGCAACAATTCTATTTCAAACTCTATCTCCCTATCAGGTGGTAGTCCTGGAAGCTCATCTGGACAGACGTCTAGGAATTCTCGGACTACTGGTACTGAGGCTGGTTCCCTGACCTGACTATCTAACTCTCTCACATGAGCTAGAAACCCCTGACAACCCCTCCGAAGCAAACGACGAGCCTGAAGGGCTGAGATCAAACCTCTAGGTGTTCCCCTCCTGTCTCCTCTGAAGACACACACTGACCCATCCTGATCTTTGAGACTAACTACATTGTCTCTACAGTCCAAGGTAGCACCATATGCAGATAGCCAATCCATCCCTAGAATGACATCAAAATCTGTCAAATTTAGAACCACCAGGTCAGCTGGAAGGCATCTACCCTCTATGAACACTGGACTGAAATGACAGACTGACTCTGTCACTGATGGGTTACATTTAGGTCCACTGACCCAAAGAGGACACTCTAACTCAGAAATCATCAGACCCAAACTCCCCACGGCTCTCGAAGCAATAAAAAAGTGAGAAGCACCGGGGTCCATCAAATCATACACCTCAGAACACCCAATGATGAGATTACCTGACACCACTGTGTTCGACGTGTTTGCCTCCTCCTGTGTCACAGTGAAGATCCGTACTGGGGCTACCGGACCTTCACCTCGAGAACCTGCTACTGAAGAAGAGGCTGACCCTCTCCCTCTGCCTCTGCCACTGCTCTGAGGTATGGCTGGAGCTGCTGGCTATGCCACACTGCCTGAGCTCATCTGCTGGGATGGTGCCATAAAGGTCGCTTGAGGACATTTCCGAGCAAAATGTCCCTCCTGCCCACACTTAAAGCAGGCTGTAGATCTCATACGACAAACTCCTTTGTGCGGCCTTCCACATCTCATGCACACTGTACTGCCTGTGCCAGAGCTTGAGCCACTACCCATTCCCAGACTAGACTTGATCTTATTCTAGAACTTGCCTTTCTTTGCTTTAAACTTTTCTCCCTTCCTACTGCCAGAAGCTGCTGCACTGGGGGTCTTAGAACCCGAAGACTGTGCCACATGCTATTTTACTATTCCCTGAATAATGGCACTCGCCTCCATCTTCCTGGCGCCATCCTCTATAGAGTGGAAACTCTCTTTCTCTGCTGGAAGAATCAAGGAGGAATACCTGGGATGCAGTCTCATGGTATATCTCCTTGCCTTCTTCTGGTAAGTTTCATAAGCCTGACCCACATACTAAAGCAGATCCAGGAACTTATCTGTGTATTCATCTACACTCATCTCCTCAGTCTGCCTCAGCTGCTCAAATTCTATCACTTTTATCTCTCTGGAACTGTCAGGAAAAGCCCACCCAGCAAATTCATTGGCGAACTCTCCCCAAGACATACTGTCCAACCTGGGTTCCACATAATTCTTGAACCACTCTCGAGCTTTCTTGCATTTGAGTGTGAACCCCGCCATCTCAATGGCTATGCTATCGTCAGCTCCTAACTCATCGGTTATCATCTTAACCATTCTGAGGTACTCAAATGGATCATCTCCCGTATTGAATTTGGGAGCATCCAATTTCAGATACTCTGTCATTTTCACTTTACTTCCCTCAGCTGAGCTAGGTTGAGGTACTTGGACAACAGGGACTACTGGTTCTGGTTCTGGTGGTGCAGAAGGTGCTGTATCACTTGGATCTGGGTATGTTGTACTGGGATGGAAAGGTGTGGGTGGATACATGGGATAAGGTGGGTAAAAAGGAGGATAAGGCATATAAGGCATATAGGTAGGATATAGGGCAAAGCTAGAGTAATCCGACGTACTCCCCATCGGATACCTTGGGCCCTGTGGAAAGGGTGGATAGTGGGGTGGATAACCAAACCCCGAGGCCTGAGCGCCTCCTTGAAACTCTCCCATACCCTCTTCAGACCTGCCCATAGCCATGCTTTCCTCTCTTTGCTGATCCACATCCATAGCCTCCCTCACTTCCTCTGAGCTCCCTCCTCTTTCTGCTCCTCTTCTGCTCTCGTCAAAAGACCTTCTAGGGTCCCTTGACGTACCCTCCCTGCTCGATCTCTGAGACCTCGTCCTTGGCAATGCAGGAGGACGAGCATTTGATCCCTCATTCACTGGTGGGACTCCAGTCAATCATGCAGATCGACGAGTTCCTCTCATCTTAACTTTCTGGAAAACAACACATAACATAACACATTAGCATGAATACTTCACATAACAACAATGCACATGCATAAGTCATGGCATTACACATCATCATATATACATGACTCAACATCCTATCCTAGTGGACATGATTTCCTATTGTGCTTGACCAACTATAACCTCTATGACCCGACACTCTATCTAGGTTCGACCATATGAACCTAGGGCTCTGATACCAATCTGTAACGATCCAAAAATCGGACCGCTACCGGCGCTAGGATCCAGGTCGACTTAAGGTCGCCGGGACCCGTAGCAAGCCTGCTATACTCTCTGTGTACCTGTACAATCCCATACATGATCATACATTTTCTGTAAAAGCATAAAACTTTGCTCTGAACCAAGGCTCAACCTGTGCATGCACTATCTCTGTACTACAGAACCCCTTACTAGAGCTTTCTCCAGACGGGTTAAACTCATACATATTAAGCTTGGTTTTCACATACCCATAAACACATTTACATAAAACAAACCATGTACACAAAAGGGATTTACAATACAAATGGGTCAAGCACAATACTAATACATCTCTTCACAATAGTACATGTCCACACTAGCTATTACACATCTCTTTACTCTTCCTGTACCCTGCTGACTCCCCTCTGAACTAAGATCCTGCAAAACTGGGATTAAGGAGAGGGATGAGCTACTATAGCCCAGTGAGTAGAACCAATAAAATCATGTTAATAAACATGCTCACATGAAATGCGTCACATCACAAGTAAATCACCCATCTCAGACGGACTGATTCAAAAATCCCTCAACTGTGCCCGGCCCGCGAAGGAGCTCCTCAGGACTTTATTACGCACCCTAGGGTGCCTGTGCCCGACCCTCTCAGGGCTCCTCAGGACTTTACTATGAGGGGTAATGAATCCACTATGTCTGATCCGTACAAGCGTAGAATACTGCAATGCGTCACATTAGTGTAGTCTAGTGCACTCAACCTATTACATATCATGATGCATGGAACATGCTCAAAGCATTTAATGTCTCAATTGAAAACATAAGTTTAGTTCCACTCACCTCTGGCTGACTCTGAATACTCTGACGCAGTGCTCACTGCTGCTCTCTTCGGTTCCTCTGGTTCGTTCCTACACAGGTGGACGCAAATGAGGGACCAAACTAGCTCAAGAACAACTCTATAAAAATCCCCAAAAACCCCTTACACCATCCTCAAACAATCACATAAAACATGCAAAAGAAGGCTGGACAGGGCACTTTCGGCGGCAGGTTTGGCGGCCGAAAGTCCCTTCCAGAGCCGAAACTCAAGCACTTTCGGCGGCACTTCGGCTGCCGAAAGTCCTCTCCAGAGACGAAAGTCCCCAACCTTCGGCGGCACCTTCGGCGGCCGAAACCCCCCTCCAGAGCCGAAAGTCCAAACTTTCGGGGGCAAGCTTAGGCAGCCGAAACCACCTCCTTAGCACGTTCGGCGGCCGAACCTTCTTTCGGCGGCCGAACCTTCTTTCGGCGGCCGAAACTGGGTTTGCTAGGAAGGCAGAACCCTGCTCTGCTTCAAGCAAAACTCACCCAACTTCACACATACATGCAACCCAAACTTCCATAACCTGCATATACTCAAGTATAGGCACAAAGGGGTCCAAAACTAACTTAAAACCCCAACAAACATCACAACTCAACATATATACAAGCTTTGACCACAAATCAACCAAAAACACAACTAAACCTAAACATGCATCCAACTCTATAAAACCTTCATAAATCATGAAAAGAAGTTCAGGATCTTCACTTACCTCTTATAAACAAGAAGATAAACGATCCCAACGTGGAGATATGAAGAAACTCTCCCTCAAAGTCTCCAACTTCAAAACTTTTAGTTGCTTTGCTCAAAAGCTTCAAAACAACATAAAACTCATCAAAACTTTGAAAGATTTGAAGAAAACATGAAAATCACCCAAGGAAGATCATGGTCTCACCTTTGTCTGTGAAAATGGAAGAAATCTTATCCATTCACCGACCTAGGGCCTTTTATAGGTGGCTGGCCTGTAATACCCGGCTCGAGTCTGGCGTTGGAATTCTACGTTCCGGTGGAATTTAGGATGTCGGAATCTTTTAGAAGGGTAAGCTTTATGTTTTTCTAAAGTAATGTAGTATGTTTTAATGTTTTAAAGTTAAATGGAACGAAGTGTTTGAAAGAAAAGCACCAAGGAAGAAAAGCCAGGTTCGGCCACCGAAGGTGAAAGTTCGGCCGCCGAACATGCATGGCTTTCGGTTTCACGATAGGCCGCCGAAGGTGGTCTGGCCAGCCACCTATAAAAGGCCCTCAGTCGGTTGAAGGGATAAGGACATGCACCATGATTATGCAATAGGTTGCGTGCATTAGAAACCACGAATATGTTGCATTGCATACTTACTTATGGATGTGGGTGGATGCTGAATGATCCAATAGTTCCTGAGAAAGTCCAGGTGCCCATTCTACGCCCTGGCAGGTATAGTAAAGTCTAGGTGCCTAGTCTACGCCCTGGCAGGTATAGAAAGTCCAGGTGCCCAGTCTACGCCCTGGCACAATGGTAAGTACAGGTGTTATATACACATATAGATATACATGACAGGAAGACCAGGTGCCCATTCTACGCCCTGGCACGGATATGATGTTGGGACTATTTGGTGATAGGTTTACCCTTGATGTGAATTGTCTGTGATATGATGCATTCCATAAGATCATGTTTTAATGACCTGTTTTGTTGTTCTACTCATTGGGCTATAGAGCTCATCCCACTCCCTTAACCCCAGTTTTGCAGGATCAGTGTACAGGGAAAGATCAGCAGGGTACAGGAAGCGAAAAGAGTTTTGTAATCATATAGTGTGGACATGTCCTATTAAAGAGATGTAATAGTTGTATATAAGTTAGAATTGTGCTTGACTTAATTAGTTTGTTTTTGTAAATCCTTTTGTATACATGGTCTGTGTTTATGTATATGTCCAGTTGATGAGTATGACCAGGTTTAACATATACTGTGTGGACTTAGCTAGAGCTTTGATGAGTGCTCTGGCAAGGAGGTCTGTGTACATAGATAGTGCATGCGCAGGTTGAGCCTTGGTTTAGAGAAAAGTTTTTACTTTCACAGAAAATGTATGATCATGTATGGGATTTACAGGTACACAGAGAGTATAGCAGGCTTGCTACGGGTTTCAGCGACCTTAAGTAGACCTAAATCCTAGCGCCAGTGGCGGTCCGATTTTTGGGTCGTTACATGGCCAGCCCACCTTCGGCGGCCTAACGTGAATCCAAACTCATGCCTGTTCGGCGCCGAACTTTCACCTTCGGCGGCCGAACCTAGCATTTCTTCCTTGGCTCTTTTCTTTCAAAAACTCATTTCCTTTTCACTTAAAAACATTAAAACATACTAAACACTTTTAGAAAAACATAAATCTTACCCTTCTAGAGAATTCTGACATCCTGGATTCCACCGGACAGTAGAATTCCGATGTCAGACTCTAGCCGGGTATTACATACACTAGGGCCAAGCACAATTCTATCCTCAATACAATTCTTTACATTACATCACATTATAACATTTTACAATACATGTCCACTACTACTATTACATAGACATAACTTCAACCTGGAAGACTCCCCAGTCTATCCCGTACCTGCAAACCTGGGGGGTTAAAGGAAAGGGGTGAGCTACTAGAGCCCAGTGAGCAGAATAGTAAAACATTATATTAAAATCCATGTTTTCATGAAATGCATCACATCACAAATAAATCACATCAAGGACGGATTTGTCACCAATAGTCCTCTACATTCCAATGTGCCGGGACGTAGAATGGGTCAACTGGACTTTCTCTTAAACATCACATATTATAACATTCCAATGTGCCGGGACATAGATGGGTCAACCGAACTTCCACATTATATCATCATCACATTATATCAAGGACTAATGGGTCATCCAACATCCATCCACATCAACATCAAAGTATGCAATGCAACATATTCGTGAATTCTAATGCAAACACCCTAATATATCTCATGGCATTCGTGATGCATGAACATGCTCAAATTTAGTTTGCTTTGAAACATAAAGATTCATTCTACTCACCTCAGGCTGACTCTGAAATAGCTAGCTCACTGTTGGGGTCCTCGGTTCCTCGGGTCCGAACCTACACAGGTGCACTCAAAATGAGGGACCAAACATACACTAACATGACTCTAAACAACTCCCCAAAAATCCCCTAAAACATCACAAAACAATCATAGAAAGCATGCAAAGGAAGGCTGGACAGGGCACTTTCGGTGGCAGGTTCGGCGGCCGAAAGTCCTTCCAGAGCCGAAACTCAGCCACTTTCGGCGGCACCTTCGGCGGCCGAAAGTCCCTTCCAGAGACGAAACTCATGCATCTTCGGCGGCACCTTCGGCGGCCGAAACTCCCCTCCAGAGCCGAAAGTCCAACTTTTGGGGGCAGGGTTCGGTAGCCAGAAGCTTGCCTCCACAGGCAGGTTCGGCGGCCGAAAGTGCCTTCGGCTGCCGAACCTGAGTTCTTCCAGAAGTGGCAGAACTCAGCCCTTATGCACATCCATGCCTCCAAAACCTTCCAAACTCAAACACAACACTCCTAAACATGCATAAACACATTCATAAGCATATAGGGGTCTCAAACTATCCTATACCCTAACAAACATCACATAGCAACACAATAATCATGCATTTCATACTTAACCCATAAAAACCCTAACATTTAACAACTAGCCTAATCATGCATCAATACCCCTTAAAACCCCTTAAAACATGCTCAAAACATCAAAGACGTGAGGATCGACGCTTACCTCTTGAAGATCGAGAGAATGCGTGACCCAACTTGGAGATTTGGGGAAAATGAGTTCCGGAGGTCTCCAAGCTTCACAACTTCAGTTTGAGCTCAAAATCTTCAAAACCAAGTTAAAACTTGTTAGAAACTTGAAGGATTTGAAGGAAAACGTCAAAACCAACCATGGGAGGGCATGAACTCACCTTTGCCCGAAAATGGAGGAGAAAGCTCGCCCATTTTCGGACATGGAGCCTTTTATAGGTGGCTTGCCAGACCACCTTCGGAAGCCAAAGGTGACTCCAAAACTCCACCAAGTTCGGCGGTCGAACCTGGATTTTCCTCCATGGTGTTTTTCTTTCAAAACTCAATTTCTTTCATACTTAAAACCTTGAAAACATGTAAAAATATTTTAAAAAAACATATTCTTACCCTTCTAGAGAATTCCGACATCCGAGATTCCGCCGAACGGTAGAAATCTGATGTCGGAGTCTAGCCGGGTATTACATTCTCCCCCCCTTAAGAACATTCGTCCCCGAATGTTCACCAAACAAGCATAGCAAGGCATAACACCTAAAAACACATAAAAACACATAGATACTAACCTTAAAAGAGATGAGGGTATTGCTGGAGTATAGACTCCCGTGTCTCCCAGGTACATTCTTCTATGTTGTGGTGATTCCAAAGGACTTTCACCATCGGGATTTCCTTGTTCCTCAACCTTCTGATCTGTGTGTCTATAATCCGCACTGGCTGCTCAACATAGGTGAGATCTCCTAGGATCTCCACATCAGGCTCACTAAGAACCTTGCCCGGATCTGACACGAACTTTCACAACATGAAAACATGGAAAACTGGATGGATTCTTTCCATGGAAGCAGGCAAGTCCAACTTGTACGATACATTCCCGACCTTTTGCAAGATCTCAAAGGGTCCGATGTACCGTGGAGCTAACTTACCTTTCTTCCCAAAACGAACCACCCCTTTCATAGGAGACACCTTGAGCAACACCAAATCTCCCTCCTGAAACTCTACCTGTCTTCTGCGGATATCTGCATAACTCTTTTGCCTGCTCACAGCAATCTTGATCCTTTCTCTGATAATTGGTACTACTCTGCTGGTGATCTCTACTAGCTCAGGCCCTGCCAAGGCCCTTTCTCTAACTTCCTCCCAGTAGACAGGTGACCTGCACTTCCTTCCATACAAAACTTCATATGGAGCCATCCCTATGCTAGCATGATAGCTGTTATTGTAGGCAAACTCCACCAAAGGTAGATGCTGCCTCCAAGAACCGCCAAAATCTAGCACACACATCCTGAGCATATCTTCAATTGTCTGGATTGTAACGACCCGGAAATCCGGACTGCTACCGGCGCTAGGATCCAGATCGGCTTAAGGCCGCCGAGACCCGTAGCAAGCCTGCTATACTCTCTAGGTACCTGTAACATCCCATACAACAGACCATGTATACATAAGAGGGATTTACATCACATCTGGGTCAAGCACAAAACTATACATAGCTCGTTATAATTTTTACATCTCTTTACAATTTTACATGTCCACACTAATCTATTACATATTTCTTTACTCTTTCTGACTTCTGCTGATCCTCCCCTGACCTTTGAGCCTGCACAAAACTGGGATTATGGGGAAGGGGTAAGCTATAAAGCCCAATGAGTAAAAACAAGGAAAACAGTTCATTAATGACATGCTCTTATGAATGCGTCACAGCACAAACATTTCATATCACGGATGGACATGACCACCAAAACTCCCTCCTATGTCAGTATGCCTGGCCCGGCCAGGTCTTATAACCCCTGTATGCCTGGCCCAGCCAGGTCTTACAACGTCCGTATGCCTGGCCCGGCCAGGTCTTACAACAGCTCTAGGGCTATTGGGGTCGCCTTGGTCCATCCACATCATCATATGCATCATATTATGCAATGCGCCATATTCGTGAAACTAGTGCAATCAACCTACTATAATCATCATGATGCATGAACATGCTTTAGGCATTCAATTTCTTTAAAAATAACAGATTAAATCTATTTCTACTCACCTCTGGCTGACTCTGAACTGACTCTAACTACTCTGAAGCAGTGCTCACTGCTGCTCTTTGCGGTTCCTCTGGTCCGTTCCTACACAGGTGGACTCAAATGAGGGACCAAACTAGCTCAAGAACAACTCTATAAAACTCCCCAAAACCCTCTTAACACATCCTACAACAGTCACATAAAACATGCAAAAGAAGGCTGGACAGGGCACTTTCGGCGGCAGGTTCGACGGTCGAAAGTCCCTTCCAGAGACGAAACTCAAGCACCTTCGGCGGCCGAACTTTACTTTCGACAGCCGAACCCTTTCGGGGGCAAGATTCGGGGGCTGAAAGGCACTCCAGAGACGAAAGTCTCTAACCTTCGGCAGCACCTTCGGCGGTCGAAACCCCGCTCTAGAGCCGAAAGTCCAAACCTTCGGGGGCGAGCTTAGGCAGCCGAAACCACCTCCTTAGCACGTTCGGCGGCCGAACCTTCCTTCGGCGGCCGAAACTGGATTTGCCAATCAGGCAGAATCCTCCTCTTCTCATGCACAACTTCCCCCAAACCAACCTCAACATGCATTTCAACACTCCATAATACACATATCCTCAAGTATATGCACAAAGGGGTCCAAAACTATCCTAAAACCCCAAACAACATCAACAAACACAACACATAACATGCTTGTACACAAACCTCACATAAAACCTACTTAACTTAAATATGCATATCTACCCAACCAACTTGCATAAAACTTGCTTAAAACATTAAAAGATGTCAGGAAACTTCACTTACCTCTGGTAAACAAGAGGATGAAGGGTCCTAACGTAGAGATATGGGGAAAACACTCCTCAAGTCTCCAAACGTCAAGTCTTGGGTTTTATGCTCAAAAACTTCAAAAAGAACAAAAATCTTGTTAAAACCTTGAAAGATTGAAGCAGATCATGAAAGTCAACTTGGGAAGGGTTTGGGCTCACCTCTGGCTGAAAGTGGAAGCAAAATATCATCCTTCCACCGACTTGGGGCCTTTTATAGGTGGCTGGCCAGACCACCTTCTGCGGCCAAACGTGAATCTGAAACCATACAAGGTTCGGCGGCCGAAACTCACTTTCGGCGGCCGAACTTGTCATTTCCTTCCTTTGTGTTTTCCATGCAAAAACTCTTTATAAAACATTAAACCACATCAAAAAACTTTTCAAAAACATAAATCTTACCCTTCTAGAGAAATCCGACATCAGAGAGTCCACCGGGACGTAGAATTCCAATGCCGAACTCTAGCCGGGTATTACATGGATGGTCCTCTCTGACTGTCCATCAGTCTGAGGATGGAAAGCAGTGCTAAAGTCCAACCTGGTACCCATAGCACTTTGCAGACTCTGCCAAAATCTGGAGGTGAACTGGGGTCCCTTATCAGACACTATTGAAACAGGAGTCCCATGCAACCTGACCACTTCATCAACAAACACCTGCGCCAATTTATCCACAGAGTAGCCACTCCTAACAGGGATGAAGTGAGCAGATTTGGTCAGTCTGTCCACAATCACCCATATGGAGTCCAATCTGTTGGATGTTGCCGGTAACCCCACCACAAAATCCATAGCTATATTCTCCCATTTTCACTCTGGAATCGGCAGTGGGTTAAGCATTCCAGCCGGCTTCTGATGTTCTAGCTTCACCCTCTGACATACTTCATAGGCGGACACAAACTGTGCCACTTCTCTCTTCATAGTTGGCCACCAATAAACTCTCTTCAAATCTTGATACATTTTGGTGGCTCCAGGGTGAACATTGTATCTAGCATTATGAGCTTCCCTCATAATGTCGCCTTTCAGACTCACGTCATCTGGTACACATAACCTGTTCCCATAGCGAAGGATCCCCTTGCTATCAAATCTAAACTCTTCATTCTTGTTTGCTTGAACTGCTCTGGCTATCTTTACTAACTCGGGGTCCTCATGCTGTTTCTCAGCCACTTGCTCCAGAAATACGGGTGTCACCCTCATCTGGGCTATCAAAGCACCTGTACCAGACAACTCCAATTGCAGCCCTTCATTAATGAGCTTGTAGAACTCCCTCACCACCGGTCTCCTCTCTGCTGAAATATGGGATAGACTGCCAAGTGATTTTCGGCTTAGGGCATCTGCCACGACATTTGCCTTACCCGGATGGTACTGAATCTTGCAATCATAGTCACTGAGCAGTTCTACCCATCTCCTCTGCCTCAGATTCAACTCCCTCTGACTCAAGATGTACTATAAGCTTTTATGATCTGGGAAGATCTCACATTTGACCCCATAAAGGTAATGCCTCCACGTCTTAAGCGTGAAGATCACAGCTACCATCTCCAGATCGAGTGTGGGATAATTCAACTCATGCTTCTTCAGCTGTCTAGAAGTATAAGCAATTACCCTCTCATTTTGCATCAACACACAACCTAGTCCCACACGGGACGCATCACAATACACTGTGAAGTCTTCATTGCTGGTAGGCAGAGCTAACATCGGTGCTGACGTCAACCTTCGCTTCAGCTCTTCAAAGCTTTCTTCACACTGATCAGACCACACAAACTTCTGATTCTTCTTGGTTAATCTGGTCATAGGAGCGGCAATTTTAGAGAAGTCCTGAATGAACCTCCTGTAGTAACCTGTCAAACCCAAAAAGCTCTTGATCTCTGTTACTGTAGTGGGTCTAGGCCAGTTAGCTACAGCCTCCACCTTCTTGGAGTCCACTTCAATTCCCTGTTCTGACACAACATGCCCCAAGAACGAGATGCTCCTTAACCAGAACTCACACTTGGAGAACTTGGCATACAAGCCATGCTCTCTCAGGGTCTGCAAAACCATCCTCAGATGATGGGCATGCTCCGCTGCGTTTCTAGAATACACTAAGATATCATCTATGAAGACAATAACAAAATGATCCAGATACTGGCTAAACACTCTATTCATGAGATCCATGAATGCTGCAGGGGCATTGGTTAGCCCAAACGGCATTACTAGGAACTCATAATGCCCATATCTGGTCCTGAACGCTGTCTTCGGCACATCTTCTTCTCTTATTCTTAGCTGATGATACCCAGACCTCAGATCTATCTTGGAAAAACAACCTGCTTCTGCTAGCTGGTCAAATAGATCGTCGATCCTAGGTAACGAATACTTGTTCTTGGTAGTGACTTTGTTCAACTGCCTGTAGTCGATACAAATTCAGAGGGATCCATCCTTCTTTCTCACAAAAAGCACTGGAGCACCCCAAGGTGAGGTACTCGGTCGGATGAAACCCTTGTCTACCAACTCTTGCAACTGCTCCTTCAGTTCTTTCAACTCTGCTGGCGCCATCCTGTAGGGAGGGATAGAGATTGGTCGGGTTTCAGGCATCAATTCTATTTCAAACTCTATCTCCCTAGAAGGTGGTAGTCCTGGAAGCTCGTCTGGGAAGACATCTGGAAACTCCCTGACCATGGGCACTGAGGCGGGCTCCCTAACCTGACTATCCAGCTTTCTCACATGAGCTAGAAACTCTTGACAACCTCTCCTGAGCAACCTACGAGCCTGTAGGGCTGATATCAGACCTCTAGGCGTACCCCTCCTGACTCCTCTGAAGACAACCTCTGACCCATCCTGATCTCTGAACTTGACTACCTTGTCTCTGCAGTCTAAGGTAGCACCATGAGCAGATAGCCAATCCATCCCTAGAATGACATCAAAATCTGTCAAATCTAGAACCACAAGGTCGGCTGGAAGGCATCTACTCTCCACAAACACTGGATTATACCGGCAGACTGACTCTGCCACTGATGGATCACACTTGGGTCCACTGACCTAGAGGGGACAGTCTAACTCAGAGACCATCAAACCCAACCTCTCGACGGCTCTCGGAGCAATGAAAGAATGAGATGCACCAGGGTCCATTAAAGCATACACATCTGAACAACCAATGATGAGATTACCTGACACCACGGTGTTGGATGTGTTCGCCTCCTGCTGAGTCATAGTGAAGATCCGAGCTGGAGCTGATGGACCTTCACCTCAGGAACCTACTGAAGAAGAGGCTACTCCTCTCCCTCTACCTCTGCCCTGAGTCATGGTTAGAGCTGCTGGCTGAGCCACACTGCCAGAAGCTGTCTGCTGGGATGGTGCCATGAAAGGTGCCCTAGGACACTCCCGAGCCATGTGTCCCTCTTGCCCACATCTGAAGTAGGCCGTGGTCCCAAACCAACACACTCCCTTGTGTAGCTTACCACACCTCGAACATTCTGCGCCATCTGAACCCGAGCTCGAGCCACCATCGAGTCCCAGACCTGATTTCAACCTGTTCCAGAACTTGTTCTTCTTTGGCTTTCTGGTGGTGTTACTCCACCTCTTACTACCTGAAGCTGCTGCACTCTGAGAAGAGGGATCCATTCTTCCCCCACCTAGGGCCTTGGAACTCGAAGACTGTGCCACTGACTGTTTAACTTTCCCCTCAATGATGGCACTAGCCTCCATCTTTCGGGCCATATCCACTATAGCATGGAAACTCTCCCTCTCTGCTGATTGGATTAAAGAGGAATACCTGGAGTGGAGCTTCATGAAATACCTCCTAGACTTCTTCAAGTCTGTGTCAAAAGCTTGCCCTGCAAACGGCAACAGCTCCAGGAATCTATCAGTGAATTCATCCACACTCATCTACTCCGCCTGCCTTAGTTGTTCGAACTCAATCATCTTCAGCTCCCTAGAGCTATCAAGGAAAGCCCATCCTGCAAATTCATTTGCGAACTCCTCCTAGGTCATACTGTCCAATCTCAGGTCCACATAATTTTTGAACCACTCACGGGCCTTTTTGCATTTGAGTGTGAACCCCACCATCTGAATGGCTCTACTATCATCTGCCCCTAACTCATCTGTAATCATCTTCACTGTCTTCAGATACTCAAAAGGATCATCTCCCGTCTTGAACTTGGGAGCATCCAACTTCAAGTAATCAGTCATCTTGACCTTGCTCCCCCTAGATGAGCTAGGCTTGGGTATTTGGACTTCAGGAGCTACAGGTTCAGGGGGTGGTGGAGGAGGTGCAACATTCCCTTGATTAGGGTTTGTTACATTTGGGTAAAAAGGTGAGGGTAGATACATTGGATATTGGGGGTATGGTGGATAGCAAGGTGGATAAGGCATGAAGGTAGGGTAGGAGTTAAAGCTGGAGTAATCCGATGTACCCCCCATCGGATACCCTGGGCCCTGTGGAAAGGGTGGATATTGGGGTGGATAACCAAACCCCGAGGCCTGAGCGCCTCCCTGAGACTCTCCTGTACCCTCCTCAGACATGCTCACATCCAAATTTCCATCCCTTCTCTGATCCTCATCCATCACTTCCCTCACATCAGAAGACCCTCCTCGTAGATCTGTTCCCCTTCTGCTAGTATCAAAAGACCTTCTAGGGTCCCTTGACACCCTCTCCTTGCTTGATCTATATGACATTGCCCTTGGCAATGCAAGGGGACGGGCATCCATGCCCTTATTCTCTGGTGGGACTCCAGTCAATCTCGCTGATCGATGAGTACCTCTCATTCTGCTTACTGAAAAACAACACATCACACAGAACATTAGCATCAAATGGTCCATGTGGAAACACATGAACCCGCAGCACATACATAGCATAACATTAATGCACATGCATAAAATCATGGCATTTCACATCATCATTCAAGACAGGACTCTACATCCTATCCTAGTGGACATGATTTTCCTATTGTGCTTGCCCTTCTAGAACATCTATGAGCCCGACACTCTCTAGGTCCGACCATATGAACCTAGGGCTCTGATACTAATCTGTAACGACCCGAAAACCAGACTGCTACCGGCGCTAGGATTCAGATCGGCTTAAGGCCACCGGGACCCGTAGCAAGCCTCCTATACTTGCCATATACCTAATAACATCCCATACATGATCATATATTTTCATAAAAACTTTAATCTTTTCCATTCACCAAGCTCAACCTGTGCATGCACTGAACATTAACTATACAAACCCCAGACTAGAGCCCTCATCAAATGCTCTAGTTGGGTCATCATCACAATAATCAAGCTTGGTTTTCATAAAACATCATTAAAACATTTCATTAAAAAGATCATGTACCAAAGGGATTGACATACACTAGGGCCAAGCACAATTCTATCCTCAATACAATTCTTTACATTACATCACATTATAACATTTTACAATACATGTCCACTACTACTATTACATAGACATAACTTCATCCTGGAAGACTCCCTGGTCTATCCCGTACCTGCAAACCTGGGGGGGTTAAGGGAAAGGGGTGAGCTACTAGAGCCCAGTGAGCAAAATAGTAAAATATTATATTAAAATCCATGTTTTCATGAAATGCATCACATCACAAACAAATCACATCAAGGACGGATTTGTCACCAATAGTCCTCTACATTCCAATGTGTCGGGACGTAGAATGGGTCAACCGGACTTTCTCTTAAACATCACATATCATAACATTCCAATGTGCCGGGACGTAGAATGGGTCAACCAGACTTTCTCTTACATTATGCCGGGACGTAGAATGGGTCAACCGGACTTCCACATTATATCATCATCACATTATATCGAGGACTAATGGGTCATCCAACATCCATCCACATCAACATCAAAGTATACAATGCAACATATTCGTGAATTCTAATGCAAACACCCTAATATATCTCATGGCATTCGTGATGCATGAACATGCTCAAATTTAGTTTGCTTTGAAACATAAAGATTCATTCTACTCACCTCAGGCTGACTCTGAAATAGCTAACTCACTGCTGGGGTCCTCGGTTCCTCGGGTCCGAACCTACACAGGTGGAGTCAAAATGAGGGACCAAACATACGCTAACATGACTCTAAACAACTCCCCAAAAACTCTCTAAAACATCACAAAACAATCATAGAAAGCATGCAAAGGAAGGCTGGACAGGGCACTTTCGGCGGCAGGTTCGGCGGCCGAAAGTCCCTCAAGAGCCGAAACTCAGCCACTTTCGGCAGCACCTTCGGCGGCCAAAAGTCCCTTCCAGAGACGAAACTCATGCATCTTCGACGGCACCTTCAGCGGCCGAAACTCCCCTCCAGAGCCGAAAGTCCAACTTTCGGGGGCAGGATTTGGCAGCCAAAAGCTTGCCTCCACAGGCAGGTTCGGCGGCCGAAAGTGCCTTCGGCTGTCGAACCTGAGTTCTTCTAGAAGTGGCAGAACTCAGCCCTTATGCACATTCATGCCTACCAAACCTTCCAAACTCAAACACAACACTCCTAAACATGCATAAACACATTCATAAGCATATAGGGGTCTCAAACTATCCTATACCTCAACAAACATCACATAGCAACACAATAATCATGCATTTCATACTTAACCCATAAAAACCCTAACATTTAACAACTAGCCTAATCATGCATCAATACCCCCTTAAAACCCCTTAAAATATGCTCAAAACATCAAAGACGTGAGGATCGACGCTTACCTCTTGAAGATCGAGAGAATGCGTGACCCAACTTGGAGATTTGGAGAAAATGAGTTCCGGAGGTCTCCAAGCTTCACAACTTCAGTTTGAGCTCAAAATCTTCAAAACCAAGTTAAAACTTGTTAGAAACTTGAAGGATTTGAAGGAAAACCTCAAAACCAACCATGGGAGGGCATGAACTCACCTTTGCCCGAAAATGGAGGAGAAAGCTCGCCCATTTTTGGACATGGGGCCTTTTATAGGTGGCTGGCCAGACCACCTTCGGAAGCCAAAGATGACTTCAAAACTCCACCAAGTTCGGCGGCCGAACATGAGGTTCGGCGGCCGAACATGAGGTTCGGCGGCCGAACCTGGATTTTCCTCCATGGTGTTTTTCTTTCAAAACTCAATTTCTTTCATACTTAAAACCTTGAAAACATGTAAAAACATTTTAGAAAAACATATTCTTACCCTTCTAGAGAATTCTGACATCCGAGATTTTGCCGGACAGTAGGAATTCCGATGCCGGAGTCTAGCCAGGTATTACAGGTGCCATTTACGAGTCTCTCAATCTCGTTCTTTAATTGTCGACATTCTTTCATTGTGTGACCATAATCTTTATGTAAGTAACAATACTTGGTCCTGTCCTATTTTTCCACCTTCTCTGGATTGAGCTTGGGCGGCCACCTGATTTCTTTATCATTCTTCCTGATCCACATCAAGATACGAGTTCGTGAGTCACTTAGCGTGTAACAGTCAGCTGCCTACTTGGGATTCAATCCCACATTGACGGATTATGGCAATTCCGAATTGTATATAATAGCTAGCACAAAACTACTAAATAAATTGGGTTAACCATTTTGGATCAAGTGAAAAGTGGGTTCAAAAGTAATTTGGGTCAGTTTGGACCGTGCTGTTTTAATTGGTATCAGAGCCACCATGGGTCAGACAAATTGTGCGGAGCTAGTGGACTTGCGAGGAAAGGGCTACTCGTGTGAGACAAGATAGAGCCGCCCGAGGTACTAGCAAACTGAATACCCGAGGATCTGATCCTAGTTTACAATTGTATCTAATTCAGTTACGATGAGGACGTCACAAATTTAGCAGGACCAAGTGTAATGGTCAGTTACTTGCTTAGGATTCAATCCCACATCGACGGATTACGGCAATTCCGAATTGTATATAATAGCTAGCACGAAACTACTAAATAACTTGGATTAACCATTTTGAGCCAAGTGGAAAGTGGGTCCAAAAGTTATTTGGGCCAATTTGGATCGGGTTGTTTCATAGAGGGGTATAATTCTTATACTTACTCTGTTCGTCCTTCTTTCGCGAGATGGGTAGCTCCTGTGATTCCCTTCATGAGCTCATCTCTCGGACTTTGACTTAGCTTCTAACTTTCCTTCTTGTCTTCTTTTAGTATTTGAATCTTATCATCCAACTTGATATACTTCTGGGCCTTATCTATTAGCTGTTGGTATGTCGCGACTAGATTTTTTATTAAGAAATCCATGAACTTGACATTATGAGTTCCTTTCTTCAACACCTCACATGCTATCTCATGATTAAACTCTTCCCTCTGTATGGCTTCAATATCGAAACGAGAAATAAAACTCCTTAAAAACTCACCCTCTTCTTAATGAATCTTCTGCAGGTTCGAGAAAAGCTTTTTGAGAGGTATGCAAGTGATAAATCTGGATTTGAATATCACTATGTAAAGTTTTGGATTAGACATGGACTTAGGCGTTGATACTATTTTTGAGCCAAACCTATAAGTTTTAACGGGAACACTCGGCATAATAAAAAATCATTTACATTTTAAAGTTGCATGGTCATCCTAAAAATAGCTAGATGAATTCGGGGGTCTGCCATTCCATCATACTTTTCTAAACTGGACAACTTAAACTTGGCGAAAAAAGTTTCCGCTAGTATTTCTTCCGAAAGAGGCGAGACCCCATCTAAATTGAAATCCTCTTCCTATTCTTTTTGGTATCTTTGTACGGCCTGTACTATCTTCCAATCCACTCCCTTCGGAGCCTTATCTTATTCATCTTCGAATTCGAACTTACCTTTATGCTGCAATTTGACCTCTTTCGTCTGGGCTCTTGGGGTGTCTATAGAGACTTCATACCTTTTTACAGGGTCCATCTTAGACGCCTCTTCCCGAGTCTTATACCGTCCGAGAGTAGCCTGCAACCTTGGATATACTGGAGTATCTGGTTGTTTAAATAATTAAGGTCTGCTTCGTTGATCAATGGAGGCATGTTCTCCTGATTATCTGGGATAGAGGAAATAATGACTCCCTCGTTGGTAACTATATTGTCAATAGTTGTAGGGCTTCTGGCCATTTCGAATGAGAAAAAATGATAGGGAACTGATTGTAATCCAAAATAGGGTTTAATGGATTTTTCAGCAACGAAACCAAATGATATTGCTGAGATTAGATTAATGACGTAAGCAGAATGGAGCTGTATTGTGATTGGCTAGAACCTGCAAGAGAGGAAGTGTGAGACCATGGTGGGTGCCCACGGCAGCCACTCCGACGCTCAAGTCATTATCCTGAAGAATATAGAGAAAGTAATAGACTACTTGGAGTTTGAGTAGTATTAGAGATAGCGTACCTCTGTCCTTGCAATTGCTCCTGTTTTATAGTGCAAGAAAATGAAGCTAACATAACATGTCTTAAAAATTCAGCAATAATATGGCCGGCTACTTGATAAGGAACATTGCCAGCTAATAAATTACTAATCCCGCAATCTCAGGAGAGACGAGAGTGCGCTTGATAACAGTAACTTTGTGTCAAGACCCGACCTATCAAGAAAGGGTGAGTCATGACGGTAATCCGGGTGTTAAAGTGTTCGGATCTCCCTTTCCTTAGGCGGGATTGTGTTTCCCACTTGTCGGATTCTTGCCACGTGGCCCCTGTTTTGTGATGATAACTCATAACTTATTTTGGATGAATATTATGTAAGATCAGTCATATTTTTATAAAAATAAAATGCCAAAAATTAATAGTAACAAAGTTAGGACATAAAAATAAAAATCCAAATTATATATTCTGCTTAAGATTTATTATGTGCACAATGTTTATTTTATATGTATTTCACATGAAATATGTTAAATATGATGTTGTTGATGTATTTAAATTTGAACCGGAAATGAGAATGGGGTTTGGTGTTGGATGCGCTTTCTTTCTATAAACAATTGTATTCTTTGTGATCTCTTCTTATTGTCGTAAGATAATGGTAGAAAAGAGAATTAGAAATTCAACTAATATGCATGATTTTCAATTTTAGGATAAAAAATGTAAAGACCTCAAATATTAATTATAAATACAAAGTCATGCATCAGCAAATTTAATTGCATCAAAGAAGATTAAAATTTTAGTACTTACTATCATATATTATTAATATCTAATAACAAATTTCATTTAAAAAATTATATTTTTAGCAAAATAAAATTTACTAAATTTCAATAATGGTAGATACTAATGATAACATGAGAATTATTTAAATCAAAAAATCCCAACATATGATTTTCCTCTTAACTTCTATCTATTCAAAAGGTTGAGTTATACATCTCATACTAGATGTTAGGAGAACAATAAGAAAAAAACTTTAAAACACAAGCCATTTGAAAATAGAATGTGTGAAAAATTACATGGAATATAGATTGTATCGGGGGGGGGGGGGGGGGTTTATATTGAATAAATTATAATAATTTAGGTTTGATATTCAAAATTTATAACATTTGATTTAATGTATTAGAAACACTATTTTATTTTTTTATTATATTTTAATTATTTATGTCTATTTATTTTTTCTATAAATTATTTAAATTGAATAAAATTTTAGCTGATAATATTTTATACAATTTGTTCTATTAATTCTTTAATTGTTTTATACTTTATCATAATTAATTTTTTATAATAATTTTAATAAATTATATGTAATTATTCACATTAGAACAATAAATATATAAATTTAAAAATATCACTTGAGATAACTGTATAAATCTAAACAGATCATTTACCAATCTTTCCGTAACTTATTTTAAAACTCAATTATATATATATATATAAATAAATAAAAAGGAGACACTCAAATTTTCAACATGACTAGCAAGCCAAACAGCGAAACAAACATTAATTTCTCCTTCAAATTTTGACTTGTTAAACAGAAAAGAGAGTTTCACCAAATCAGTTTAGATACAGAGAGAAACATTCTAACACAATTAATTCGAAGAGAAAGAAAGTATTGTTCAATTATACGGATCTAGTAAATTAAATCTAGATAAAATTTTTCTATCACAATTTTTGTATTAAAAATATAATAATGATTGTTAATGATTATTTTGTATTTGGTAATTCATTTGAATTTAACAACAATAACAACCTCCGTAATGAACGCAAATTTTCTTAAACTAGAAAGGAAAATAAAGGTAATTAAATCTCAATATGCTATACTTTCAAAAAAAAAAAAAATCTCAATATGCTAGAACTTGCTCTTAGAGTCTGAAGGGATGAATTTTCAACTAACCACCGTGCTAAATGGACAAGGACACGGCGGAGGAGTAACTTGAACAATACCTTCAAGCATCAGGACAGCCATTTTCATGGTTGGTCTTAAAGCAGGATCTTCCTGAATGCACCAAATCGCAACCATCACAAACCTCTCAAGCTTCTTCATATCAGTCATGGCTTCCTCATCATCTTCAACCAAATCAGTTATTGTTCCTTCTTGGTAGCAATCATAAGCCCAGTCCATTAGAAGTTCTCTCTCTACACTAACTTCTGTATCCACACACTTCCGACCGCAAATTATCTCCAACAATAAGACTCCAAAGCTGTACACATCGGCCTTTACTGTGACAGCCATGTTCCTGAACCATTCTGGTGCAACATATCCTTTGGTTCCTCTGATAGCAGTAAACGTTTGGCTCTGTTCCAACAACAAAAGCTTTGCCAATCCAAAATCCGAAATCTTGGCATTGTAATAGTCATCTAGCAAAATATTTTGAGGCTTGATATCGCAATGGATAATTTGAGTGCTACACTCTTCATGTAGATATACAAGTCCTCTAGCAATTCCACATGCTATATGGGTTCTCTGATTCCAATTGAGTTTTGCCTTTGTAAAAAGGAAGTTTGCCAGCGTTCCATTGATCATGAACTCGTACACTAATAACCGATGTTGTCCCTCATCACAAAATCCTACAAGCTGGACTAGATTCTTGTGGTGTGTTTGGCCAATCACTTTAACTTCAGTCTTGAATTCTTTCTCACCTTCTTCAACTATTTTGTCCAATTTCTTGATAGCAACTGGAACTTTAGTACCCATTTCTACTATCCCTTTATAAACAACGCCAAAAGCTCCCCTTCCTACAACTTCTTTGAAGCCATTTGTTGCCATAAAGAGCTCCTTGTAGGTAAAGCACCTCAAATTGGATTCTGCAGCTGTTTCTGCAACTTGAGGGATCCTTTTGGATTTTTTGAGGTGGACGAGGAACAAATGATAAAAGCTCAATACAATGTTGATGAGCACAGAGCTTCCTAAGAGCACAGAAAACATAAGGACCAAACTATCCTTGTTCTTCTTTTCATTGGGTGATAGAGAAGGACCTCCTCTTATTGTATAATTACCCTTTCTTATTTTTATAAATGCCTTTCCATTAACATCTCCATCTCGCCTACCATTTGAAAGCGGCAGCTTCTTCTTCCAGCAGTTTCCTTCTCTAAACACAATTACGTTGCAGAAGCAATCTTCACTACAAGCTTTCCGAC
Source organism: Manihot esculenta (assembly GCF_001659605.2). Taxonomy (NCBI): domain Eukaryota; kingdom Viridiplantae; phylum Streptophyta; class Magnoliopsida; order Malpighiales; family Euphorbiaceae; genus Manihot; species Manihot esculenta. Next base: position 24,741,565 of record NC_035162.2, read on the forward strand.
ACTCTTCCACATTATAAGGCGTATACCTCTCATAGTCAGAAGTTGGCCAATCAGTGTTTTCTAGCTCCAAGTAATCAAAATCTTCCGGGAAATTAGACACATCTTCTTCACAAAATTGAGAATAAAAATCGGGTCTGCAGCCTCCATGAGCATCATTTGGATCAATTAAGGAAAATCTTTCTGGGCAGCTACAAATTGGCCTCTGATCAGTGCCCAGTTGGCAGACACCATTAAAGCCACAAGGCCCAGTTCCTTCTTTTCCGTTAATGCCAGTACAGATATTATCTGGCATCGCACGAATAACAGACCAATCTCCTCCATTGCCAGTGGAATCCTTGGGGTGCGAATACTGTACGAAGACCCCATCAAAATTGAGAGTTACTCTGTGATAATTTTCTGCAGCTGAGACAACTCTTCCTTGAGTGAGGAGCACTCGTTTACCGCTTGCTCGCAATACATACAAGTAACCTGAATCATTGAATTCCACTCGCAACCCAGCGTTTGATATGTTAGAATCTACAGTATTGCTCCAGAAATAGGCTTCATATGTATAACCAGTGGGCAAATTGTTGGTATTAAGCACAGCATTCCCATCTGGAATCAAACGAAACTGAAACCTTCCCCGGGAGAAGTTGGTCTCTGTCAGTCTAGAAGACAGTATTTGGCCACCCCTCTCCAGTGTCTGTCCAGGCAACAATGTATCAGTTGGATAATCAAAGCTCTCCCATAAAATTTCAGAACCTGAATTTGATAATATGAAGTTTCCTGTATCATTCATGAAACCATTAGCAGCTTCTCCCAAATTGATACCAGATTTCCAGATCTCTGCGCCTTGAGGGCTAGTAAGAACAAGCCCTCGATCAGCAGTGAGCTCTAGCTTGGATCTTGGTGGTGCAACTGCAGGTTCATATTCAGTAGTTGCATACCAGACTATGGTTTTGGTGGGAATTTTGTTATACCATATAGCAGGCAAGTAAAGATCTTTTTTCTCAAGCTGGTGAAACCCAAAAGCAAAATCACCTGAAGGTGAAATCCATGGTTGTGCTCCATTATCACCTGCAGTGAGTGATCTTCCCACCACTACATTATCTGTACTTTGAGCGAGCAATGAATATGGAAGCAAAAACAAAGAGAAGAGAAGACAAGCAAGAGAAGAAGCCATAGCTGAAGCGGAGTTTGGATTCGTAAAACGGATGGACTCAATGTTGAGCAGCAGAGGTAGGACTTGTCAATTCTTTATTGATATTTATTAAAGAAGCTGTATAAAAATAAATAAATAAAAAAGAAATGAAATAGTAAAATAATTAATAAAGTACAAAAGACAGAGTCAAAAACGTCATAAGTTTCTCGTTTATATACGTTAAAAATGCTAGACTTGGAACAAAATTATTACTTTGACATTTTCAATTCTATATTTTTCAAGTCAAATATATACAAATCGTTTTTATTAAAAAATTTATTGCAAAGCATCAATATAATATTTCAATTTTTTTTCTTATTTTTTAAGGAAAATATATAAATGTTAAATTTGAAATAAAGTTAAAACTAAATTATTGAAAAATTAAATTAAATTATTTTATTACATGAGACTTTATTTGGGATGAAAATTTTAAAATTTTTGGATTTGTTATCTTTTTAATAAAAAAAAATCCTGAAAATTTATGAAAAATTAAATAAATATTTGCCACTCCGTGGTGATAGTACAACGAAAAGTCTTGAGGATTAAGACATTTTCGAGGAAAATGACCTCTGAAGAAATATGTTTCCTACATGCCCCGTGAAATTTGGCCATCTGTCTGTTTGACGTCGTTAATTATTACTTTTACACAGGTTAATATCTGTGAATGACTTGGTGATTATTTGCTGAGTAAAGAAATATAAATAATCATACTTGTTGATTTTCTAGTGATATGATGAAAATTTCTATCACTGCTCTTTTAGAGCAAATAGAGCGTTAAATAATTATAGATCCTAATACTAACAATTTACAGATCCATAATAAATAATAAATGCCCAGAAAACAATTTCCCTTCTCTCAACCACCATCGCCTTCTTCATTGCCTTCACAGCCCATTACTAGCCTTCCTCGGCATCAATTCAGAAAACCAGACGATTGTTGAGTTCATTTTCCATTTGCCAAATATGAGATTTTCTTTTTCTATAATGAAGTCTGATACAAATCTAAGCTAATAATAGAAATAGCGCGCAAGATAATTGAAGGAAAAGTAAAATTTTGTGGTCAAGACTTCTCGGAGAAATATATCACCAAACGAAATTGAAAGCTTCCACAGAGCTAGGCCTTCAAAATTGAAGGGTCAAATTAAAATTTCGTTTATATCAATACATAATGTTAGATTTTGGAATTTATTAATTCATTAAGTCAACTAAAACCAAAACTGCTTTTAATTTTTTAATTTGTATTATTAATATGTAAAATCAACTTTTATTTATAAAATAAAAAATATTTTTAAAGTACATTAATTACAGAATAAAAATAATTTAAAATTAAAATCTCGAAAGTAATTATAATTTATTAAATATTTATTTGAAAATCAATATTTTATATTAATAACTATGGGACTTTGTTAATTATTAGAGAAAGCATGGAAAAGAATGGAAAAATTATATATTGAGCTTTTTAGGTGAAAGAGTTAATATACACAAAATTCTAACTAACTTTACCAATCAAATGTTGCCAACTCATCTACTGTTTACAATTTTCTTTTCCTGCCAGTTATCTGTATAACTTATTCTCACGTGTTACAGCTCCGCAAGATGGAGATGGGTCAATATTGACAAATCCCATCTTAGACAAAAATTGGAAGAATGAGGGAGAGGATAGAGGCTTGGTAAAAAGATCTACCAACTAATGTTTGGCAGGTAGAGGTACAGGAGTGATAAGGATGAAACTTACTTGAACTTGTTATCCAACCACATGACAGTCGATTTCGATATGCTAAGATTGAATTTTTGAATATATGTATTGTTGCCATCACGATGAAGAGGGATAGGGAGAGGAAGAGGGACATGCAAATCTTTGAGTAAGTAAGAGATCCATTGTAGCTCACAAACCATCGAAGCCATGCTCCTGTACTTTGCTTCAGCTGAAGACCTGCTTATGGTGGTTTATTTTTTTTATTTTCAAGAGATGAGAGTTGAACCAAGAAAAACACAGTACCCAATAAGAGATTTGCGAGTCATAAGGCAATTTGCCCAATCTGCATCTGAGTATGCTCGTACAATGCAACTGTTTTGGCCATAAAAAAAGTCCTTTGGCTGGAACTCCTTTAAGGTATTTAAGCAAGTGAATAGCAGTCATTCAGTGTGGCATGCAAGGCTGTTAGAGAAATTGACTCAATACTTGAATAGCCTGCTTGATATATGGTCTTATTAAATTACGGTAGAGTAACCTACCTACGAGCCCCCTCTATCTTTCTGGTTTAGGGAGTACAAGACCCGTGTATGCATCCAGCTTGAGGTTTTTGATCATTAGATATTCATTAGGTTTAGTTTCCAATAGGCCTACATCTTTGAGGATATCCAGAGTGTATTTTCTCTAGTTAAGGAAAAAATCCTTTTCAGATCTAGCCAATTTGACTCCAAGGAAGTATCTGGCATGCCCCATAACTTTAATGGTGAATGCAGCATGAATAAAATTTTTCACCTCAGTTATGATATCAACATCAGAAGCAAAAATTAACAGGTCATCTACATAAACAAAAAACATGATTATTTAGGAGTTTATAGTATTTTATGGAAACTCAGATGAAGTTTCAATTTCAGAGTTACACAAGTGATGATAGCTTTGATATTATGTTAACTATTAGAGAAAGCATATGAAAGAGAAAGCATGCGAAAGAAAGGAGAAAAGAATTGAAAAATTATATATTGAGCTTAGCCAAATATAGGAAAACGGTGGTTTTCTCATAAGTTAAGTGGAATGAGTCATTTGAGTTAACACTTAACTCCTATCAACATCAGAAAAATAATTTCTCTCAGCCAAGGAAGAATAAGATGGAGAGGAAGAAAATAGAGAAGAGATGGAGCTCTCAATTTTTCTAAAAGGGAGGAAGTGGTCTTCCACACTAAATACCTAAGCCTCAACCCCATAACTCTAAGTAAACCCCAAATTCTCCCTCAACCATGTGTCAATCTTTTTTTGCTAGAGTGAATATCACATTTATTGTATACATGTATTAATTTTTCATTTAATGAATTAAATTGAATTCTTTTTACTTAATTTATCAATTAATTATTTAATTATAATTAATTACACTTTCATTAATTTAATTAATTAATCCAATTTATTAATCACTATTAATGAATTTTCAAACTTAACTAAACACTACATCAGTGTTAATAGAATTATACTAATAGAATATAAATTATTAAAATAATTATATATAAATTTATATATGTATATAAGTATTTATAGTTGTTATCAGTAGCGATAATATTTTAATCGCTAGTCAATTATTAAAAATTTATAAGATTTTAATCATTAGTGAATTATTAAAAATTTATAAGAGTATAATTCAACTAATTTAATTATACTTTATTTTATTTAAATAAATTATATGATACACTATTCTTAAAATTATATTAATAGAATATAAATTACTAAAATCAATTTTATATATATATATATATATATATATATATATATATATATATATATATATAATTATAATTGTTATTATTATTCATATATATATATATATATTAATTATATTATATAATAATAAAATATTATTAGATAAAATTATAAATAAATTAAACTAAAATATTTATAACTATTTAAATAAATATTATTAAGCTAAACTAAATATTACATAGTTTTATTTTAAATTACGTAATTTTGTTATAAATAAATTATAAAAAAAAAACTAAATACATTTGTAATATATCAGAAAAATGATAAAACTCGTTTTTGAGATTTATATTTTTGGAAATATTGCAACAAAATTTTTGAAAGTGAGGAAATTTTTTTTTTTCTTCTTCTTCTTTTAAGTGTCTGAAAATTGTAGTAGAAAGACTATTATGTTTTGTTATTTAGTGTCTTCATAGATTTTAGATAAAAATATTATATAATACAGTAGATATTTGATATTATTTTAAAATTGGAATGTGAATCTTGTTAATTTAATATAAATAATATTAGTATAATGTTAAAAGTATTTAATTATTTTGTTTGAATTTAAATTTTATTATAAAAATTAAAAATTATGCTGAAATTAAAATAAAAAAATAACCGATATAAAAACTGAATCGGAACAATTAATGCATGAAATCATACTGAAATCATATCAAAATTTGGTTTTGGTTTCAAAAAATTCAAGGAATCGATTTTTAGTTCCGATTCTGATTCCTACAAAAAATCAGTATTAGAGCCGAAACCGCACACCTCCATTACATGTTTAAATCATGAATTATATAGATAACTTTATGTATATCTTGTATATGAAGAAATAATACTCCACAACATGTTGAGACTTCGTAAATAAGAGGAAATAGAATACAATAATACCAAATCGACCTTTTGTAATTTGTTTTTTTCTTTATTTTTTTATTTGACATGATTTATTTTATAAGGAAGATTTCAAATGAATTCTTACAAAATTAATCAAGATACCAATTCATTTGAAAAAAAAAGAGAAAGGAAAGAAGGAAAAATGAATATAATATACCGTTAAAGGAGGTATATGTAATAATTATGTGGGCTCAATTTCTTGTCTTTGAAAAGTAGAAAATGTCCAATTTTCAAGTAAACTCTGGCGAAATTTTAGTAGAGGTTTTTCCAACATAATCCATTCATTGATGGGAAAAGAGGCTCCTAAACACAATACAAGAAGGATCCAAATGAAATAAAGAGTCTTATAATGTCTTTAGCCCAAATCAAAATCAAAGACCCAAGGCCTAAAAAGAAACCATAGGTATTAATTTGGATCCGACCCAAGAGAAGGATCTGCCATCCAAAGGAAAATGCCATCATCTGTGCAGCTAGGGAGGAAGTCTTAGAGTTGTATTCCATGGAAGACAAGGCTAAGGATGGTAACCAGAGTACACGCATACTGCACATCCATCACTCAAATTGACAACCTAGGAACCTAAAGAGAATAGAAGACGACTTGGAAGCATTCAAATCTAGTTCACATCACTATAAAAAGTGAGACGCATGGCCCAGCTTTGGATGTTCATGTATCCTTAAAGGACTAGAGCAACCCAAAGACATGGGCATAATTAGTGTCCCTAAGATAATTACCCTTTTTCTAGAAGACACCTATCAATAAACATTTAACGAACATGGCAAGTTTAGATAAATTTTGAATTTAAAAAACTTTAGAGGATTAAATATTAAAAAATTGATGATATATAAAAAGATATAACGATTTAATTTATTATTATAAAAATTAATATATAATATCAATATAAATAATTATTACTTCTGATATATAAAAAGATATAAGGATAATAAAAATTAATATTTAATTATTATCTATTATTATTTATAGTGACACTAATTTTAATTTTATATTGCAGTATTATAAATAATTGATATTAGTGATACATAAAAGAATACAGTGCCAATAGGAATTGTGGGCATTTAATAAATTCTTTGTAGAAGCAATATTTGTTTTACTAGACATTAATTTTACTTCCGCAATAAATTCAAATTTATTCCTCAATTATATATCAATATTAATTATTTCAAATTTCTTCTCTTATCTAGAATCAGTTTGGAGGATTATTATTGTAATTTAAAGTTTTAAAAAGGTTAGATTTAAGAAACATTAAGAGACTTTGAAGTTTGTCCCCCTATCCTTTACATTTTGAATAAGTTCTCATATTTTGTTTCTACCATAGATAATTCATTTTTTTAAAGGAAATTTTATATATCATGTGGAATCAATGTATACAAAATTTTAAAAAAATACCAATTATATTGATATATTGAATTATATACCATTATAAAATTGAATTTCAAAATTATATAAAATTATAATTAATTTTAAAAATGAAACAGAACAATTACTGAAATAGAACGATTTATTCTTTGTTAAGAAGTTTAATCAATATTATTTGATTAAGACGAAATTCAGAAATATTAAAAACTAAAATTTTATTAAAAAATTCTCGAAAACTCAAAAGTTCTCAAATAGCTAAAAAAATATTATTTATAATACAAAAATCCTTATGCAGATATTTACGAAAAAACTCTAAAAATAATTAAAATGTAAAATTGACCCCTAAATGATAGAATTTGGATATCGAACTTTGTGGCAGACCTGCGGCCCTTGTCATATTTTTTAAAGTCATTCATCTCGAAATTTTTTGAAAAGTTATTGCGGTCCTCCAATGGACGTCGTAAGCAGAAATTAAACTCGGTCCAAATCTTCTATAAAATTCAAGACAAATTACTTCGCATCACAAGTTCTCTCAAGGGTATTCTGGAATAGGTAATGGAGTGTATAAGCCCATATTCTACGGCTGATCCTTTTGAATTTGACAAACTGGACACTTCTGTACCATCCAACATATATTTTTTTTCAATTGTAGTCAATAAAAACGCTCCTCTAAACTAGCAATAGTCTTATCACGCCCCATATGACTACTCAAACCTCCACTGTGGACCTCTCGAATCGATTTTTTTTTACATAGAAAAGGATGAGAAATGCATAATCTGTACTCTTTAAAAAGAAATCTATTATGTATCAAAAATCCATCAGCAGATTGACGAGCTTGGACCTTTACTCATATATCAATAAAATCATCATCTGCAGTATATAAATTCTTCAGAAATTCAAAACCCATGACCTCCTAACTAATTGTAATCAACAAAGCCGTGCTCCTACTCAAAGCGTCTGCTACCTTGTTACTATGGTTAGTCTTATATTTTATGACATAATAAAAAACTCCAAAATAAGTTGCTCATCGAACATGCATCTTACTCACATGTTTTTTAGTTTTAAAATGAATCAAAGATTGATGATCTGTGTGAATAATAAATCGGGTATTGTTCCCACGTCTTAAAGGCGCGGAACACTGCATACAATTCCTACTCATAAGTAGACCACTTCTTTCTAGCATCATTCAATTTCTCACTAAAGAAGGCAATAGGCCTACTAGATTGCGATAACACATCACCAATCCCAACTCCACAAGCATCACATTCAATCTCAAATAGTTTATCAAAATCAGGTAGAGCAAGATTAGGGGCAGAAGTAAGCTTATCTTTAATCTCTTCAAAGCTTTTATTGGCAGTTCCAGTCCAAGTAAATTTCTACACTCTCTCTTTCTTCAAACAATCTGTGATAGGGGCAATGATACTTCTAAAATTTCTGATAAAACCGTTGATAAAAAGTAGTAAATTTATGAAAGTTGCAAACTTCTGAAATATTTTTAGGAATGGGCTAGTTCCGAGTGGCTTCTACCTTCTTCTCATCAATATATATCTCTTCTACACTAACAATATAACCAAGAAACAGAACACACTTCAATATATAAATGCATTTTTTAAAATTAATAGTCAGCTCATTTTTTTGTAAGGTGGTCATGACTTGATAGATGTGCTGTAGATGTTCTTTTTCACTGCGACTAAAAATTAAAATATCATCAAAAGAAATAACCATAAATTTGCATAAGAAAGGGCACAAAAATTAGTTCATAAGTCGTATGAACGTGCTAGGTGCATTTATCAAACAAAACAACATAACTAGCCACTCGTACAAACATTTTTTAGTTTTAAAGGTTGTCTTCCATTTATCTCCTTCCTTAATTCCAACTTGGTGGTAGCCACTTTTAAAGTTGATCTTTGAGAAGACTTTAGACCCTAATAACTGATCTAACATGTCATCCAAGCAAGGAATAGAAAATCGATATTGAACTGTAATCTTATTGATGACTCTACTATCCACACACATTCTCTAAGTTCCATATTTCTTTGGAACCAATAAGGCAGGGACTCTATAAGGACTAATGCTCTCCCGAATGAATTTCTTCTTCAATAACTCTTCAAACTGTTCCTGAAGGATCTCACTCTCCTTTGGACTCATTTTATAATGAGGCAGATTCGGTAATTTGTATTCAAGAATGAGATCAATTCGATGTTAAATATCTCGCAAAGATGGAAGCTTTGAAGGCTCCTTCACTACCCTAGGAAACTCCTCCAACAGCTCTTTGATAGGTGGTGGTAAAAATTGTGCATCCTCTACTTCACCTTTTACTCTCACCAATAAAGGTAGTGTGCCTCTAGATTTTTCAACTACGCTTGATAACCTTTGCACTCCCGTAGAAATAACAACAATAATTTTTCCTTCCACTTTAGAATGTTTCGCAGAATTAGAAAGCAAAATAGTAATCTTCTTCCTATTTCATGTAAACATGTATGAATTTTCCTTCCTCTTATGCAATGCATCAATATCAAACTGCCAAGAACGACCTAATAAAATTCCGCAGCAATCTATATTCTCAACGTCATAATTAACAGATTAAGTGTAAGATTTACCGATAGAAATAGGCATGCTGGAGATTCTATTGACTTCAATTGTCGAACCTTCCTTAATCCACCCAACTTTGTATGACGAAGGGTGAGGCTGTGTAGGCAACTGCAGTTTCTCTATCAATTGCTTATTTATCAGATTCTCACAACTGTAACTATCTATAATTAGCTTGCAAATTGCTTCTTCCACTCAATACTTCGCCTAGAAAATCTTCTTCCTTTGCTTCTCACCCTCTTGTTTCGTCGAACATAAAATTTTCTTCACCACATAGGTAACCTCCCCATCTTCAGAACCAGTAATAGACCCATCATCTTCATCCATTTCCTCTTCAGATTCAACCACCTCCTCAACTATATTAACCTGTTGATAATTATTATTAACTCCTCTACATTCTGAATAATTATTCAATCGATGTCCAGGTTACCTGTAGCAATAGCATATGTCTCCGATTGGTTTCTGATAATGATTGATTTTGCCTCCTTTGTCTACTGTATTGATGACTATCTTTCCTTTACTGTCTCTCCTTTCTTCCATAGTAGGCTGAGAATTGCCAGAATTTGCAACCCTAGAAGGCTGCTTGCTATAATTACCTCTATATTGCTAAGTTTTTGTCAAGCTAAAATTTATGTAATTAAAATTTTGATTAGATTGATATCGAGGCTACCATTCAACACGTTCTTTTGCTCTTTTTGCCATCTCAATGGTATCTGCCAAAGTAAAAATCGTAGCTACTCCCATCATACAATGAATTTTGTGATTCAGTCCCCTCTGATAATGAGTAACCTACTGAGTTTCGTTCTCATATTTATCACATCTCTCCCGCAACCTCAAAAATCCTCTGTATATTCATCCACCTTTTGACTCCCTTGTGTACAGTGATCATGATATCGATTACACAAAACGTGGGCGTGATCACTAGACAAAAACCGTTGTTCAATCATTTGCTTCATCAACAACCAATTTCATATAAGTTCAAGCCTCTTTTGATAGTGTTCGTTTTGAACAGAATCTCATCACGTTGCTGCACCACCCTTTAATTTATAAGCCACAATCAGAACCTTTCATTCCTCTTCCACGTTCATAACTTTGAAAAACTGGTCAACCTCAGCTAAATAATCAAGGACAGATTCTACATCCAATAAATCATAAAAGTTTTGAAGGTCTACCTTTATCTTGTAACATTCATGATAATCCTTTCGACCTTTGTAATAATTTTGTTCTTCATCGAGCTAGTTGAGACATCTCCCATAATCTTGTTGGGGATTTGCAACCACAAAATTTGCAACCATAGGATTTGCGACCACAGGATTTGGAACTGGCTGTGGGCGTTCGACTATGGTGGGTTGGTTGTTACCTCATTGTAGGGTTAGTTGTCCGATCATCTCCCTCAATTCTGCCAAGGATGCCTCAATTGCAACGAGTCGTACTTCTTGGTTGTCGGCCATGGATGAACTTTAATATGATACCAACTGAAACAGGACAATTACTGAAATAGGACGATTTATACTCCATCAGGAGTTTTAATCAATATCATTTGATTAAGACGAAATTCAGAAAGGCTAGAAGCTAAAATTTTATTAAAGAATTCTCAAAAACTCAAAAGTCCTCAAACAGCCAAGAAAAGTGCTATTTATAATAGCAAAAATCGTAAGTAAAAATTTATGAATAAACTCCAAAAATGATTAAAATGCAAAATTGACCCCTAAACGATAAAATTTGGACCTCAAACTTTGCGACAGGCCTACAACCCTTGGTGCATTTTTAAAGTCGTTCGTCTTAAAATTTCCTTTCCGGAAAACTATTGCGGGCCTCCAATGGATGTCGTAAGCAGAAGTTAAGCCCGATCTAAGTCTTCCATAACATCCAAGGCTAATTGCTCTACATCAACTTGTCTATAGATTTTGTTCTTGGTCTTTCACGTACTCAATGCAGATTTGATTCTATTTTTATTGTTGTTGACAGGTTCTCCAAAATGGCGCATTTTATTCCTTGCAAGAAGATTAATGATGCTTCTCATATTGCAAAACTATTTTTCCAGGAGGTTGTTCGTTTACATGGCATTTCTAAGACTATTACTTCTTATAGAGATGTGAAGTTGCTAACTCACTTTTGGGTGACTTTATGAATGGGACTGAACTTTAATACAACAAGGCTGCTCATCCTCAAACTAATGGCCAAACTAATGGCCAAACTAAAGTGGTAAAATGCACTCTTGGTAATCTTCTGCGTTGCATCTACAATGTAAGAAAACTGCTTGGGATCTTGCTCTTGCGCAAGTAAAATTTGCATACAACAATTTTGTCCACAGCTCTACAAAGATGTCACCATTTGTAGTTGTGTACAGAAAAATTTCAGCGTACAGTTGATCTTATTGCCCTTCCTACAAGTTTTCATAACAGTATAGTAACAAACAACTTGGCAAATCAGTATGTGGATGTTTTCAAATAGGTACAACAATGTCTTACAAAAGCTAATGATAAATATAAAACTGCAGCTGATAAATATAGGCGTTTCAAGTCCTTCAACATCAGTGATCAAGTTATGGTGTATTTGCATAAGGAACATGGTGGAGGATAGAAAAAGTTTGACCCAAAGAAAATTGATTCACTTTAGATTGTTCAGAAGATTAATGACAATGCCTATATTCTTGACTTTTCATATTATATGAAAATTTTCAAGACGTTTAATGTGACAGATCTATTTCAGTATTACAAAAATAATTAATAAAATAGACAGACTTTTTTTTTTGGATAAAGGTTTATCATTAATAACTTTGGAAATTGTGAAAAATAAATAAAAGATGGTAAAATTTTTGTTTACTGTTTAATTTTAATTTTTTAGTAATAATATTTATTGTTACTAATAATTATTTTTTCAGTAACCACTATAATTTGATTACAAAATTTCTAAAACTATAATATTGTAGCACTAATATGTAGTAATCATATTGCTGTTATAAAATTATGTCCGTAGATATTTTACACAAATTTATGGTTATTAAAAAAATATTAAAATAACAAATATGGTTATTAAAAGAACTTTTTACTAATACTTATAATTTATATTGTTGCTTTATCTTTTTATATATCAATAGAATCAATTATTCATATTGTTGTTATATGTTAATCAATATAGTAGTAAAATTAATGTCATTATAATATATAGAGTAATATTATTAATAATATACAAAGTAGAGGCAATGTACTAGTTTATTTATAGGCAATTGATCTTAAAAAGTAAAATATTTATGAGATTCGACAACTTTATCTTAACATTTAAATTTTGATAATTTAAGCCAACATTGAAAGTTTATCAAAGATTTTATTCTAATTTGAAATTCAATTGGGATATGTATCATTGCTAACTTAGAGTTACAACTGATTTTTTTATTATTAAAAGTGGATCCTATTTTTATTGTAAAAGAAACGTAAGTTTGGTGGAAATAATTATAATTTGTTTAACTTTTGCCTTCTTCTTAAGACTTATTTTCTATAGCATTTAACCCTTCCGCGATACATAAGTAAACCATGATTGCTTTTTAACCATAGAGTATATAAATCATTTCTATTTCAATTAAAAAAATTAAATTGAAACATTCTAAATCAAATTTCAGATTCTCCTACACTCTAATACCTCTCTATTTCATATGCTTTCTTCGAAAATATATGTGGTGGTTTCTTCAGGGAATCCAATGAGGTTGTGATGATCTGAGATCTAAAAGGAGGTAGGGTTCATGTTCCGAGACCGGTCACCTACCTCACTGGGGTCTTCTTCTCCTCAGTCAGTTTTATGGTGTCGGCGGTCATGTTTCGAGATCGGTCACCTACCTCACTAAGAGTTTATCTTCCCAGCCAGTTTTGTGGTGCCAGCGGTCATGTTCCAAAACCAGTTACCTACCTCACTGAGAGCTTCATCTTCCCAGCCGGTCTTGTGGTGCCGGCGGTTATGTTCCGAGACTGGTCACCTACCTCACTGAGTCTTCTTCTCCTCAGCTGATTTTGTGACCTACCTCACTAGGGTCTTCTTCATTTCTTTTTAACATTTTTTCTGCAAAGTAGAAGCTTGCACATGGTATATTACAAGTGAACGCAAATATTAATTTTGACCAACCCTATCTTTTTATGTGATTCAAAGGATTCACTAAATAATAATTTACATGCTTGATTTATTTTACAGTTTTTTCTCAACAGCATGCATAAACAGATAATCCTTTTCTCAATATTTTTCATTTTTAAATTCATGCCTTTAAACTACTTTAGTATACTATCATATTCAGTCTCATACACACAAGGTTTTCATCTACAATCATAATTTTATAACTAATCATAGTAATGAAAATGCTTTGAGCTAAAGAAGTGACCGTGCAACTCAGTTATGACGCCTTTCTTCCATGATTTGCGAATCACCCCTGCATTGCTCTTTCTCTTTATATCGATATCTTCCTCTATCCGACTTTCACCGTATGGCTTTTTGATGTAGGTGGTGATTTTTGGGTCTTTCACCATCTCGTGGCACCATAGAGCTAGAGAATGAGAACTGCGGTTCTTCCCGAGCAGAGCTCAAATTGTTTGGGGCGCTTCCGGTGCCATTTTCGCCATGATTGGCCATGTGGATCTCAGTGGGTGTAATGAGGATAAGAACTCCAGTGACGAGAAGATCTCCTTCGTTCCCACAGACGACGCCAATTGATGATCTAAGATCCAGAAGGAGGTAGGGTTTTGATATGTACGAGTGAGATTAGTTTGAATGGTTCACGCCTTCCTCTTTTATTTCTTTTTCCCTTGCTCTCTACTGACGCATAACTGCCACTCTGCTACAGTGCCATCTGTCGCTATCATACAGAGCCATACATACTGATGTACCTGCCTTCTCATCATTGTCAGGCGGCCATTTAATTCCCCTTCAGCACTCGTGTTGATAGGGTCGTGGTATAGTTGGGTTTGTCCCCCTACTGTCCCATCACGTCAGATGAGCTGGGTCCCTCTTTGATGAGTCCGGGCCCCAGTTAGCCCGGTCTGCTCGATTGTGGACTGGGTTGCTTGCTAATAGGCCAGTTGGCGTAGCAGGCTCTGATGGATTTTGGGTCTGACTCTCCTACAAGAGATTGACTACGGTCTGGGTGCCAATGGCCCATCAGTCATCAAGTTGCATCTTCTTCAACGAGTAGAGCACTAAGAATTTGTTGTCCAGATCACGATGAAGTTGCTGCATTGATGACTTCATTCACTCGAAACAACTAAGAAGGAGGTTCTTTCACTGTCCTCATATATTAGAAAAATATACATTGTATTTTTAATGATTTATATCGTATGAATTAATGAGAGGGTATAGTGTCGTTTAGGTGTTGTTATTGCAGGTTAATAACTGTGATTTCTTCCTCTAGCATAATGATGAGCTTATATTTGGTTCAAGGAAAAGAAATGTATTTGATATTATTTTTAACAAAATAAATAAACTGCAAAATGAAATATTATCGAAGGAGCAGAATGAGGTGAACATAGAAAGGAGGTTAAATACTGCATAGACGTGTCTAAAAAGAAGAAAGAAAGTAAAGAACTACTATTGTTTCCAAACATACCCTCCAATTGGAACTTTAAATTAGAATAAAATATTTATAAAACTTTTAATTTTGGCTTAAATTTGTAAAATTAAAACGTTAAAATAAAATCATCAAATTTTTCAAAAATTTAATTTTTTTTTTATCAATTGGCTTTTATTTAACTATAAGAAAAGAACACACGTCTGAAACATATAAAATGCATGCAACTTAGTATGGGTGAGTCACCATGATCATGTGATGGGCTAACCAAAGCCCAAAGATAAGCCCAGATAAGCAGAGAATTGGATTTTGTGAAGATAGAAACTTTACATTATCAAACATTAACACTATGTTTGCCAATCACCTTATGCTTAATTTAAAATTTTTCACATTTGAGTCTTTCCTGCACAAATGAAAAGTATTATGCCCTATATAGATTTTAAATTTTGTCAAGAATGATAAAAAAAAAATTAACACTATGTTTGGATATGTGAAAAATAAAAGAAAAAAATAATTAAGAAAAATAATGAGGTAATTTCTTTTTTTGAAAAAAAAAATAAAATAAAGGAAGAAAGAAAAATAACTTTTATTTTTTCCTTTAGCTGCTTTCTCTCCAATTTGTGGAGAAAATACAGAAGGCATATATTTTTTATTTTAAATTTACACATATCTCTACATAAATAATAAAAAAAGTATGATAGTAAATTTATAAACATATAATTATTCTTTTAAAGAAAATAATAAAAAAGTGTTTTTCATTTTCCCTCTCCCTTTTTTTTCCTAAAATTTTTTTCCAAACAAGGTGTAAAGTAATTAAATTGGACTGATTGATAGTATTACTAATAATAATTAATAAAGGTTATGTTGCGATTGTGATATTTTATCCAAAACCAAAAAATGGATATCATAGGCTGCACACCACATCACTCTCCCCCTCTCTGTATGTGTGTGTATATATATATACATATTTCGTTGTCACTGGCATTTCTGATCTAGGGTTGCTTTTGCTTTCTTCATCCTCAGCCGAAAGTTCAAATCTTTCTCTTCTTCCTCTTCTTCACCTAGGTGATCTTGTGGGTGCTCCCTGGAAATCAGGTACAATTTGATTGATAACTTCTACTTCTTGTTCATTTATGGTGCTGATGATGATCGGAAATTACTGGGTTTTGCCCTGATTATTTCCTAGTAATAGGTAAATAGGTAGATAGACAAATAGCCTCATATAGGGTTGCTAGATCTTTGCTGCTGCTGCGTGTGCGTTTGTGTTTAGTTTAAGATCTCTGTGTCCCATTTAAGTTATTGACCGTGGAGTATTTTGATTTTTAAGATTTGATTATGTATTCGTCAATTGTTGTACACTGCTGACTGCTGAGACTTATTTGAATTTGCATCCGAAGTCAGCCCTCCCTTATTCCTTATTATTTCATTTCTTTTATATGTATTTAAAATTATGGGCATAGGCTTTTATTCACATTCTTGGGCATTTTTGCGTTTCCTTATCCTGAGATGTTGCAGTCACTCTAATTGAATATGATCAATTTCTTGTTTTACAGGAAAAATGCAAGGGGCAGTTAATGCATTTTTGTCCCATGGAAATTTGGTAAAAAATGCTGTTTTGCAACGATTCCGTGTTGCAAATCCAGTACTGAGGCCTATTTTGTTTTCTCGTTTTGAGTCTGTCTCATCTGCCCGTATGGAAGAGCAAAGCTTTGAAAGCACTACCATTTCTGACATCTTGAAAGCCAAAGGGAAAGGTGCTGATGGCTCTTGGCTTTGGTGCACCACTGAGGACAGTGTTTATGATGCTGTCAAGTCGGTATGCATCTTTGCTTCGCTATAAGTTATTGCTGCTGCTGCTGTTGTTGTAATTGCTTTTGCTCGCAAACCATCCTACTCCATCCATAATTAGAGCAATTTCCTTGTAGATGACACATCACAATGTTGGAGCCTTGGTGGTTGTTAAACCTGGAGAGCAGAAATCAATTGCAGGAATTATCACAGAAAGAGGTATTTGGGCAGTGTGGAACTTTTTCACATACCATAAACCTTTATGGATTTAGAAATTATAATATGTAAAGGTTCTTGATATTTTCTTCTCAGTAGTTGCATTTAATTTGTTATTCTGTGCATTTACTGGCAATAAATCTAGCAATTAAAATCCTTTGGAACACAGATGAATTTAGTAAATCTTCTTAGGAGGCCCAATGACCATAGATTGAACCTATTGCAATTTGATAAGGCTAGTACAGAAATTTTCTTAGTTTCCAACTATAGTTTGATGCCTATAGCTGAACGTGATTTGCATTCTAAAAGTGTTTGCAAGTTTAAGTCTCTGAGCTAGCAATTTGGGCTAGTTGTGATTCTTCTTATGACACTTTGCACAGTAGTTCTGGTCACCAGTATCAAGTTTTTAAGCTATTCATTTTAAGTAGAATGATGTCCAAAAAAAAAATTGTTAAGGGAAAAAGTATTGTTTTCATTTTTTAAACCCATGTCAGAGTACAATGAAGCTTGTCCATTTAAATTCCGGCTAGAGGAGGTTGATTGTGCCCAGAACATATTTTGGGTTCTCGAGTCTAATAGAAAGCAACAGGAGCTTGTGCCATTTGTTGAATTTATTTTTCCCTTTTGGGATGATGATGTACTGCCAAACAATGTGTTGCAAGGCATAATATAGTTAATTTTATTCCAGATTACCTGAGGAAGATTATAGTCCAGGGAAGATCATCCAAGTCTACAAAGGTTGGGGACATCATGACTGAAGAGGTACACTACTATTGGTTTATCTTAGGTGTGTTTGCTTCCATCTAGTATTCATATCAATCTATATATAAATATAAATTGGTGACTGCAGAACAAGCTTATTACAGTCACTCCGGACACTAAAGTTCTGCGGGCAATGCAATTGATGACAGGTATTATTACTTGCTGTTTACTTCTTTAGGATGTTTTTAAACACTAGTTCAGAGATTTATTCTTGTGTAGAAAGTAAGAAGCAAGAACTTTTAAGTTGGAATCTTTAATATGGTGGTGCAGATAATCGCATCAGGCACATTCCTGTCATTGATGACAAGGGAATGATCGGCATGGTCTCCATTGGAGATGTTGTCCGTGCTGTAGTGACTGAGCACCGGGAGGAGCTGGACCGCTTGAACGCTTACATTCAAGGAGGTTACTAGATGATGACGACGACAAAGATGATGGAATTCCAGGGATGTGCTTACCGTGCGAAGATCAGTAAGCAAAGATCTTGTAAATATGGCATGTGTGTGTCTCCAGTTATGTGGTATTACCTATGGTATCAGAATACCTGATGTCAAATAACAGCTTGTGAACTAACTGGTTCACAATAAGCACAATCATCTTGCTTGAGACCTTTGTCTGTACATGTTTAGATGATTGGTTGTAGACTGGTAATGTCAAAGACCTTCTGGAAAAATATCTAATTTTAAGTCTTGTTTGTTTTATCGAAAATATTTTTTCCATTTCCTGATTTTTGGTGAAACTCAAAATAATTTAAGAAAATATTAAATGATGTTTAAGGAAAATAATTTCCTTCTCACAAAAAAGAAGATGAGCAAATTAATTTTTTGTAAACAAATGGATTCTTAAGATCTTTTTAGACTTCTTTTTGCGAATACAGATGGCAAATAATCTTGGTGGTGAAATTAGAAGAAGTTTTGCAGCCATCATTTTGTGTTTATTTTTTAAGGTCTTGACCAGTTTAAATGCTACAAAAGATTGAAAAAGAAAACTTAGGCTAAAAATCCAAATAAGGTTTTCAATTTTGTAGTAAAGTCAAAAATATCTTCAATTCAAGCTTTTAGCCCCAAAAAATAAAAATTTGAATTCACTTTTGAGTCCAAATTAACTCATAGCTGATAGAATTTTTTTTTAGATATTAAAGTTATTTACTATTTTCACTTACAATAAAAAAAATAAGAAAAAAAATCAAGAATTAAAATAGTAATTAAATTAACAAATAATACGTATTTAGTTTTAAATACAAAATTCAAAAGTTCAAAATGAATTTTGTAATAAGCGCAGCCCTATTAGGCTTTGTTTTGCAAGAAATTAATAATAATAAAAAAAAAAACTAGAAATTTATTCACTCAACCTCCGACTATTTTTTGGAAAATGTTTGTATTGTTTACAATTTTTTGACATTTCAAATACTAAAAAATTAAGCAATAAAAAATATTTTTCTTGGTTAAACAAAATTAAATAATTTTTAAGAAATATGATTTTTTTTACAATTTGAAAGCTTTATTAATATTATTCTATATAAATTTATTAATATCCTTTATTTTTAAAATTACAATCAAAGAATATAAAAAAATTAATTTTCTGACAAATATTTTAAAAGAAAATTATTATTTTTTTAAAATTATATTTGTAAGTTATTTTTCGCCAAATAAATAAGCCTCACCTTCAATATATTCTCGAGGGAAAGTAGAACTGGGGAAGGTAGACTATTTATTGGAAGATGAGAGGAAGTTTAGACCGATGGAATTAGCTTATTGGCTTGCCCCAAACTTTTAAAGGGAGATTAATGTTGAAGTTGGAAAATTTTAGAAACATGAAATATTAACTTAAATTATTCAAACGTTTAAATCAATTTATATTTATATTTTTAATTTTTAATTTTTAATTTTTAATTTAAGATAATTAGAGTAAATTTTAAAAATTTATCATATATTTACCTATGAAATCAAATCAATTCAATTTTGATGAAAAATTGAAAATGTCACGTGATTTTTTTTATTAGTTTTTAATTAGGTCTAAATTATTCAAATATCATATTATATGAGCCTCCTAACAATTACATGTACCATATATGATTGACGGATGTTATAAAAGTGCTTTTTTCCATTAATTAACACATTTATATATATATTTTTTAAAAAAAGTTAATGCAGAATGAAGAAATACAAAATGTTTGATGGATATAATTTTCATTTTTTTACGAAGCCTTCTCTCTTCTTTTCCACCCTAAAAGAAACAACAATAGCATAAAGTGGAGAGGGTGAGGGAATCACATACAAGGCATACAAAATATAAAAAAATAAAATATAAGAACAATTCTCTCCCAATGAAATTTCAAAATTCAAGAATTTGTAAAGATACCCATTTCATATCAAGGCTTTATTCACAAGTCAAAAACCCTGTTAGTTAGTTTGATGTTATATGAATTTTCTCTCACAAGAGACAATTGGATTGGGTTGTTCTCATTAAGTGGTGGTGGAGGTAGAGGAAGTAACCAAGATCACCAATATTGTCACTAACTGAAATCCCATAATAAATATAGTTCTGCTATAAAAATGAATAGACATAAAAATTCAGCAAAGGACTCAAGTACACAACAAAATTTATATTCTTCAACTGTAGATTAAGGATTGGTAGGCTGCAACGAGATCGATCTTCATGATGGTGAGGTCTAGTAATGGAAGAGGAAGAATGAATTGCCAATATTGCAGCAACCATACAAAAAATGATAGTATATAGGACTTATTTAAGAGTAAAAGATTCAATTATCAAACCCATGCCAAAAAGGCGTATGGGTTCTTACTACTAAGGCTTAGAGAGGCAACAACAATTTTCTTGGCTTGCAGTAACAACATCAACTTCAATTCCATGGTGATAAATATTTTCCTCTTCCTGGTCCATGATAGATTCGGTTTTCTTCTGGGTCCCTTCTTGCTGGGCTCTCTAATGGGTCTCTCCATGTTCTATCTGGTGAAGGGACCTGTAAAATAAGAAAGAATGGTCAGGGGCCTACCGGGGGTGCCCCGGCAGAGGCCCTCCGACGCTCAAGTCAGATTTTATGGCTCAGAGTAGTATATCTAGGCAAGGGTTACAGAAAGAATAAAAATGGTGTCCAGGAAGGAGAAGGAAGAAGAAGAGAGCCCCCTGAGCGTGACCTCTACCGTGATATATATATCTGTCTCTCTGCCACAATGCTAGCTGTCTTCTGTCGCCTAGCTCCGTATGTACGGATGTGTCAGGCGCCTGCTCCATGCATAACGGCCATTAATTTTCTTCTGATACGTATGATTCTCCTCTGATACGCATGCGGAAGGACCTACCAGCAGGGCATCTTGGTCATTTTCCCCTTTCCGGGCTGGGTTAAATGGTAGGGCTGAAGTTGAGCCTGGTGAGGGCCTGATTACTGGGCCGAGAGGTTTGGGCCGGTTTGATTGAGGAGTCTAGGCGGAGTCCGGCCCTATGACTGAACGGGCTGGACCTGGCTCTCGAGGGGAATATTGAAGCCTTCGGATCATGGACTGTTTTCATGGGCCTGGCCTTTATACCGGGGTGAAGAAATCCAGCGATCATCAATTGCCCCTTTATCTCCTCAGCAGTTTATTCCATGACTGGTGAGGGAATAAATCTTTAAACTCTATTCATGACCGTGTGGTCTGAGAACTGCTCCTGTCAAAAGTATCCCTTTCTTGCCTTTTTATTATTTTTGCCTGAGCATTGGACTCTCGTGTATGTTTTTTGCCCCTGAGTATTTATGGGCTGTCTTCTCTCGGGCGTTTTGCGGGCTCTTTGTTGCCTGGACCTTTCTCTAGGCCAGCTGAGTTGGTTTAGTGTGAGCGGTCAATTCTCGAGGTCGGTGCCTCTTATGATTGCCCCTGATTCTCTGTTTGGCTTTGTATTTTGGTATGCAGTTTGCTTAGGAATCGCCTTGCCTTAATTCGGTCTGTCTTATCGGGTTTACCAGTACTGCGCTCGTTTTCTTGAGATCGGCATGATGCTTTGGTACTTTTGGCTGTTGTGTGAGATTAAAGTCTCTCTACCTGATGACTTGAGCTCCTTTGGGAGGTCGGAGTTTAGCTTTTTCATTTATGGTCCCGTGCCCCAATCTTTTATGTGAGATCAGAACTATGTTCTTTATGAGTTGTTTTTGCTTGTAGCACCGGATGATCTTGGGGATTCTGGCTATTTTTGCTCCGGGAGATCTTTGAGATCTTTGCCGGTCTTCTACCTTAGTGAGGTCTTCTGCCTCATTGAGGTCTTCTGCCTCAGTGAGGTTTTCTGCCTCAGTGAGGTCTTCTGCCTCAGTGAGGTCTTCTGCCTCATTGAGGTCTTCTGCCTCATTGAGGTCTTCTGCCTCAGTGAGGTCTTCTGCCTCATTGAGGTCTTCTGCCTCATTGAGGTCTTCCTTTGCTAGGACCTCAGTGAGGTCTTCTTTTGTCAAGACCTTATTGAGGTCTTCTCTTGTCAAGACCTTATTGAGGTCTTCCTTTGCTAGGACCTCAGTGAGGTCTTCTTTTGTCAAGACCTTATTGAGGTCTTCCTTGTCAAGACCTCATTGAGGTCTTCCTTTGCTAGGACCTCAGTGAGGTCTTCTTTTACTAGGACCTCAGTGAGGTCTTCTTTTGCTAGGACCTCAGTGAGGTCTTCTTTTGTCAAGACCTTATTGAGGTCTTCCTTTTCTAGGACCTCAGTGAGGTCTTCTTTTGCCAGGAGATCTTGGGGACCCTGGTCTTCATGCTCCGGGAGGTCTTTTAAGATCCTCACCGGCCGTTTTTATTTTGTTTTCCCAGGAGTTCTAGGGGATCCTGGTCTTCTTTGTTTTCCCGGGAGTTCTAGAGGATCCCGGTCTTCATGCTCCGGGAGGTCTTTTAAGATCCTCACCGGCCTTTTTTATTTTGTTTTCCCAGGAGTTCTAGGGGATCCCGGCCTTGTTTGGTTACCCGGGAGTTCTTAGGGGATCCCGGTCTTGTTTGTTTACCCGGGAGTTCTTAGGGGATCCCGGAGTCTTCTTTGGTTACCCGGGAGTTCTTAGGGGATCCCGGTCTTGTTTGGTTACCCGGGAGTTCTTAGGGGATCGCGGAGTCTTCTTTGGTTACCCGGGAGTTCTTAGGGGATCCCGGAGTCTTCTTTGGTTACCCGGGAGTTCTTAGGGGATCCCGGTCTTGTTTGGTTACCCGGGAGTTCTTAGGGGATCCCGGTCTTGTTTGGTTACCCGGGAGTTCTTAGGGGATCCCGGTCTTTTTTGGTTACCCGGGAGTTCTTAGGGGATCCCGGTCTTGTTTGGTTACCCGGGAGTTCTTAGGGGATCCCGGAGTCTTCTTTGGTTACCCGGGAGTTCTTAGGGGATCCCGGTCTTCTTTGGTTACCCGGGAGTTCTTAGGGGATCCCGGTCTTGTTTGTTTACCCGGGAGTTCTTAGGGGATCCCGGAGTCTTCTTTGGTTACCCGGGAGTTCTTAGGGGATCCCGGTCTTGTTTGGTTACCCGGGAGTTCTTAGGGGATCCCGGAGTCTTCTTTGGTTACCCGGGAGTTCTTAGGGGATCCCGGTCTTGTTTGGTTACCCGGGAGTTCTTAGGGGATCCCGGAGTCTTCTTTGTAATTCGGGCTCTATGGCCTTACTGTCGCTTCGTCATCTCAGCTGGTTTTGTGCCTAACTGAGGTCTTGTTTATTTTTCTGAATTTTTCTGCAAAATAAGAGCTTGCACAGAGCACATATAACAAGGATGCTCGTTGTTAATTCAATGATATTCATCAATTAATAATATGTCGCACGTGTCACTTGGTTTCATTTTTCAGATGCATGCAGGTATTAACTCATGCAATTTTAGAGATGCAGCGAACAATACTTTTGCATGTGTAAATTTTCTCCAGGATTTTTCAATCTATAGAACATAGGCAGTTATCAAGATATCTGAACTCATAGAGGTATATTTTGATTAAATTTAGTCTTACTATTTACATGCGAAACATGTCTTTTAATGATCTATGAAGTCATTTGTATTTGATAATATTTACTTAAAAATGACTGCCAATAACTAAAGGCATTCTTGAAATTCTGAAGCAAAATAATAAATATACACAGCAAAGTACGATTCGGGTAACTGGAGCATATATATGTCACGAGTATTTAAGATAAGTAATTAAGGGCTTTGTAAATTTTTCAAACAGTAATTGTGTTAATGTCACGTGGCAAGTTGTGTACCTTATTTCAATATTAATTGGCATGATTGTCCAAAATATAGCCAGCAGTGCAGATTCTCGAAAATCGAGTGAGTGCCGGTTCACGCTAATCCATGGTGTGCGGGTTCACGCCGATCTGCTCACATGGTATCTGATTAATGGTTTTTTAATTAGTCAAAAGACCCAATTCATCATGGAGGCCCTTCTTAAGATCTGGTGGTCCAAAGTTTCCCATCTGATTGTGTAGACCCAGGTAGCCTCTACTCTATGAAGCCAGCCTCACGCGGCATCCTCCATTGTATGAGCGCTTGAATACCTTGATTCAAACTCCAGGTCGTGCCAGAAATTACGCCGATCCGCTCGCCGCACCACTAAATCAATTGTGTGCATGAATTTGTGGAGGAGGTACAGGCTGACCGGGCGTTGACGCCGCTTACTTTGCAGAAATCGCTTGAGCGGGCCTCCCTCTTGGACCCACCCCCTTGGGTTACGAACCCACGTCACCTGGCTTGGCTAGTGGCTAATTGATTTTAGTTTTCTTCCATTTCTCTTCTTCTTCTCTCTGTCTCTCTCTTTTTCTCTTTTCCTTTTATATATATATATATATATATAGGGCTTTAGCAAAATGGTTGCTGAGGACCCAACCTGTTTAGCCTTCTCTTGAGATCTGCCAATCGGGTAGCATCGTCGGCTTGTACAATTCAATTTTGAATGCTTGTCGTTCTGGTTGAAGGCTTGCCGACCTGATACCCTGACCGACCTGTTGAGCTTTTGATTTTCCGACCTACGGTCTTAACTATACAGATTCCTCGATGCCTCGATCAAGCGTCCTGGTACTAGAGCAGGTCTGTTAATAAGAGGTTGAAGGATTGCCGACCTCGTAACCTCACCGACCTCGTCTTCAAGTTGGACGACGCACCGAGTTCCGACCTTGAGCATCGAAGGGTCATTCTCAGCCACACGTGGCTGGGGTGGTTACACGGTTGCCTGATAGACTCAAATAGTTTTCCTCTTCTTTAAAAACTCTTGAAGTGAAGGCATTTATGATAATACTCCCAATGGCTGAGATCCACGTGTAACTGTATTCCACATCGCAGCCCATTCGTGGCAGAGAATGACGCATTAGCAAAGATGATTTCTTTCTCAACCTTGAGACCGTCGAGCCTGAGCCTTCGTCTAGCACCGCTGTCCTCTTCACTTGCCGGACCTCGGCCCAATCTTAAATCGCTCCCTTTACCTGCAACCCAAGCCTGTTCTGCCTCAGACGACAAGCCTCAGCCTCGGAAGCTGAAGGGAAGCTCTCGGCTTAACCGGTGGTCCAGAGCTCGAGCAATCCGCTCTGGCCGTTTTTTAGACCGCTCAGGTCACCGGGCTCAGGTGGCCGAGCTCAATCCCCCACCTCAACAATCCAGAGAAAGCGAATTGAAAGGATTTGGTACTGTAACAGCGGGCAATAGAGATGACGAAGGCGTGGATGTCACAGGTGGGAAGTTCCATTTACGCGGTTTCCGATGGCACCAGATGGACGGTCGAGCACTTCGTTGGCGCGGCCTCGGGACAGTTCAAGCATTGCTTGATCGATCGAGGTTGCTCTATAAATACTCATCTGTTTTACTTCGCCTTTGAATATGAGTTCGGCAACATTATTTTACTCGACCTGGGATGTGAGCCCGACCTCAAACACGGCTCCGACCTCGGTCACAGATCTAAGTTCGAGCACGGATCCAACCTCAACAAGTAATAATACTGTGATTGTTGGATTTGTCAAGCTTCTTTTCAGTCCTGCTACTCCGGTCAGCGAAACCATTGAAGTCTGAGTTCATCCACCTTAATCTGCCTGGATGTTTGATCACTTCTTATTGTCTTCAGGTCACCCCGATACTTGAGGGACGTTGTCTGCAATCAAGTTGGATGGCTGTGGATCGTGTCCCATCCGACCTCATGCCTCCGACCTGAAATGTTAGTCCGACCTCGCCTATTCTTCCTTTATTAGGTTTCTCTCTAACTTGCTAACCTGAGATTTTATAGCCAACTTGCCCGCCCCTTTTTTTTTTTTTTTTTTTTTTTTTTTTTTTTACAGAAAAGATTAAAATTTATACTGATAAACAAATATTTCAATATGAAATTTCACCTTGTCAGATCTCAAAGAAAAAGTTAGTAATAATAAAATTTAATAAATATTAAAATAAATTATCTAAAAGGCTATCAAAGTATTCTTGAACCAGCTGGGTCTTTCTTTTCAGCTATGTTGTTCAGCTGGGTTATTCAGCTGGGTTATCTGCTCAAACTTTCGTACCTTATGTGGATCTCAATGGGTGGATCTGGAAACTTTAGAGATAGTAAAATCTCTTTCGTTTCCCACAGACGGCGCCATTTGATAAATATTTTCCTCTTCCTGGTCCATAATAGATCCGGTTTTCTTCTGGGTCCCTTCTTGCTGGGCTCTCTAATGGGTCTCTCCATGTTCTATCTGGTGAAGGGACCTGTAAAATAAGAAAGAATGGTCAGGGGCCTACCGGGGGTGCCCCGGCAGAGGCCCTCCGACGCTCAAGTCAGATTTTATGGCTCAGAGTAGTATATCTAGGCAAGGGTTACAGAAAGAATAAAAATGGTGTCCAGGAAGGAGAAGGAAGAAGAAGAGAGCCCCCTGAGCGTGGCCTCTACCGTGATATATATATCTGTCTCTCTGCCACAATGCTAGCTGTCTTCTGTCGCCTAGCTCCGTATGTACGGATGTGTCAGGCGCCTGCTCCATGCGTAACGGCCATTAATTTTCTTCTGATACGTATGATTCTCCTCTGATACGCATGCGGAAGGACCTACCAGCAGGGCATCTTGGTCATTTTCCCCTTTCCGGGCTGGGTTGAATGGTAGGGCTGAAGTTGAGCCTGGTGAGGGCCTGATTACTGGGCCGAGAGGTTTGGGCCGGTTTGATTGAGGAGTCTAGGCGGAGTCCGGCCCTATGACTGAGCGGGCTGGACCTGGCTCTCGAGGGGAATATTGAAGCCTTCGGATCATGGACTGTTTTCATGGGCCTGGCCTTTATACCGGGGTGAAGAAATCCAGCGATCATCACATGGCATCCCAAAAAGACTTAGAAAAATTTCAAGGAATTAATAATTGTGAAATACATGAAAATTTATACATTCTTAACAGAGAGTTTTTTGTCGAAAGATAAAAATTTCATAAGACTTAAGTAATTATGGGACTAATTCACAATTAAGGATTTAAAAGGGCCTTTGACTTAATATTAAATATCATTAAGACAGAAGTAAAGATAAAGGACATATTTTATACATAATGTGATTATAAATCTCTTTACAAATATTATTATGCAAAGATTAAATCATTGGATTTTCATAAATATTAATATACATGCAATATGAAAATTTTCCAAGCACGTTCATTATATTATTAATGATAATTTTATTTATGTCTAAATTATTATTAATGATAATTTTATTTATGTTTAAATTATTTTATAAATTCATATACATATTAGTATATAGAGTATTGCCAAGGATAGTCATTTCTTCAAGTGATTTTTTAATGCTCTCTACCCTATTAGTTAAAAAATATTTATTATATTTTTTTCCTTAATTAATCATTAATTATTATATTTTATTATATTTTATTAGTATTACTAATAAGATTGAAAGTGTTAGAAAGTGACTGTACATTGTATCTCTTAGTATATATATATATATTAAAATTTAAAAAATATATCCAATAAATAAAATATAGACTTTTTTGCAAAGGCAATTGCCTTTCTTATTTAAGTGACAGATGAAAATAAGCCAATTATAATTAATATTACTTTTAGGATTGAATTTAATCATATGCGATTAAATAGATAATTTATCTTAGCATCATATATGAGTTCTATTAATTTATCTTAGCATCATATATGAGTTCTGATGACCGCTGGATTCCTTCACCCCGGGCCAGGGGCTTGACCACAGCCCAAGGCCCATGACGTAGAGGCCCACACACCTGATATACATAACAAGCCTGGCTCATCCAACCCTCAATGCCGGGCTTGACCCATCTTTTTCACTCAAGCCGGCCCGGCCCACACGAAGCAGGCCCTCTCCACTCAGACTTAGCGTCCGGCCCAACTCTCGGCCTAGCCCAGGATCCAGAAAAATATTCACCAGACAGCCTGGCAGATCCGCTCGAACGTACGCACGAGAAGAATCAGAGGCCGTTACGCATGGAGCAGGCGGCTGATACCCTAGTACCTCCGAATCCGCATGGCAGAGACGCGTGGCCCAATCCTGGAGAGACCTTTACACGTCACCAGCAAGCAAGACAATGTATAAAAGAGAAGTCCCCTCCTCATAAAAGAGGGGGCCTTATGGGCCTTATTCAGTAATACAAAACCCTTGTAAAACCCTATTCTATTGGATCTCAGATCATCAAGTTCTATTAAGAATGATTCTGAATAGATATGTGAATTCAAAATTAGACACTAAATATATGTCTGCCTAACTAAATATATGTCTATCTATCTGAACTATCATATGCACAAAAATTAAATAATATAAAAAAAATATGAAAACAAAGAGTTAGTATTGTAGTATGCAATTCATATCATTTAGGGTTTAGGGTTAATTGTCTAATACAGTAATGCAAGTATAATTTTCTATTCGATATTATATGAAGCTTCAAATTTTGATTAATTAATCGAGATTTAATAAATTTTTTTTATTTTAAGTTATTGGTAAAAAAATTATGAAAAATTCAATTTAAGAAAATATTTCTAATTAATAAATTAAATTAAGATTAAAGAGAACTGTGAGATGAACTAGATTATCAAATACTATTCAATTATGTCTATCTTTGATATAAAAATATAATTAGAATATAAAAAAATTATAAAAAATATGAATGTGATCAATAATATAAAGTACTACATACTACATCATATATTATCATAACAGGTTGCTATGTATATATTATCATAACAGGTTGCTATACATGCAACCGATCTCTAAGTATGTATCGATCACATACTCACTCCATTTAAAATATAAAATTTGTGAAATTTAAAATGAGAATTAACCTAGAGATGTTGGACATTGAAATATATTACCATGTGAATAATCCAATTTCATTAATGTAATTCTTCAAATATAATCCTAAGTAAGAAAAATGGTAAGAGAGGAAAATGAGAAAATAAGCTTTAACATTTTAGTCTCTATATGCTCTCATCGAACAAATGCGAAACATTTTAGTTAAGATATATATTTTAAACTCTGAAATCCTTTATATAATTCACAAAATATAAATGATGGTTCTAAAGTTTTATTTTTGAACATAATCACGATTGATTCATTCAAATAAATATATTGAATACTTTATATTTTATATTTTTCTTCCTTCAATTATAGAGAAAAATGACAACTATTATTATAATTATCAAAACTTAAGCTACAATTTATAAAATTAAATATATCGTACAAGAAATAAATAAATAAATAAAAATCAAAGATCTCATGCTACTTATTATAAAATTAAATGGTACAAGAAATAAAAAGAAAAAAAAAAATCAAAAGATCATCATACAATGGTGTCGACATGGTGTTGGATTTACATTAAGTTTGACTTACTCTTACAAACTGCAATGCAATTGATTTGTTTAAAGGATTAAAACTTATCAGCTAAACTTTTCTTAGGCTTGGCGTCACCAACTCCAATCAGTGGCCAATGTTGCCAATCTATCCATGCCAGGCACAAAGCCTTGCGAGTTGAATGATTAAATAATAAATTGGGGAGCAACCATCTTCCAGGCAAATTATATGATTACCTTCTCTTCCGTAATAAAGGCAATATATTCACCTTACCCAATTTCTAATCTCTACTTGTTCCTCTACTAACCACCAACCAAGAGATGCAAGCGACTCGGTAAAAGAACTGAAAGCAAACCATGTCCTACTTATAAACAAGTCTTCTTGTTAACCCTTACTTACAAGCAGCGCCAAAAGGTGAACCACGACGCAGTCAAAGTCAACAAAATAAAAAAGCCTAGTGCAGGCTAGTTCTGTCCGACAAACTATAAATATTAACTGGCCCTAGAGGTTCAGCTCCTCATCGAGAAAGGAGCATCAAACCCCCCCCCCCCCCCCCCAAAACCATGTACACAACGCATCTTCATATTTACTAGGGCAAGAAGATACCGGCTCAAATGCCTCAACAAAAGAACATAGAATTGCATACTTTCTCTTGCAATCTTGGCAGCTGAGGCACAGGAACAGCTCCAGCAGAGGTTACACCACCATGGCTCGAGGATGTCTCAGAAGTGTCTTCAAACTTCATGAATGTTCCCATCTGGGTTGCAGCCAGGTGTGCGTAGCATATTGGCGCAACTGAAAAAACATAGCCAGAGAAAATAGAGGACACCAAGTTCAATGAGCTAGCTTTAAGCACAGCAGGGGTTGCTGATATTACAACACCCTTTTTATCTAACAGGAGTTACTAAATAGATTATATGGAGCCAAAACCCAAGGGGCAGGTGAGGCACCGCAATAATCATCTTCTCAATGAAATATCCTACCAAAAATAATACCGGTATAGAAAGTCTACACATACCTACAGATATGGCAGTTGTGCTTCTTTGATACCTGAAAATTACGTGCACAAAGATCATTTAGAATAACCATGATCCTATCAATATCATAAAATGTGCATTTATCAAAGTTTTGGCAAAACTAAAGATTTACTCACACATATGATAGAGAATGCACTAGTTCCTGAAGATCATCTGCTGAAAACCCAACCTCATCTAATAAAACATGGTAATGTGTGGGCCTTGTAGTTCCCTGGAGCAGACATGATCAAGAAAAACAATCAACTTTTAACAGATACCAAAAAGAATATCAAGCAAAAAATAAATAAATTTTGTTAATTAATTCAATTAACAAGGTCACATCATGAGCACTCAAGAAAATAGTTCTCAAAGAAATATGTGGATACATCAACATCTTAAAATATTTACATCTTATCATTCAACACAGTAATTTCTGTCGCAAATTTTACAGCATTTATCCTCTTTCAGATTAGAAAATAATTTTGTGAACTTGGTTACATAAAAAAAAAATAAAAAATAAAAACAAAGAAAGGTTTCACAATATAAAGAAACAAGAAAATACAAGATGCATTACTGAAAATAATTATAATTACTTGCAAGGATTTGTTCGAGTATTCTGCAAAAAGTAAACTTCCATAACATAGTTGTCATCATTGGATGGACCACATTCATAAAAAAATCACAAACAAGAAGCCAATAAGTCTGATAAAAATATGAGGCAATTCTAGTTCCTACTCTTTTCCAAATATGAAAACTCATAGGATGCTTGCCTTCTAATTCTAGAGGATAGTTAAAATCCATGGCTAAGTGCTTAACTCCTAAACACAGAATAGCATAGGAACAAAGGGCGAAAGGGTATTACCGCATTTTTTAAAACATTACATAAAAATCTCACTCATCTTCACAAGCGTTTCATAAAAGTCCCTTGCACCATATCTCATTTATTAGTCAGGCAAAATTGATAAGTAAAAATATCAGTGTAAAAAATTAAAAATACGTGAGGAGAGATAGATGTTATTAGTATTTTATTTGGTACTTTCAATTTTTATATATATATATTTTTTATTTTTTACACTCTGACACTGCTACGAATCAACTCTGCTAGATAAATGAACAGAAAATGGCTTGATAGATTTTTATGTAACATTTTTAAAAGATTAGGGACTTTGTGGTAACAAATTTAAGATGGACTTAAGTGCAACTTCCAAAGTTGAGAGATGATGTATAAAAATTACCCTCCAGTAGTGGCATAGCAATTTAATTAAATGTATGCTAGGGAAGAACATGAAAGTTGCAATCAGACCACGTCAGCCAAAGCATTATTTTATAAAATATCAAACATTTTGTTGATACTCACAATCATTCCTGCATGTGCACAGAGATAGAAATCATAGTTCCTAGGATGACAGACTTTGTTGTCTATGACAGTACCTGCAAGCACACAAGTATTATCCTCATTCAGAATCTATGATAACATTTAGAAGTATGGGAACATGTCATTTAGAGGCTAACCAGGTGGAACATTTTCAGGAGCTCCTGGCTGGAAGAATTTTGTATGGTGATTTTTCTGGGCAACAATGACAACAAACTTGGGGTTCCATTTCTCATCAAGAAACTTGCATGCCTGGAACAAGTGAAATGGAGTTCTCCATTAACAAAATTTATTCAAAAATATACAGCTAGTAAGGCAACTTGTCATTTGAAGGCATCAATTCTAACCTCAATTATCTGATCCAGTTCAATATTTAATACTTGATTGAATTGAGATTCACTGACACCATCCCTATACAAAAGCATAGGGATCAAGACTGGATAAACTTGAAGTATGCACTCAACTAACATGAATAATGATACCAGAGCGGTAAGCAAAAACAAGTGAGAGATATTCCAAAAAAGCTTAAAAGGGACAACTGTTACATGAAGGAAAAAGTGCACGGTAGTAAGGAAATTACAGAAACATGGGACTATGGAACAAATAAAAAAATCAAGAAAATAAATCACACAAACCATTAAATTTTTGACAAATCAGAAAATTTTTGCTAAGAATGACCAAATCAAACAAACTGCATATTCATCCATAAAAGCTTAAAACTAATTGATGCAGCAGGACAAAAACCTACTGGCCTACATCATTACATACTCAAAACATAATTGTGTATAATAAGTGGTAACCATAGCTTGTAGTGTAACATCAACTACACCGAAAAACTTCCAGCCACAAAGAGGCACTACCATGGTATTAAACAAAGGCCATTATTTATAGTTTTTTTTACCCTCCCATTACCCTTACACCCGTTATTTAAAGGGCAGGAAAAATTTGTTCCAGTAATGGCTGTTATGACCGTTTTACAACAGTAACTACCATTATTTAAAATAAAAGTAATGGTAACAGTCCATTACCTTTTTTTTAAAGCCATAGACAAAATTCAAATTTCTTTTCTTAGATTGGAAGTTTTATACTGTTGTATCTCACATTTATCAAATTTCTATCAAAAGTTAACTACATTCTATAAATGTCTCACTTCTTTTCTCTTAATCTAAGATCATCAATTATCTTTCTAATTCTATGCATTTATATCTCATAAAATTTGAGTTATGTATCTTTGTTTTACTTATTTGTTAAATAAATAATATTAGATGTCAAGTTCTTTTTGTCAAATTTGGAGTACAAAGAATTATTTTTTACTATCCATGCCAACTATATTGTTATTTTTGCTATAAATTAATTGTTGTTAAAGATGCTTAGCAATGATGGATTTAATGTCTTTATTTGATGTACTAATGCTTATTATTTGATTGGGTATCTTAGTTATACTCATAACTTTAAATATCTTCTAATTTTAGGAGTTATACAAATTTTTTTATAAAAAATTGTGTAATGATAGGCGTTACCGTTACATTACGACCGGCCATTACAAGCCTATTTCTCTCGCCTGTGACTGCAACCACGACTGTAAACGTGGCCACAACTGCAATTTAAATCCATGGGCATTACAACACTCGGTCAACACCAAGATTCTCGTACAACGCATAGCTTAAATGATTACCCTTTCATTTAGCTAGTCCAAATATCAACATATATGTTTTCCAGATAACACGTGTTCTAATTAATTACTCTTTCATGTTTGTTTCACCCCAAGATTTTTCTGTTATTTTACATACCTTAACTGACAGAAAGAAGCATATATCTACCAGAAATGAAAACAAGGCATTGTACTGGCTCATTCATTGCCAAATGTAAAAGAAAACTATACCTGAATATGATGATCTGATCAGGTTTTCTTTTCCCTGAACTAGTATAGAAGTCCAACAGAAGCTCCCTGGAAAAGGTTGAAAAAAGAAAAACACATCAAAAAGGCATTCTACAAAAAGTTCAAGGTCAAAATTACAACTCTGACAATCTCTTGAGCATGGCATTCTATAATCAGAAAAAAGATTATAAGTTCCATTTCACCTAATCATTCCTTCATCATCGGTCTCAGATACCCTTTTAAACAGAGAGTCGATCATTTCAACCTTTGGAGACTGTGTACGGACAGATGCCCTGTAACGAGAAATCAATGGCCACTGCCTGGAACTGACCACCTACATGAGAAAGAATTTTACAGTAAGTCTAAAGCTTAATTTCTCAAAGCATTCCTTCAGTCTGAAGTATAAGCAGTGACTAACAATAACAATACAGTACCGCAGCAATCGATGGGACATCAGAATGCCCAGGAGAGCCATGTGACACATCCATCCCAAGGATAATTGTAGGAACCTTAGAAACCAAAGGGATAGAAGGTGTTTGCTCCACTGCTAACAAAGTATTTAACCCGCCAAGCTGCATAAATTCAAGAATATTGATAAATTTATAGGCAGGCCCTCAAAAATGTCCCAGAAAGAAAGCTTTACATACCAGAAGCGGGTTTGAAGAAAGCAAAGTTCCTAAAAGATCAAGAGAAAACACAAATATCACCTTTGCATTGATCTTCAAGAGAAGATTTGTAAGATACTGGTCATTGACCCTCTGCGGAGCCAAGCACTGATTGAAAATTCCAAACTCAGAAAGATTTTTCTTCTTCCAAGGACCTTGGAGATTGAAATGACTTTCGGTAAATAGAAGAAATGCCCAAAAGGATAGTCATATTGAAAATGGACAAGATCAAATCACTAACCATATATGTCAGAGTTTTTCCTCTCTGGGAGTAAGCACAAAAGAAACTTCGGTGCACCAGGGAGCTTAGACTGAATCTCCTCAAACATTTTCTCCACTCTTACTGTAGGTGGGGCTCGTCTAAGCTGGGGGCTCTCCTCAAATACATCGAAAGGAGGCTCTACGGACTAGAAAACACAACAAAAAGAAAAAAATTTAGTTGCTAGGTTATTCATGTTAACAATTAACACAAAATGGGCCAACTTAAAATTTTCATTATTTGCTAGGTTACACATGTTAATAAGTTAACACAAAATGGGGCAACTTACAATTCCTTTCATCTCCGCGCATCTTGTCAGATCTCGTACCAGGTTACGAACATCACAACGTGCTGAAAAGTTCACAACAGCCCATCTCTCTATCTTACATGGTTCCACAAGTCTCTGTAAAACAAATACATGCTAAAGTCAGAAAAGAAAGAAAATGCATGCTAAAATCAGAAAAGAAAGAAATCCATAGTCAAAAAGCAGAGGGAACAAAACCTTATTATTAAGGTTCCAGCGCCCATTTCGGGGAAAGAAATCCTCACCATTGCCCACTTTTAGCTGCCAAGGAGCAACCCAGAAGTCAATGGTAAACTTTATACCAGACTTCAAATTATAGAAACACAACTCATGGTTTAACTGACCAAAATGGCACAAACAAGTTAGACATATACCCTTGGTGCTGGCAAAACACGCCCATCAACTTGGGCAAAACTATTACTTATAGAAATCCCACATGATCTTAGCAGAGGTTCAGCATCATATTTGCTATTTTTCAGAGCCTGCAACAACAGTAATAATGACTATATATTTATAAAGGTCAAAAAATGATACAAGACAGAAAAATTCATGGAAAACACCAACATTTGATAATGTACTCATCCTTTCTTGTGGTTTTTGTCTTGATCTCTCCACCAAAGAAGCTCTTTGGTGCGTATTAAGTGCTTTTGTATAACGTTGCAGGGAAACCAAATCACAAAGCTAAAAGAAACCAATTAGCAAAAGAAACATTATCCACCATAACAGGAGTTAATGTACATGCAGACTGAAGAACACATTAAATGGCTCACTTCAATTGGAATATAAGTAGGACGCTTTGGCTTGCCAACGTTGATGCATGGCAAATCCGCAGAATACCTCAATTCTATACGGCGGTGATTAACAAAATATTCGTAAACAGTTAACTCAAGAGGTTCGCCATCCCCACTTTTTTGCTTTAGTTGAAAGCTACAAAAAGGAATACAACATAGCATGCAAGCAGTTCAAAGTAAAAGGCATTAAGAGCACAATATAGTATGCATTTTTTTTTCCAAAAAATAACGGCATTACGTTTGCTCGCTGCAAGGTTTCTCACTCAGACCAGTTATCCTGTACTCTTGATTGGACGGCCTAGCCTTGATCCTCAGATTTTTTAAAGTTCGTTTTGCCTGTCAAGAGAACAAGGAATCAAGTCCCCAAAAGTGAAAAAGAAAAACAAAATGACACTGACAGCAATATACACGACGTTCTCTTACCTTTGCCCAGTCAAGTTGAAAGGGGTCTCTCGCATTTTGGTTGGCAATTAGAAAGTCCACAACAGGACCAGGCTGAATTATCATGGTTGTAGATACATCTAAACAGAAAGGCAACAAACTCAAGAAAAATTTCTAAAATTTAAACGTCATAGCACAGTAGTTGAACATTGCTACCAATATTCAGAGACAAGCCGCCCTGAGTGGTTCTAAAACTTGAATGAAACCCTCTACAGCCGAGAACACCACCCCCAACATCTGCGAAATTCCTTGGATCATTATGAAAAAAGTTCTGGCGAACAAGGAGGCAGCCCCTGCAGTAATAGACAATTGAAAAACCGTCAAAAATCAGATGGATGGGGAAATTAAAAAGAGAGACAAAGGGAGGAAGGGAGAGAGAGAAATGTCGAAATTACTGTTTAGCTGCATGCTGACGCAATATAATATCCAGTACCCTAATCGCTTCTTGAGAGTTCTCCGACTCCTGTCCCCGAAGTGCATTTGCAATAGCTTGCATGGGTATTTTAGCAGCAAAACTGATCTCTACTTTGAATGTTTTAGACTGATATGGTCGTCGTAACCTCTTTCGATCACTCTGATTTGGACTGCCATGGTCTTCGGGGCTTGCATTTCCGTTGCTTCTGTTAGACGAGATGTCCTCAAGAACCACAGTAAACTCGAGCTTGTTGCGCGGAAGAGAACCAACAGTGAATAAGCTCTTCTCCCCATCATATGCAAATTGCTTTCCATCTAACTCAGAATCGTAAGTTTCCTGCACTCGATCAATAACCTTCCTTCCAATGCCTTTTCCATCAACAGGACGACCATCTTCATAAAAGAGAGCAACCTGTTTTCAACAAAATACCCAAAACTGAAGCTACAATTTACCACATACCGAAGCATGCATTAAAAAAAACTTAAAACTGAGGCAAAGAAATGCAATTTACACTGTAATGGAAGAAATAGCCCTCAACATTAGTCACATTCACTTTGAAGTGGTTAGTAACAAGTGGAATCTTCTGCCCTTTCGATCCAAGACCACGCCTAGCTATCGGAACCCTAACAGCCTTCTTCTTCACCGGCTCAGGCTCTACCCTGAGAGGAACAACATCCGGCGGAACAAGCGGTGGAGGAGGAGGCAAGTCCTGATGCGAACCATTTTTATCTGGCTCAAACGAGTCCATCACTTCTTAGAATTCAGAGTAGAAATAAGTCAGCGGTGGCGGCAGCAGTGGCGGAGAGGTCGTCGTCGCCGGCGAGAACCAGCTTGACCGGAATCTTTCTCTCTCTAATCTAACTCTCTGAGAGGCTTGTGAATAGATTTCTTCTGCTCACTGAATCTGCTTACGGTAGTATGAGAAAATGACGATGAGAGGATTAAATATCGTCAACCAAAATTTTATGACTTAGATCCAACGGCCATCAGGAGAAAAAGCCTAAGATCCTACTGTCGACATGAATCAATGAGGATTGATGGCTTGGATTACACAATACATTAAAAAAAAAAAAAAACCTTAAACCAACGGTTGAGATGAAAAGGCTCTTGTTCCGTTAAGGAGACAGGAGTTTTGAATACCCGTCCGCTTCTCACAGTTATTTATCCGGTGCATCGCAAATGAATGTATTATGCTATTTCCTATAATCATGACCGCCACTATGTTTTGATTTCTTAAAAGGTCCAATAAATGGATGGTTGCGAATAATTCAAGTGTGTTGTTCAGTCACCAAAGTGTACGGTTGGATGGCATTATCAGCAGTTATGTCATGCCTCGATTGTCTCGTACACTTCTACTTGGGATATTGTGATCCTGCACTCTTGTTCTCCACTTTCCTGAATTGACGATTTTGGGTCCTATCAAATTCCATGGGAAGTGCAAGGATGTCATCTGGTGAAGGGTATCTTCGTAAAAGGACAAGGACAGGGAAGGGAGATACAAGAAAGTAAAGTTATTTTATTAATTTTATGCAGACAGATATCAACTACTTTTAAGATGTTATTGTAAGTTATCATACTATTATCATCGGTTATCTATTTTATAAAATTACT
The DNA here is from genome assembly GCF_001659605.2 of Manihot esculenta. Classification (NCBI taxonomy): domain Eukaryota; kingdom Viridiplantae; phylum Streptophyta; class Magnoliopsida; order Malpighiales; family Euphorbiaceae; genus Manihot; species Manihot esculenta. Next base: position 24,779,872 of record NC_035162.2, read on the forward strand.
ATTATTTTTAATTTTAATATTATTTTAAATACCAACACAAATTAATATGATTATTTATCATATTAGCCGTATTTTATACTAATTTTAAAATTTAATATGTGCTTTCTCGCTTTATTTGTAATATCCTTCAGTACAAAACTTAGGGTCTTAGACTTAAATGTAAAGAGAGAGTCTCTTAGTCTGAAATAATAAGACCTTCTTTATTTATATATATATTTTATATAATAATATGAATCTTAAAAAATATATATATATTTAATAATTTATCGGTGTAAGAGTTTTTTTCACTATATTTATTCACATGAATTAAAAAATAATAGTTATTTTATTTAAAAGATAAAATTTTCTATTAATTTTCTAATAATAGTAAAATAAAATGAGAACATTAAATTTTATTAATAATAATGAAATCATATCTAATAACATATTATATTATTTGAATTAAATGTTAAGAAATTGTTTGAATTTTTATTAAAAAATAAATAATTAATGTAAAATTACGTTTAAAAAAATTAAATAAAATTATAATAATTAATTTATACATTAATTATAATATATAAATAAAAAATTAATAATATTTTACAACATTTAAAAATATAAAGATGAATAAAAATTATAAAATAAAAGTGGTATAATTTTAAAAATTTATATTAATATTACTAATTTAATAAAAAATCAGATTATAATGATATTGTATTATTTTATTAATTTAGACAATAAAAAAAATTTCCATTTTCATTATTTTTTTCTCCATTTTGTGAATTATTTTCCTTTATTTATCTCTTTGTACCATTATTTTTTTTGAAAATTTAAATAATTTTAAATTTTAAAATTGTATTTTTCAATAAAAAAGAGAAAATAAACAAATTAGCTCACAATCACAAAGTTGCCAGAATAACCAACACCATAAAAATCACGAAATAATTAGCTTCAGGTAGTTTGGGAAGAAAATGAACTTACTGAATCAATTCCATTAGCAAGAGACCCTAAGCAATTAGCAGAGTTAGCCTCGGGTCAAATGTATTATGGCAAAAAGAAGAAAGTTTATGTATACCAGCTTGGATCAACCTTATACTATAAAAAAAAATGGTAAAATAGTGACTAAATAATTCTAGTCGCTAAATAGTAACCAATCAACTATCAAATTGCAACACTAGACATAAAGAGACTTTTATTTAAAAAATAATTTAGCGATCAATTTTTAGTTACTATTTGATTGATAAATAGCGATAAAATACCAAATGGTTGCTAAGTATGGCGGAATAAGTGGTGCATAATATCGACGATTAATTGTAGTTATATATTTATGGTAAGAGTATGATATCATATTTAGCGACTAATTAGTAACTATTATGGCATCCAATTAGCAACCAAATAGCCGCCATTACTTTAATTGCCATTCTTTTTAAATATTCTCTATAATATAAAGTATGGATTTCCACGCACATTGTAGAATTTGCAATTGATTTTGGATGATTGATTTACACATTTGCTCTTCAAATCTTTCACCAATCCTTTCTTCAAATAGGTTCTCAGTTATCTTTTTCTCCCTTCGTTGTACAAATGTCATCCTTGCTCTGCATTCATCTCCAAAACGACACTATTTCTCTTTATTCTTTATCCTCTTGCTTGGTGTTTCTTTTGTCTTTCCATCATTTCTCTAGGGTAGCTATCGTTCACTGGTATTCGACGCTACCTTCTCATACTTCACTGGTATTCGACGCCACCTTCTCATACTTCAAATAGGAGAGTTATGTTGCTTTGGTTCCAGCTTTGATTTTATTTACATTAGCATCAACGACATCTACAATATATAAATCGTGTCTCTACCTTTTCTCTTGATAACTTTAGGGATTTCACTACCATGAGCACCGGCAACATCTCTAACCCTTAGATCATGTCTTCGCCTCATCTTTTGATGCGATAAGATTTAGATCTTCCTCTGTTAATGCATATCTAAAATGGTATACCTTTTGAAGTTGAGCCCAATGAAGGATTTTACATTTTTTATTTTCATTTTAATCTAATTAATTTTTTAGATATGGTGTCGTCAATTTTTTGTTTGAGTTCATTTATGTCCTGTATTTTTGCTTCAATGTATGGAGTTAATAGTTATTTAGATCTAGGTTTTACTAATTTAAAATAAAGTATGGATTCTCACAAGCCCTCTCTGTCTCACTTGCTCACTCTATTTTTGTAAAAAGTATCAAAATGCTTGTGTGAAAAGGGAGAGAAAGGACCCGATAAATAAAAAATGACAATATTTTTTTGTTCACTATGGCTTTAATTGGGTTGTAAAATTAATAGAGGTTCCTACTAGACAATGTTGCCTATTAATGATGTATAGAAGGCTCTAAAATAGTCTCACCTAATCAACTCACAGTGCTCTCAGTTAGACATGGCCACAGTCCGATTCGGACCGTGAACCGAGCTGGTCAAATCCAAGACTGGACCGATCAACCAATTTCGATTCCTGAACCGGATTGGAACCTTAGACTAGGGGGCCAATTACGGTCTCTTTTTTGTGAACTAGAACTAGAACCTGACTGGAATCGATCGGTTCGAACCGGTAGTCCAATTCAATTTTTTCTTTTTAAAATAAATTATTTTATAAAATTGTGCTACTTAAAATTAATACATAAACAAGTTAAGTAGTCAAATAATTAAACTAAAATTATTTTTAACTTGTAAAAAATATTTTTTACATTTAAATATATTATTATTTTATTTTTTATATTATATGTTAAATTATTTTATTTTTTATATTATATATTAAATTATTTTATTTTTTATCATGTAAATGGATATATTTTGAACATTTTACTTATTTAATAAAAATATATTCAATAATATTTAAGACTTACATTTATTTCTTTATATTTTATTTGAGTTTTTTACTTTTAAATATTTTTCAAATCAAAATCGGATTGTCTATTTATATTTTGGACTTAATTAAAAATCAAAACTAAAACGGTGAAGAACTGAAACCATTATCAGTTTAAAACCGAACCGAAACCAGATCAAAACTGTTAAAAAATCAAAATAGTATCAAATCGCTTTAAATCGGATCGGTTTGAAAAATAAATCAAATCGGTCCATGGCCATGTCTACTCTCACTATTCATCTTCCCGCATCAATGCTGCTATTGTAGTGTGTATTAATATTAAAGAATTGGAATCTGATATCTCCTTCCTTTCAACCCATATAGGTGGTTAGGTGGTTTAATTGGCTTAGATGCTAAGTTCTTGGTGTTCATGCATTGGTCTTTCAAATGTTTTTCAACTTCCATAACTTGCTATTGATGATGGATTATTTTAATCTTATTTTATTATTTTATTTCTTCTTTTTGCTAAAAAGAAAAAGATTAATGCCTCTTACTGATGTTATATAAATTAATATATTTGTTTATCGGCTTTTTTTAGGTTGATATTAGAATATAAGAACAGTAATTTGGACAAGTAAAAGTTATTGAGAGAAAAGATGATAAAAAATGATAGGTGGTTGTACCTGGAAATGTTGTATCCCAAGATATTATTGTGAGTTGAACTCCCATTTCAATAAAATCAATATGGAGTTTGGATTTTTGTCAATTAATGAAGTTTTCTCTATTTTTGTGTCTATAAGAGTGATATAATTTATGATTTGCCTAGTTTTTTTTTTTTACTTTTAATTACTATTAGGAAGAATTATAAATTGATATATCTAAAATTGTAAAAAGATAATAGTTTAAAAGAATTATTATTTGATTTAATCTTCTTTTAGGGTATTCACCATACTGATTACTCATTTATTTAACACTAAAAAATATAAACTTCATCAATTCAGACTTAAAATCTAAAGATGATGAATATTATTATACTTTTGTAATTTAAGTCAGTGCACATGCTTGTTCTTAAATTTTATAATCTCATAATTTTGTATAATTGATTTCAATTGGGGTTCAAATTCAAAAACTCTTGAGCTTAAAAATGACTTACTAATGAAAATGATTTGTATTTTTTTTTGCACATCAATTGCTACTCAGCATGTAGGCTGCACCTCATATTGCTGTAACAATACACAATAGTACATGAGCCTTTTTCTCAAGCTGCGCCAGCACACAGAAGCATGAGCAGACTGACTGCTTATGCTTCTGTGTGCTGGCGCAGCATGAGCAGTTGATGTGTACTGCAGCAGTTGCTCATGCAGCAACAATAGTAGCATGAGCAGTTTTGCTCTACTCCAATAGGAGCAGAATATTCTACTTTCCTCCAAATATTTTATTATTTAATTAATTTATTATGCCACATATGTTTTGACAATTTTACATATGGAAAGATATTTTGACATGAAATAAGTAGACTTTCTTTTTTATTGCTATTTTATCATGATTCATAATTAGCTGATTAAAATATATTTAGGATTTACATTATTTTTTTGTAGGAAATATATGACTACATATCTAATCACTGAATTTGGCAAAAGAACCATGTAATGTGGATCTTTTTTTTTTCTTATTCTTATTTTACTAAAGCAATGGATTAAATTGAAAATATATTTTTTTAAAAAAATTACTTTTTAAATTGAAAGCATTTATTCTTAAATTGGACAAAATTTATATGAATCTATGATATATTATGATTATATAGTATGAGACTTTATCACCTGTAATAATTTCTATGAATTCAAGCAAGCATTTATTCATTGGATGCAATCAATGGATTTAGTCATATGTGTCATATGTTTAGGTTTTATGAAATTTTCTTAGTTATTATTCTTGTTGCATAATACTCTAGATTATTACTAAGAAGAAGCCATGTGAAGCATGTCAAATTAGATTCAAGTTCCAATCAGATTCTTAATTTTTATTAGTATTACACATTCTTTTTGTAGTTAAAAACCAAAATAGGAGGGTTTAAATTTGATGTTAATTTTTTACATCCATAGTATTCATAGTTGTCCTGCTTATTTTTAGTATTGTAATTTTTCCATAGCTTATACAGGATAAAATAAATGAATACATTGAAGAAATCAAATAAGTTGCACAAATTGGCTGCTTTAAGAAGAAAGCTGAAGAGGAAGGGATGTCTCCATTAGCTATCCTGCTTATTTTTTAAAATTTTATTATGTGAATCGCATGTATGTACTTTGTTACTCTTTTGAAGACATAATTTTTTTATTAAGTTATGTTATGTGTTCAGATACCTTTTGTTGTTAAACTATATTAAATTGTTTTAATTTTTAAATACTTGAACTATTTCATACTATTCAAATTTATTAAGTACTTTTAATATTTATACTTTTAGTATTGGACTATATTAGTGTTTATACCGAATGAAATATAAAATTACATATTGTTATTACAATAAATTTATGAATATATTAGAAAAAAATAGTGACAAATTAGCTTCATAACCACAACCAAATTGAAAATAGTGGCCTAAATAAAACAAGGTATTTAACAACCAAATAGTAATTAAATGACGACCAACATGACGATTCTATAGCGATCCATTTTAATTAATAATCATTCAATTGATCATAAAATATTTTAAAAGAAAAATAAAAAGACATGTTCAACTTTTGAATAACGACCAATTTAGTGATAAATTTGTGACTAAAGATTTAGCGACCAATTTGTGACCAAATTAGCAACCATAATTTGTAATGGTAAAGCTAGTTTGGCACCCAATTAACGACCATATTTTAGTCCCTGATTGGTTGCTACTTCAGTGATTGAAATCTAATTGTTTATTATTTTTTCAGCAACCGGTCAAACACCAACATTTTCATTTGATCGCTAATTAGTCGCTATTTTCAAATAGCGATCAATTTTTTTAATTAGTGACCAAAATTTTTGTCGCTATTTCACTTTTTTGGTAGTGTTACAAGAGAAGCAATATTAAGTCGACTCCACCTAACCTGAAACTATTTGCACAATGTGGCTAGTAGTTTGGAACGCAGTCCCATTGGTCAAATTCTCATCTTCCTATAACACTGTCATGGGACTCATATTTGTTTATTTGTTCGAAGAAAAGCGAAAGGAAGTAAGAGTCACCACATTGTTAAGAACAAAGACAAAGAGAATGATGCATTTGAGCGACTTACCCACTAGTAGAGGTCAATTATCCTTCATATTTCATAACTCAATGGTTTAGGTTTAAGATAGTGGGTACAAGATAGGAAATGTGTTAGACACCCTTTCTTTTACTGCTTAGAACAAACCTCTTACACGCATTTCTTATATCTTATCTTAGTATTTTGGTAGGAAATACCTTTCAGGCAAGATGCATTCTAATTTTACACACACTTTTTATCAAACATGGACTCAATTCATGCGAATCTAATAAGTCTGAGCATGTGAGATTTCTACTTCACTTAAGGTGAGATGATTACCAAGTGCTCTAATTATACATTCCTATGCTTATTTTTCATGCCATTGCTTCTTTGCGCATAAGTGGAATTCCTAAACATGCATAGTTTCTAAGTTGAATTCGACACATCATAAAGAAAAGGAATCACTAGGTTTCTAAACATGTATTTGAAGTCCATTTTTCATGGTTTACTTGCCTTAAAGATTTTACTATATAAATATTTTCATGCCAAAGTGAGATATAATTTATAATCATGCCAACCATGTCTCAAACATGAAAAATTCTTTTGAGAGTTTACCAAGCAAATTCCTAATTTACTAAACTCATTTTCATACATATTATGGTGAGTAAAGTGAGTAAAGTAAGTAAAAGCATCCAAAGAATATGAGGGAGGAGAAAGAATTATAATTCTAAAGTTCTAAAGAAAAGAGAGAGGAGAAAAAAAAAGTTGTATCCCATAAAATAGTTAAAATAATTAAAAAAAGCTAAAAGGCCATATTGTAAGGCCTATTAGGTTGAATATCCTTTGCAAGGGCCTTTAAAGTTGGGCTTTGAATTGGACTTCGTGAAATTCTAAAGTAGGTCTATTTGCTCTCCAAAGGTAGAAAAAGTCCATGTTTCAAGTACTGATAGGTTCGGCCATTACATCGAATTTGGCTAAGGGAGATATCTGACTTTACAACTTTTATACAATTCCATTCTAATAAAACTTACCAAAAATAATATAATAAAAATAAAAAGCAAATAAATAATATAAATACTGAGTATCCAGCAGTTAATAAATCATAAAAAGAAAATTAGGCAAATAAGGAATCCTAGTGAATGAAGGAAAGTAATCCTTTTTCAACAAGGAAAGGGATTTTCGGTTAACAAGCAACGGAAAAACCCCAACCATCTTTTAGGTCCTATTCCAAAACAAAAAACTATGTTAATATGTCTGCATAAAGATCAAAATACAGAAAATTGAAAGAATAATCAAAAGCACTCAAGAACAAATAAGAAAAGCCTACTGCCCATAACATACATAATTAGATAGATTTTGGCACTAGAAAAGAAAATAATGAGAGAAATAGCAAAATAATCCAGAAAAATATAAAATTTTCAAAACAAAAGAAAAAAAAACTAAAAACATAGGACTAAACAATAGAAAAAGAATCAACAAAAAATATGTTAGTAATATACTCTACAGTCAATGTGTTGATTGTAGTTGGATATTATTTTTTATGTATTTTAAGTATTTAAATATATTATATAAATGCTACTATTTATCTTTAGTGTTAATTTAATTAAATTTCGAGTAAAAATAAAGTCTATGAGATTATATTAATATGCAAAAGAAATTATAATATAGTTATAATTGTGAGATTCCTATTACATTTAAGTAATGTCTCTAAATGTTCCTAGTCGATATCCTTATTATGATTGGACAATTATTAGAGCTGCTGAGACTGGTACATATTATGATTGGATAATTATTAGAGTTGCTGAGACTACTACATATTATGTTATCTCCTTTTAGAGGAAGTAACTGATCTTATAGGTTGAGATATGTGAGATAGCTAGAAATAATATATAAGTGTTTATTTTATAAATAAGTGCACTGAACTGACCCACACGAGAAATTTATATGGAAAATATCATGTGTCTATAAATTACTTAAGTAATGGTTGTGTAAGTGATCATTTGACTTGAAATCAATAAATAATCTTATATATGAACTTTTATATTTTGATTTATCTTACACGTTACTTGGTTCATAAGTAATGGATGTGAATGAATTTGATATATTAAAAACTTTATGAAAGTATTTACATAATTGAGATAAAATTCATCACCGAAGGTTAAATTAGAGAATGTCTCATTTGTTATTTACTAGTATTGATCATGAAATCCTTAGGTAAAGTGAAATGAATTAGAAAATGAGATTTAGAATTGTATTTAATCGATCAATAACTAATAGATGAAATCTAATATGATTTAATGTTGCAAACACATTTCATGTATTAAATGTTAAATAAAGATATTTGTGATAAAGAGATATTAATTATACTGACAAATTATGCACTGAAAGGTTAAGTCAAATCACTTTTGACATTCTGAATATTTGAGTAGTCTTGACATATTGCTAGACAATGTTCTTGCCCTTTAAATTAATTAATTTAGTCAATTATATTTATTGATAATATATTTAGAACTCTATGAGAAAATAAAACGAGAAATTAAATCAAATATGATTTGATTGCATATAAATTGACATTGAAATAAAACTATAATATGAAATAATTATGATTTTGATCTAACTAATTAAACTAAATCAGAACTTAATTAAAATTATCTAAAATTTATATGGTCTATTTATTAGAGTTATGGACCATAATTGTAATTTATTTATTTAATTAGTTAAATAAATAAATATTATTATACTAAAACTTTAGGATTTTAATATAAAGGGATCTCTTATAGGGCTGTAAATGAACCAAGTTATTCGTGAGCTACTCGAGACTCGGCTCAATAAAAGCTCGACTGAACTTGGGTCGTTTAAAAAAACGAGCCGAGCTCGAACTCAATTTTGAGGCTCGTCACCTAAACGAGCCAAGTTTGAGCTCAATAGTATTCGACTAGTTAAGGCTTGCGAGCTGGCTTGTTTTTAGGCTCACGAGCTGGCTCATTGAGCAGGCTCGCGATAGGCTCGTTGAGCAGGCTCGCAAGCAGGCTCATTAAGCAGACTCAAGAGTAGGCTCGCGAGCAGACTTGTTAAATAGGCTCGTGAGTAATATTGTTTAAGTAAACCGGTGAACTAATTCATTAAGTAAACTCATGAGCAAGTTCATACATTATTAAAAAATTAAAAATAACTATAAGGTTATAAAATTTAAACTATTATGAATATTTGGAAATTACACTATTGAAAATTACAAATAATTAAGATTAACTAATAAGTATTCTTTAAAATTAAAGTATAATTATAAAAATCTTTTGTATATAACTATTATAATAAGATTCCATAAAATTAATGTATAATTACAAATAACTAATATTAATTATTATAATAAGTATTCCTTAAAATTATAGTATTACATGATAAATTGAGTTGTGAAAATTATATACTTTTTAAAATTAAAGTATAATTATAAAATTTTTTTGTATATAACTAAGCATACAATATAAAAGATGATAATAATTATCAAAGTATATTAATATAATTAATTAAGTAGACAATGTATATTAATCGAGCATTATTAGTTCAAAGTTTTAACTAAGCATTATTGGTTAAAGTATCAAAGCATTATTGGTTAAAAATAATAATTATCAACAAGGGTTTTTAGTTTCTAACATTTCATTTTCAAATTTCATCTTAACAAAGTATTATTGGTTAAAAATTTTAACTTAAAAAAATCTAATAAAAAAATCTAATCAGTCCTATATCAATACTATAGATAATTAAAAATCACATTTTAGAAATTACAAATAATAATAAGTACTCTTTTGTAACGACCCGGAAATCCGACCCGTTACCGGCGCTAGGATCCAGATCGGCTTAAGGCCGCCGGGACCCGTAGCAAGCCTACATACCTCCTGTAAACCTGTGGAATCCCATACATAACAACATATACATGATCTGTAAAAATTTTTCTTTTCTCTTATCCAAGCAAAACCTGTGCATGCACAAAATCATACATAAACCCCACACTGGAGTCCTCATCAAATACTCCAATGGGGTATCATCATCATACATATCAGCTTGGATAATCATGGTCATTAACATCATTACTCATTAAACACTCTGTACATAAAGGGGATTCACACACCTCTAGGTCAAGCACTACTATAATCCTCAATACATCATCAAATCATTCATTACATTACATGGTCATAAATACTCATTACATCATGTTCATGTCCACTACTATCTATTACAACATACATGACTTAACTTCACTCTAGCCGACTTCCCGATCTATCCTGTACCTGCAACTCTGGGGATAAAGGGAGTGGGGTGAGCTACTCGAGCCCAGTGAGCAGAATAATAAAACATCAATTTAAATCATGCTTTCATGTATGCGCCATAACACAAACATTTCACAACAAGGATGAACTTGTCACCATTTAGCCCCTATCTTTCTTACTTATACATGCCGGGGGCGTAGAGCCGTAGCAGGCACACCCGGACTTCCATAACCTGTCATAGTGCCAGGGGCGTAGAGCCGTTGCAGGCACACCTGGACTCACATAGGCTATCATGACATACAAGGGCTAATGGATCATTCAACATTCATCCACATCAACAACAAAGTATGCAATGCAACACATTCATGAATTCTAATGCAAACAACCTAATATATCTCATGGCATTCATGATGCGTGTATCATGCTAAAACATTTCATTAATTTGCTTTAAAACTTAAAGTTTATTCCACTCACCTCTGGCTAGCTCTGAAGAGACTCTGAAGCAGCTGGCTCACTGTAATACCCGGCTAGACCCCGGTATCGGAATTCCTACGTTCCGGCGGATTTTCCGTTGGAAGTCGGGATTCGAGGATGTCGGAGCTTGCCCTAAGGGTATAAGAAAGGTTTTTAAGATGTTTTTTAAGTGTTTTTATCATGTTTGCATGTTTTGAGTAAAGAAAATTGAGTTTTGAAATGAAAAGGCCAAGGGGACAAAAGCCAGGTTCGGCCGCCGAAGGTGAAGTTCGGCCGCCGAAAGTTGCATGGTTTCGCATGCACGTTAGGCCGCCGAAGGAAGAGTCGGTTGGCCACTACAAAAGCCCCTTTTGCCCGAGATTTGAGTGTTACACTCTGTTTTTGGGTCAAAGGTAGGTTCAAGCTCTCCTTGGTGTGATTTCTCATGTTTTCCTCAAATCTTGCATGTTTTAACTTGATTTGAGTTTTGTTTTAGAGTTTTGAGCCAAAGGAAGCAAAGTTGAGCACTTGGAGATTTTGATTGAGTTTTCCCCCATCTCCAAGCTTGGATCATCAAACCTCTAGTTTTTCAAGAGGTAAGCATGGATCCTCACCTCCCCTTATGTTTCAAGCAAGTTTTAAGAGTTTTAGAGAGTTTTATGGCATGTTTTGGGGGTATAAGCATGAGTTTGAGCATATGTTGATCATATGAGTTTTGATGAGTTTTGTTGTTGTTTTTGAGGCTTGAGCTAGGTTTTAGGCCTCTATATGCATGAGATAGTTATATGCTAGTTGAGAAGTGTTGGTATGCCTGTTATGGGTGTTTGATAGGATTTTGGAGGCTGAGAGCATGAGTTGTGCTCGGATTCTGCCTTTCTGGAGAATCCAGGTTCGGCCGCCGAAGCAAGGTTCGGCCGCCGAACCCCTTGTGGGGGCAGTTTCGGCTGCCAAACCTTGCCCCCGAAAGCTAGGCTTTTGGGTGAGAAAGAGACTTTCGGCCGCCGAAAGAGGGAGTTCGGCCGCCGAAAGTGCATGAGTTTCGTCTCTAGACGAGACTTTCGGCCGCCGAAGGTGCCGCCGAACATGCATGAGTTTCGTCTCTGGAGGGAGGTTTCGGCCGCCGAACTAGCCGCCGAAAGTGCCCAGTCCAGCCTTCTTTTGCCCATTTTTCTATGCATGCCTATGATGTTTTAGAGGGGTTTTGGGGAGATATTAAGAGTTATGTTTAAGTAAGTTTGGTCCTCATTTGAGTCCACCTGTGTAGGTACGGACCCGAGAGACCAAGGAGGCCCACAGAGTTAGAGTTACAGAGACTGCTCAGCAGTTGACAGAGGTGAGTGGAACAGAACTTTATTTGAAAAGTTAAGAACTGTTTTAGCATGATTCATGCATCATTAATGCCATGTTTATGTAGGATGCTTTGCATTAGTATTCACCAAGTTGATGCATTGCATTATTACTTGTATATGTGGATTGGACCGAGGCGATCTCAATAGCCCATAAGTCTGTCATGATTGTATGTCCTGTGTGAGCTCCTTTGGGGGCCGGGCATTTACCTTGGATGAGTCCTGTGAGAGCCCTTATAGGGTCGGGCACCATGAGTAGTTAGTGAAAGACCTGTGTGAGCTCCTTTGGGGGCCGGGCACTGACAGAGGGAGTTTTGGGATCATGTCCAATCCGAGATGTGAAATGTTTGTGCAGTGATCGCATCATCATATGATAGCATGTTTTAAATGTGATTTTTATAGATTCCGCTCACTGGGCTTTAGCAGCTCATCCCTCTCCCTAACCCCATTTTTCAGGGCCTCAGAGAAGAGAAAGAGAAAGAGATAGCAAGGGTAAAAGACATCTGTAATAGTATAGAATAGTGGACATGAGAATGATGTACAGTACAGAGTTCATGTAATGTATAGAAATGATGTAATAGCAAGTTATGTATTGAGTTATAGAATTGTGCTTGGCCCTAGTGTATGTTTATCCCTTTACACATGATCATTTTATGATTGAGATAATGTTGTTATGATGCGCTAGGCTTGGTGCATGGTAGTCTTTCTATCTCTGTAGTTACTGTATGGTACCATAGCAGGTATCACTCTTCGAGTGCATACAGACAGAGCATGCATAGTCCAGGCTTAGTTGATGAGAAAAGTTTCAAGAAAAGAAAAGATAGTCAAGCAAAGAAAAAAAAAAAAAGAGAAGAGGAAGTAACAGTTTTAAGCTTAAGTATGATCATGTATGGGATTTATCAGGTACACAGAGTTGACAGTAGGCTTACTACGGGTCCCGGCGGCCTTAAGCCGATCTGGATCCTAGTGCCAGTGATGGTCCGGTAAGCGGGCTGTTACAGATTGGTATCAGAGCATAGGGCCTCTAGAGTACGGTGTGCTGAGCTAAGATGCTCAGGGATTAGAGATATCTCACATCGGAAAGAGGTTGTATTAGAGGGCAAGCACAATAGGAAGATCATGTCCACTAGGATAGGATGTTGAGTCCTGTCTTGATGTGTAATGCCATGATTTTATGCATGTGCATTTAATGCTTGCTATGATATGCTATGCTATGAGTTGAGGGTTCATGTTTTTACATGGATCATATGATGCTAAAGTGTCTGTTATGTTTTCAGAAGCTAAATGAGAGGAACCAGTCGATCAGCTAGATTGACTGGAGCTCCGCCCGAGAATGAGGGTATGGAAGGGCGTCCCCCTGCTTTGCCAAGAGCTATGTCCCAAAGGGCAGGCAGAGAAAGATTATCAAGGGACCCTAGAAGGTCTTTTGATGAAAGCAGGAGGGAGACAGAACCGAGAAGAAGATCTAGTGATACAAGGGAAGAGATGGATGTGGATCCAAGAAGGGATGGAGGGTTAGGTGTTGGCACTACAGAGGAGGATGTGGGATCATCACAGGGAGGCGGTCAGGCCTCGGGGTATGGTTATCCACCCCACTATCAGCCCTACCCACAGGGCCCAGGATATTCGATGGGAGGTACATCGGATTATCCTAGTTTTCACCCATATCCCACATATATGCCTTATCCACCGTATTACCCCCCATATCCACCATATCCCATGTATCCACCCTCGCCTTTTTACCCCAGTCCAGCATACTCTACACCAGAAAGTTCTGCACCTCCCCCACCACCACCAGTGGTACAACCAGAAGCCTCAGTTATCCAAACACCTCAACCTGGCCCATCTGTGAGGAGCAAGGTAAAGATGACTGATTACCTAAAGTTAGATGCTCCTAAGTACCAATCAGGAGATGATCCGTTTGAGTACATTAAAGCTGTCAAGATGATAGCAGATGAGTTAGGGGCAGATGATACCAGAGCCATTCAGATGGCAGGGTTCACTTTAAAATGTAAGAAGGCGAAGGAATGGTTTGGCGTCTATGTGGACCCTCGGTTGGATAACATGTCTTGGGAGGAGTTTGCTAATGAGTTTGCCGGGTGGGCATTCCCAGATAGTTCGAAAGAGCTAAAGCTGATAGAGTTTGAGCAGCTCAAGCAGACAGAGGATATGAGTATTGATGAGTTTACTGATCGGTTTATAGAGTTGCTGCGGTATGCAGGACAGGCCTATGATACGGAACAGAAAAAGGCTAGGAGGTATGCTATGAAACTGCATTCCAGGTATTCCTCTTTGATCCATGCAGCCGAGAGGGAGAGTTTCCACACCGTGGTGGATTTAGCACGGAGGATGGAGGCTAGTGCCATTATACAGGGTACAGTGAAACAGCAGCCGGCACAGTCCTCTGGTTCTAAGACCCCAGGTAGGGGTAAGTCAGATCCCTCTTCACAGGGTGCAGCAACTTCCAGTGGTAAGAAGTGGAGTGGGTCCACTCAGAAGTCGAGGAAGAATAAGTTCTGGAACAAGATTAAAGCAGGTCTGGGATTAGGCAGTGGCATGAGTTCAGGTTCAGAGGTTCCAGTGTGTAGTAGGTGCGGTAAAGCGCACAGAGGAGTTTGTCGCTTTGGGATTACAGGATGTTACAGGTGCGGCCAGGAGGGACACATGGCTCGTGAGTGCCCTCAGGCATCTTTCACGGCACCATCCCAGCAGACAGCTCCAGTTAGCATGCCACAGCCACCAGTTTCAGTTATGACACAGGGCAGAGGCAGAGGGAGAGGGTCAGCCTCTTCATCTGCAGGTCCCAGAGGTGGAGGTCCGTCAGCTCCGGCGCGGATTTTCACGATGACACAGCAGGAGGCAAACACTTCTAACACCGTGGTGTCAGGTAATCTTCTCATTGGGTGTTCTGAGGTGTATGCTTTGTTAGACCCTGGTGCTTCGCATTCCTTTGTTGCTCCCAGAGCCATAGAGAGAGTGGGTTTGATGACGTCTGGGTTAGAGTGTCCCCTATGGGTCAGTGGCCCTAAGTGTGATCCATCGTTGGCAGAGACAGTCTGTCGACATAGTCCAGTGTTTATAGATGGTAGATGCCTTCCAGCTGACCTTGTGGTTCTAGAGTTGACAGATTTTGACGTCATTCTAGGGATGGAATGGCTATCTGCATATGGTGCTACCTTGGACTGCAGAGACAAGGTAGTTAAGTTCAGAGATGAGGATGGATCTGAGTTTGTCTTCAGAGGAGATAGGAGGGGCACGCCTAGAGGTCTGATATCAGCCCTACAGGCTCGTGGTTGCTCCGGAGGGGATGTCAGGGGTATCTAGCTCATGTGAGAGAGCTAGACAGTCAGGTTAGGGACCCCAGTTCAGTGCCCGTAGTCAGAGAGTTCCCAGATGTGTTTCCAGATGAGCTTCCAGGACTACCACCTGATAGGGAAATAGAGTTCGAGATTGAGTTAGTGCCTGGTACCAGACCGATCTCTATTCCTCCCTACAGGATGGCACCAGCAGAGCTTAAGGAGTTGAAAGAGCAGCTACAGGAGTTGGTAGACAAGGGTTTCATCCGTCCGAGTACCTCACCCTGGGGTGCTCCAGTGTTGTTTGTCAAGAAGAAGGATGGATCCCTTAGACTTTGTATCGACTACAGGCAGTTGAACAAAGTCACTACCAAGAATAAGTATCCTCTCCCCAGGATCGATGATCTATTCGACCAGCTAGCAGGAGCAGGTTGTTTTTCTAAGATAGATCTGAGATCGGGCTATCATCAGCTGAGAATCAGGGAAGAGGATGTACCTAAGACAGCTTTCAGGACCAGATATGGGCATTATGAGTTCTTAGTGATGCCGTTCGGGTTGACTAACGCCCCTGCAGCATTCATGGATCTCATGAACCGAGTTTTCAGAGAGTACCTGGATCACTTTGTTATTGTCTTCATAGATGATATCTTGGTGTATTCCAGGAATGCAGAGGAACATGCCCATCATCTGAGGATAGTCCTGCAAACCTTGAGAGAGCATGGTTTATATGCCAAGTTCTCCAAGTGTGAGTTCTGGCTAAGGAGCATTTCATTCTTGGGGCATGTAGTGTCAGATCAAGGTATAGCAGTGGACCCCAAGAAGATAGAAGCTGTAGCCAATTGGCCTAGACCCACCACAGTGACAGAGGTCAAGAGTTTCTTGGGTTTGGCAGGCTACTACAGGAGGTTCGTTCAGGACTTCTCTAAGATAGCGGCTCCTATGACCAGATTAACCAGAAAGAACCAGAGATTCACATGGTCTGACCAATGTGAAGAGAGCTTTGAAGAGTTAAAGAGAAGATTAACTTCAGCACCGGTTTTAGCTCTGCCTACTAGTGATGAGGACTTCACAGTATTCTGTGATGCGTCCCGAGTGGGATTAGGTTGTGTGTTAATGCAGAATGACAGAGTAATAGCTTATGCTTCTAGACAGTTGAAGAAGCACGAGCTGAACTATCCGACACACGATCTTGAGATGGCAGCTGTTATCTTTGCACTCAAGATGTGGAGGCATTACCTCTATGGGGTGAAATGTGAGATCTTTACAGATCATAAGAGCCTACAGCACATCCTGAGTCAGAGAGAGTTAAACTTGAGGCAGAGACGGTGGGTGGAATTGCTTAGTGATTATGATTGCAGGATCCAGTATCATCCGGGAAAGGCAAATGTTGTAGCCGATGCCTTGAGCCGGAAATCACTAGGCAGTTTATCTCACATTACAGCAGAGAGGAGGCCGGTGGTGAAGGACTTCTACAGGTTAGTCGAGGAAGGGCTACAGTTAGAGTTAACTGGTACAGGTGCTTTGATTGCACAGATGAAAGTTACACCCGTGTTTCTGGAGCAGGTGGCTCAGAAACAACATGAGGATCCAGTGTTGGTCAAGATTGCCAGGACTGTTCAGTCAGGCAAGAGCGAAGAGTTCAGATTCGACAACCAAGGGATTCTCCGTTACGGGCATAGACTATGTGTACCAGACGACATCAGTTTGAAAGGAGACATTATGAGGGAAGCTCATCATGCGAGATATAACATTCACCCTGGAGCCACCAAGATGTATCAAGATCTGAAGAGAGTTTATTGGTGGCCAGCAATGAAGAGAGAAGTGGCACAGTTTGTGTCAGCCTGCGAGATATGTCAAAGGGTGAAGCTAGAGCACCAGAAGCCGGCTGGAATGCTTAACCCACTGCCGATTCCAGAATGGAAATGGGAGAACATAGCGATGGATTTTGTAGTGGGGTTACCGGCGACGTCCAACAGACTAGACTCCATATGGGTGATTGTGGATAGACTGACTAAATCTGCTCACTTCATTCCTGTCCGGAGTGGCTATTCTGTGGACAAGCTAGCGCAGGTATATGTTGAGGAAGTTGTGAGGTTACATGGGGCTCCTGTTTCTATAGTGTCTGACAGAGGACCCCAGTTTACCTCCAGGTTTTGGCGAAGTCTGCAAGAGGCTATGGGCACAAGATTAGACTTCAGCACTGCTTTCCATCCACAGACTGACGGACAGTCAGAGAGGACCATCCAGACCATAGAAGATATGCTTCGAATGTGTGTGCTAGATTTTGGCGGATCTTGGAGGCAGCATCTACCCTTAGTGGAGTTTGCCTACAACAATAGTCATCATGCTAGCATAGGGATGGCCCCATATGAAGCTCTGTATGGGAGGAAGTGCAGGTCACCAGTTTGTTGGGAAGAGGTTGGAGAAAGGTCCCTAGCAGGGCCTGAGTTAGTAGAGATCACGAACAGGGTGGTGCCCATTATCAGAGAGAGGCTCAAGACTGCTGTTAGCCGGCAGAAGAGCTATGCAGACGTTCGCAGGAAGCACATAGAGTTTGAGGAGGGGGATCTGGTCTTGTTGAAGGTGTCTCCAATGAAAGGGGTGGTTCGTTTTGGGAGGAAAGGTAAGCTGGCTCCGCGGTACATTGGACCTTTTGAGATTTTACAGAAGGTTGGAAATGTGTCGTATAAGCTTGATTTGCCTATGTCTATGGAAAGGATCCATCCAGTCTTCCATGTTTCTATGCTACGAAAGTTTGTGTCAGATCCGAGTAAGGTTCTCAGTGAACCAGATGTGGAGATCCTAGGAGATCTCACCTATGTAGAACAACCAGTGCGGATCATTGACACCCAGATCAGAAAGCTAAGGAACAAGGAGATCCCGATGGTGAAAGTCCTCTGGAACCACCATAACATAGAAGAGTGCACCTGGGAGACACGGGAGTCTATGCTCCAACAGTACCCCCATCTCTTTTGAGGTTAGTGTTAGCTTCTTTTGTTCTTTATGTGCTTTATGTTCTGTTCTGTTTGTACTTTGTTTTGAGTTAGAGAGGAACATTCGAGGACGAATGTTCTTAAGGGGGGGAGAATGTAATACCCGGCTAGACCCCGGTATCGGAATTCCTACGTTCCGGCGGATTTTCCGTTGGAAGTCGGGATTCGAGGATGTCGGAGCTTGCCCTAAGGGTATAAGAAAGGTTTTTAAGATGTTTTTTAAGTGTTTTTATCATGTTTGCATGTTTTGAGTAAAGAAAATTGAGTTTTGAAATGAAAAGGCCAAGGGGACAAAAGCCAGGTTCGGCCGCCGAAGGTGAAGTTCGGCCGCCGAAAGTTGCATGGTTTCGCATGCACGTTAGGCCGCCGAAGGAAGAGTCGGTTGGCCACTACAAAAGCCCCTTTTGCCCGAGATTTGAGTGTTACACTCTGTTTTTGGGTCAAATGTAGGTTCAAGCTCTCCTTGGTGTGATTTCTCATGTTTTCCTCAAATCTTGCATGTTTTAACTTGATTTGAGTTTTGTTTTAGAGTTTTGAGCCAAAGGAAGCAAAGTTGAGCACTTGGAGATTTTGATTGAGTTTTCCCCCATCTCCAAGCTTGGATCATCAAACCTCTAGTTTTTCAAGAGGTAAGCATGGATCCTCACCTCCCCTTATGTTTCAAGCAAGTTTTAAGAGTTTTAGAGAGTTTTATGGCATGTTTTGGGGGTATAAGCATGAGTTTGAGCATATGTTGATCATATGAGTTTTGATGAGTTTTGTTGTTGTTTTTGAGGCTTGAGCTAGGTTTTAGGCCTCTATATGCATGAGATAGTTATATGCTAGTTGAGAAGTGTTGGTATGCCTGTTATGGGTGTTTGATAGGATTTTGGAGGCTGCGAGCATGAGTTGTGCTCGGATTCTGCCTTTCTGGAGAATCCAGGTTCGGCCGCCGAAGCAAGGTTCGGCCGCCGAACCCCTTGTGGGGGCAGTTTCGGCTGCCAAACCTTGCCCCCGAAAGCTAGGCTTTTGGGTGAGAAAGAGACTTTCGGCCGCCGAAAGAGGGAGTTCGGCCGCCGAAAGTGCATGAGTTTCGTCTCTGGACGAGACTTTCGGCCGCCGAAGGTGCCGCCGAACATGCATGAGTTTCGTCTCTGGAGGGAGGTTTCGGCCGCCGAACCAGCCGCCGAAAGTGCCCAGTCCAGCCTTCTTTTGCCCATTTTTCTATGCATGCCTATGATGTTTTAGAGGGGTTTTGGGGAGATATTAAGAGTTATGTTTAAGTAAGTTTGGTCCTCATTTGAGTCCACCTGTGTAGGTACGGACCCGAGAGACCAAGGAGGCCCACAGAGTTAGAGTTACAGAGACTGCTCAGCAGTTGACAGAGGTGAGTGGAACAGAACTTTATTTGAACAGTTAAGAACTGTTTTAGCATGATTCATGCATCATTAATGCCATGTTTATGTAGGATGCTTTGCATTAGTATTCACCAAGTTGATGCATTGCATTATTACTTGTATATGTGGATTGGACCGAGGCGATCTCAATAGCCCATAAGTCTGTCATGATTGTATGTCCTGTGTGAGCTCCTTTGGGGGCCGGGCATTTACCTTGGATGAGTCCTGTGAGAGCCCTTATAGGGTCGGGCACCATGAGTAGTTAGTGAAAGACCTGTGTGAGCTCCTTTGGGGGCCGGGCACTGACAGAGGGAGTTTTGGGATCATGTCCAATCCGAGATGTGAAATGTTTGTGCAGTGATCGCATCATCATATGATAGCATGTTTTAAATGTGATTTTTATAGATTCCGCTCACTGGGCTTTAGCAGCTCATCCCTCTCCCTAACCCCATTTTTCAGGGCCTCAGAGAAGAGAAAGAGAAAGAGATAGCAAGGGTAAAAGACATCTGTAATAGTATAGAATAGTGGACATGAGAATGATGTACAGTACAGAGTTCATGTAATGTATAGAAATGATGTAATAGCAAGTTATGTATTGAGTTATAGAATTGTGCTTGGCCCTAGTGTATGTTTATCCCTTTACACATGATCATTTTATGATTGAGATAATGTTGTTATGATGCGCTAGGCTTGGTGCATGGTAGTCTTTCTATCTCTGTAGTTACTGTATGGTACCATAGCAGGTATCACTCTTCGAGTGCATACAGACAGAGCATGCATAGTCCAGGCTTAGTTGATGAGAAAAGTTTCAAGAAAAGAAAAGATAGTCAAGCAAAGAAAAAAAAAAAAAGAGAAGAGTAAGTAACAGTTTTAAGCTTAAGTATGATCATGTATGGGATTTATCAGGTACACAGAGTTGACAGTAGGCTTACTACGGGTCCCGGTGGCCTTAAGCCGATCTGGATCCTAGTGCCAGTGATGGTCCGGTAAGCGGGCTGTTACACTCACTGCTGGGGGTCTCGGTTCCTCGGGTCCGAACCTACACAGGTGGACTCAAATGAGGGACCAAACATACATGAATATGACTCTAAAATACTCCCCAAAAACCCCCTAAAACATCCTGAAAACATCACATGAAAACATGCAAGAAATGGCTGAACAGGGCACTTTCGGCGGCAGGTTCGGCGGCCGAAAGTCCCTCTGCAGCCGAAAGTCATGCAGGTTCGGCGGCACTTTCGGCGGCCGAACCTCCCAGACAGAGACGAAACTTAAGTTTCGGGGGCAGGCTTCGGCAGCCGAAACTGCCTCCACAAGGGGGTTCGGCGGCCGAAAGTCACTTCGGCGGCCGAAAGTCACTTCGGCGGCCGAACCTGAGTTTCTGCCGAAGGGCAGAAACTTGGCTCCCTTGTGTCCACAGCCTCCAAAACGCCTCAAAACATGCATAAACTTGTTTCTACACATGCATACACATCATACATCACACCTAGGGGTCTCAAACTATAATATACCCCAACTACAACACTCCAAACAACACATTTCCAACATACATTGTTCAAATCACAACATAAACCCATAAACCTAACAACAAGCCTAAACATGCATTCTACCCCATCAACTTGCATAAAACTTTCATAAAACATAAAAGAAGCATTGATCGAAGCTTACCTCTTGAAGATCGAGAGGAAGAACGACCCTAGCTCGGAAAAATGGAGGGATTTAGCTCCAAGACTTCCAAGCTCCAAACTTGCTTAAAAACACTCAAAAACTTTTGTGGAACCTTAAAACTCAAAGAAAATGGTGGGGATTGAAGGAAAAACACAAGATTTGGGAGAGGGAGGTCGGAAGCTTGCTGCGGCTGAAAATGGGAGAAAACTCTCCCATTTCGGCTAAGTGCCCCTTTTATAGGTGGCTGGCCAGGCCACGTTCGGGGGCCGAAAGTGCCTCCGCATGCATGCAAGGTTCGGCGGCCGAACTTGGAGTTCGGCGGCCGAACCTGCATTTCCCTCACTCAAAATTTTCGGGCGCCTAAAGTCCCTCCGAAAGCATGCATGTTCGGCGGCCGAACCTGGGTTTTCCTCCAAAGATTTTTCATGCAAAAACTCATTTAATTTCTTACTTAAAAACATGAAATACATGAAAACATTTCATAAAATCATAGTTTTACCCTTCTAGAGGTTTCCGACATCCGAGGTCCCACCGGACGGTAGGGATTCCGATACCGGAGTCTAGCCGGGTATTACATTCTCCCCCCCTTAAGAACATTCGTCCCCGAATGTTCCTCAACTAACATACAAAGCATGGCATCAATCATAACATACAACATAGCATACAATATATCATACATGCAACACATAGAACAACTAACACTCACCTCAAAACAGATGGGGGTACTGCTGGAGCATGGACTCCCGTGTCTCCCAGGTGCATTCTTCAATATTGTGGTGGTTCCAAAGGACTTTCACCATCGGGATTTCCTTGTTCCTCAGCTTTCTGATCTGAGTGTCTAGGATCCGCACTGGCTGTTCTACATAGGTGAGATCCTCTTGGATCTCCATATCAGGCTCACTAAGAACCTTTCCAGGATCCGACACGTACTTCCGTAACAGAGAAACATGGAAAACCGGATGGATTCTCTCCATCGAAGCAGGCAAGTCTAGCTTGTACGACACATTACCGACCCTCTGAAGCACCTCGAAAGGACCGATGTACCGTGGAGCTAGCTTACCCTTCTTCCCGAACCGAACCACTCCTTTCATAGGAGACACCTTGAGCAAAACCAAATCCCCCTCCTGAAACTCTAGCTGTCTTCTGCGGGTATCTGCATAACTCTTCTGCCGACTAGCAGCAGTCTTGATCCTCTCTCTAATTATGGGTACTACCCTGCTGGTAAGCTCTACTAACTCCGGACCCGCAAGAGTCCTCTCTCCTACTTCCTCCCAGCAGATAGGTGATCTGCACTTCCTCCCATACAAAGCTTCATATGGAGCCATCCCTATGCTAGCATGATAGCTGTTATTGTAGGCAAACTCCACCAAAGGTAGATGCTGCCTCCAAGAACCGCCAAAATCTAGCACACACATTCTGAGCATATCTTCTATTGTCTGGATGGTCCTCTCTGACTGTCCGTCTGTCTGTGGGTGGAAGGCAGTACTGAAGTCTAATCTGGTACCCATAGCGTTCTGCAGACTCCGCCAAAACCTGGAGGTGAACTGGGGCCCTCTATCTGACACTATAGATACCGGGACCCCATGCAGTCTGACAATCTCATCTACGTACACCTGCGCCAACTTGTCCACAGAGTAACCACTCCTGACAGGGATGAAGTGAGCAGATTTGGTGAGTCTGTCCACAATCACCCATATGGAGTCCAATCTGTTGGACGTCGCCGGTAACCCCACTACGAAGTCCATAGCTATATTCTCCCATTTCCACTCTGGAATCGGTAGTGGATTCAACATTCCAGCCGGCTTCTGATGCTCTAGTTTCACCCTCTGACACACATCGCAGGCTGACACGAACAGTGCCACGTCCTTCTTCATAGCTGGCCACCAATACACTCTCTTCAGATCCTGATACATCTTGGTGGCTCCAGGGTGAACACTATACCTGGTATTATGGGCTTCCCCCATAATATCTCCCTTCAGACCAATGTCATCTGGCACACATAATCTGTTCCCGTAGCGGAGGATCCCCTTATCATCAAACTTGAACTCATTACTCTGGCCTGACTGAACCGTTCTGGCTATCCTGACCAACTCTGGGTCCTCATGCTGTTTCTGAGCTACCTGCTCCAGAAACATGGGTGTCACTCTCATCTGAGCCACTAAGGCATCTGTGCCAGACAACTCCAACTGTAATCCCTCACTCATAAGTCTGTGGAACTCCTTCACCACCGGCCTCCTCTCTGCTGAAATGTGGGATAGACTGCCGAGTGATTTCCGGCTTAGGGCGTCTGCCACAACATTCGCCTTACCCGGATGGTACTGAATCTTGCAATCATAGTCACTCAACAGCTCTACCCATCTCCTCTGCCTCAAGTTCAGTTCTCTCTGACTCAGGATGTACTGCAGGCTCTTATGATCTGTGAAGATCTCACACTTTACCCCATAAAGGTAATGCCTCCACATCTTGAGTGCAAAGATCACTGCTGCCATCTCTAGGTCATGTGTGGGGTAATTCAGCTCATGCTTCTTCAGCTGCCTAGAAGCATAAGCGATCACCCTCTCATTTTGCATTAGCACACAACCCAGTCCCACACGGGACGCATCACAATATACTGAGAAGTCATCATCACTTTTTGGAAGAGCTAACACCGGTGCTGAAGTCAACCTCCTCTTAAGCTCTTCAAAGCTTTCCTCACACTGATCGGTCCATATGAACTTCTGATTCTTCTTTGTCAATTTGGTCATAGGAGCAGCAATCTTTGAGAAGTCCTGAACGAACCTCCTGTAGTAACCTGCTAAACCCAGAAAACTCTTGATCTCGGTCACTGTGGTGGGTCTAGGCCAGTTAGCTACAGCCTCTACCTTCTTGGGGTCTACTTCAATACCCTGTTCTGACACAATGTGCCCCAAGAATGAAATGCTCCTAAGCCAAAACTCACACTTGGAGAACTTGGCATACAAGCCATGCTCTCTCAAGGTCTGCAAAACTGTCCTCAGGTGATGGGCATGCTCCTCTGCATTTCTGGAATACACTAAGATATCATCTATGAAGACAATAACGAAGTGATCCAGGTACTGACTGAATACTCTGTTCATGAGGTCCATGAATGCTGCAGGGGCGTTGGTCAACCCAAACGGCATCACAAGGAACTCATAGTGCCCATACCTGGTCCTGAAAGCTGTCTTCGGTACATCTTCATTCCTTATCCTCAACTGATGGTACCCTGATCTCAGATCTATTTTGGAGAAACAACCTGCTCCTGCTAGCTGGTCGAATAGATCGTCGATCCTCGGCAAAGGGTACTTGTTCTTGGTAGTGACCTTGTTCAACTGTCTGTAGTCGATACAAAGTCTGAGGGATCCATCCTTTTTCCTCACAAACAAAACCGGAGCACCCCAAGGTGAAGTACTCGGTCGGATGAAACCCTTATCTACCAGCTCTCGCAACTGTTCCTTCAGTTCCTTCAATTCAGCTGGTGCCATCCTGTAGGGAGGGATAGAGATCGGTCTAGCACCGGGCATTAACTCAATCTCGAACTCTATCTCCCTAGCAGGTGGTAACCCTGGCAGCTCGTCTGGGAAAACATCTAAGAACTCACTCACCACAGGCACTGAGGCGGGCTCTCTGACATGACTATCTAACTCCCTCACATGAGCTAGAAACCCCTGACATCCCCTCCTAAGCAACCTACGAGCCTGAAGAGCTGAGATCAGACCTCTAGGTGTACCCCTCTTGTCTCCTCTGAAGACGACCTCTGACCCATCCTGATCTCTGAATCTGACTACCTTGTCTCTACAGTCCAAGGTAGCACCATGGGTCGATAACCAATCCATCCCTAGAATGACGTCAAAATCTGTCAAATCTAGAACCACGAGGTCGGCGGAAAGGCATCTTCCCTCTATGAAAACTGGACTACATTGGCAGACTGCCTCTGCCACTGACGGGTCACACTTGGGTCCACTGACCCATAGGGGACACTCTAACCCAGAGACCATCAATCCTACCCTCTCCACTACTCTCGGAGCAATAAAAGAATGAGATGCACCCGGGTCCATTAAGGCATACACATCAGAACAACCAATGATGAGATTACCTGCCACCACAGTGTTGGATGTGTTGGCCTCCTGCTGAGTCATAGTGAAGATCTGTGCCGGAGCTGATGGACCTTCACCTCTGTATCCTGCTGATGAAGAGGCTGACCCTCTCCCTCTGCCTCTGCCACTGGCCTGTGTTGCGGCTGGAGCCACTGGCTGCACCACACTGCCGGAGGCTGTCTGCTGAGACGGTGCTGCAAAGGCTGCTCTAGGACAGTCTCGAGCCAAATGACCCGCCTGTCCGCATCTGAAACATGTGTTTGTCCCTGCCAGACATACTCCCTTGTGTGGTCTCCCACATCTCATACATGTTGTAACCTCTGCGCCAGAGCTTGAGCCACTGCCTAAACCCAGACCTGACTTGATCTTGTTCCAGAACTTATTCTTCTTAGATTTTCTGTGGCCTCTGTCCCACTTCTTACTGCCTGCAACTGCTGCACTCAGAGAAGAAGAGTCTAACCTTTCCCCACCTGGGGTCTTGGAACCAGAAGACTGTGCCACTGACTGTTTTACCTTCCCCTCAACGATAGCACTAGCCTCCATTCTCCTAGCCATATCCACTATGGCATGGAAACTCTCCCTCTCTGCTGACTGTATCAAAGAGGAATACCTGGAGTGCAGCCTCATAATATATCTACTTGACTTCTTTTGATCTGTGTCCAAATTCTGCCCAGCATATGGCAACAACTCCAGGAACCTGTCTGTGTACTCCTCCACACTCATCTGTTCAGTCTGCCTCAACTGTTCGAATTCTATCATCTTCTGCTCTCTAGAGCTATCAGGGAAAGCCCATCCTGCAAACTCATTTGCGAACTCCTCCCAGGACATACTGTCCGCTCTCGGGTTCACATAGTTCTTAAACCAACCACGTGCCTTCTTGCACTCCAGTGTGAACCCAGCCATCTGAATGGCTCTACTGTCATCAGCCCCTATCTCATCTGTAATAGTCTTGACCCTGCTCAGATACTCAAATGGGTCATCACCTGCTCTGTACTGAGGAGCACCCAACTTCATGTAATCGGTCATCTTGACCTTGCTCCCTCCAGATGAGGTAGGTTTGGGTACTTG
Organism: Manihot esculenta; assembly: GCF_001659605.2. Lineage (NCBI taxonomy): Eukaryota > Viridiplantae > Streptophyta > Magnoliopsida > Malpighiales > Euphorbiaceae > Manihot > Manihot esculenta. Next base: position 24,806,464 of record NC_035162.2, read on the forward strand.
TGTTTTCGGGACAGTAGGTACTGGTGGTGGTGGAGGTGCAACATCCCCTGGGGTAGGGTTTGCTGTACTGGTATAGGGAGGTGGAGGTGGGTACATGGGGTACTGAGAGTATGGTGGGTATGGCATATGTGGAGGATAAGGGCTAAAACTGGGGTAATCCGATGTACCTCCCATCGAATACCCTGGATGGTGTGAATAGGGTGGGTAGTGATTGGCTGGACATAACTCGAGGCCTGAGTGCCTCCTTCTGATTCTCCCATGCCCTCTTCCGGCATGCTCACACCGAGACTGCCATCCCTCCTCTGATCTACTTCCATATCCTCAGACATTCCTCCCTGCACTGTTCCCCTTACTGATCTGCTTCTACCCAGATCCAAAGACCTTCTAGGGTCTCTAGCTACTCTGTCTCTGTTGGACCTACTGGACATTGCCCTAGGCAATGTTGGAGGACGGGCATCAGCGCCCTCGTCCTGAGGTGGCACTCCAGTCAATCGTGCAGATCGACGAGTTCCTCTCATTCTATCTTCTGAAAAACAGCACATAGTATAAGCAGTCATTAGCATCATATGGTTCATGTGGAAACACATGAACCCTCATCACATACATAGCATCACATCATAGCATTTATTCACATGCATATCATCATGGCATATCACATCATCATATAGACAGGACTCTACATCCTATCCTAGTGGACATGATTTTCCTAGTGTGCTTGACCTTCTAGAACATCTATGAGCCCGACACTCTAGGTCCGACCATATGAACCTAGGGCTCTGATACCACTCTGTAACGACCCGGAAATCCGACCCGTTACCGGCGCTAGGATCCAGATCGGCTTAAGGCCGCCGGGACCCGTAGCAAGCCTACATACCTCCTGTAAACCTGTGGAATCCCATACATAACAACATATACATGATCTGTAAAAATTTTTCTTTTCTCTTATCCAAGCAAAACCTGTGCATGCACAAAATCATACATAAACCCCACACTGGAGTCCTCATCAAATACTCCAATGGGGTATCATCATCATACATATCAGCTTGGATAATCATGGTCATTAACATCATTACTCATTAAACACTCTGTACATAAAGGGGATTCACACACCTCTAGGTCAAGCACTACTATAATCCTCAATACATCATCAAATCATTCATTACATTACATGGTCATAAATACTCATTACATCATGTTCATGTCCACTACTATCTATTACAACATACATGACTTAACTTCACTCTAGCCGACTTCCCGATCTATCCTGTACCTGCAACTTTGGGGATAAAGGGAGTGGGGTGAGCTACTTGAGCCCAGTGAGCAGAATAATAAAACATCAATTTAAATCATGCTTTCATGTATGCGCCATAACACAAACATTTCACAACAAGGATGAACTTGTCACCATTTAGCCCCTATCTTTCTTACTTATACATGCCGGGGGCGTAGAGCCGTAGCAGGCACACCCGGACTTCCATAACCTGTCATAGTGCCAGGGGCGTAGAGCCATTGCAGGCACACCTGGACTCACATAGGCTATCATGACATACAAGGGCTAATGGATCATTCAACATTCATCCACATCAACAACAAAGTATGCAATGCAACACATTCGTGAATTCTAATGCAAACAACCTAATATATCTCATGGCATTCATGATGCGTGTATCATGCTAAAACATTTCATTAATTTGCTTTAAAACTTAAAGTTTATTCCACTCACCTCTGGCTAGCTCTGAAGAGACTCTGAAGCAGCTGGCTCACTGCTGGGGGTCTCGGTTCCTCGGGTCCGAACCTACACAGGTGGACTCAAATGAGGGACCAAACATACATGAATATGACTCTAAAATACTCCCCAAAAACCCCCTAAAACATCCTGAAAACATCACATGAAAACATGCAAGAAATGGCTGAACAGGGCACTTTCGGCGGCAGGTTCGGCGGCCGAAAGTCCCTCTGCAGCCGAAAGTCATGCAGGTTCGGCGGCACTTTCGGCGGCCGAACCTCCCAGACAGAGACGAAACTTAAGTTTCGGGGGCAGGCTTCGGCAGCCGAAACTGCCTCCACAAGGGGGTTCGGCGGCCGAAAGTCACTTCGGCGGCCGAAAGTCACTTCGGCGGCCGAACCTGAGTTTCTGCCGAAGGGCAGAAACTTGGCTCCCTTGTGTCCACAGCCTCCAAAACGCCTCAAAACATGCATAAACTTGTTTCTACACATGCATACACATCATACATCACACCTAGGGGTCTCAAACTATAATATACCCCAACTACAACACTCCAAACAACACATTTCCAACATACATTGTTCAAATCACAACATAAACCCATAAACCTAACAACAAGCCTAAACATGCATTCTACCCCATCAACTTGCATAAAACTTTCATAAAACATAAAAGAAGCATTGATCGAAGCTTACCTCTTGAAGATCGAGAGGAAGAACGACCCTAGCTCGGAAAAATGGAGGGATTTAGCTCCAAGACTTCCAAGCTCCAAACTTGCTTAAAAACACTCAAAAACTTTTGTGGAACCTTAAAACTCAAAGAAAATGGTGGGGATTGAAGGAAAAACACAAGATTTGGGAGAGGGAGGTCGGAAGCTTGCTGCGGCTGAAAATGGGAGAAAACTCTCCCATTTCGGCTAAGTGCCCCTTTTATAGGTGGCTGGCCAGGCCACGTTCGGGGGCCGAAAGTGCCTCCGCATGCATGCAAGGTTCGGCGGCCGAACTTGGAGTTCGGCGGCCGAACCTGCATTTCCCTCACTCAAAATTTTCGGGCGCCTAAAGTCCCTCCGAAAGCATGCATGTTCGGCGGCCGAACCTGGGTTTTCCTCCAAAGATTTTTCATGCAAAAACTCATTTAATTTCTTACTTAAAAACATGAAATACATGAAAACATTTCATAAAATCATAGTTTTACCCTTCTAGAGGTTTCCGACATCCGAGGTCCCACCGGACGGTAGGGATTCCGATACCGGAGTCTAGCCGGGTATTACATCTTTAATATTATTATTCACATAGTATTACATGATAAATTGAGTTGTAAAACTAAATAATTTTTAAAATTAAAGTATAATTATAAAAATCTTTTTAAACTAGATACTACTATAAATATTTAATTAATCATTATTAATATATTTATATAATTATTACTAAAAATTTATAATTTTAATTAAAATAATATAATTTTAAATGAAATACTCTAATTATATAAAAAAAAATTTTTGTAACCCATTAATTAAATTATGTAATTAATTAATTATAAATAAATACATTTTCATTAAAATTGGATAGTTTTAATCAAAACTACGTAGTTTTATGTAACTAATAATAACCTAACTAATCATATAAGCTAATAATATTAGTTTTAATCAAAACTAATATTATTATTTAACCAAACCTCTGCTGCTGCATCCCACCATTCACCTTTCTGCTGCTGCATCCCACCATTCACCTTTCTGTTGCTGCCGCATGCCAGCATTGCACTATTCACCATTGCCTTCTAAGACCCATCACATCGCTGGAGGACATCATTGAATCCATAGCTCCACCACCGATCGTGCATTTCGACAATGCCCCGTCATCGCTGTGAGCCATGCCCGCCATTCCGCCGATCAGGTCTAATGTAAATATAATTTATTATCTTTATTGTTACAATTTGTATTTGATTTTTTTAATTTATGACCATTACTATTAGTATCTGACTTTTTAATTTCCTACAACTTTAATATAACATATTAATAGCAATAGAATAAAAACTTTTAACAAATAATCTCCATACTTTTACCCTGTTAGGATAGGAGCTCTTATAACAATAAAATAAGTAGTGCATTCACCATATATGAAGTTAGGTTAGCCTTACTATCAGAACAGATATGAAGTTAGTCTCAAAATCCCCTTTTTTTTTTCACAAAAGATAGCAAATCCATTAGAAAAATATTTTCTTAATGCCCTGTAGGAAGAGAGAGATTGAAATACTCTATAACAACGTTTCTTAAAATTGGAAAATTTGGGTAGGGTTTGCTTCTTTTTTTTGTCGTGTTAATTACCCTAAACAAGGCTTACATGCATGTGTTTTTTTTTTACATTATATATATTAAAGTATTTTATTTTCAAGATTCCTACTGTCTTTCTATTAATTTGTTTGTATACCATTGGATAAAATTATTTCTATTAATTTGAATCATCTATATTTATTGTATGTTCATTAATTATGAATACATGATTGATATGTTATATTATTGTAAAATGGACTTGTGTATTTAATAAAATTAACATGTAGTTTTTTTTTAACAGAATGTCAAACGCAAATTCGAATGAATTAAGTACTCCTATTGATCAAGTGCCTTCTGTTATTCTTTTTTTCTACTCAAGATTCATCTACAAGCCCAGTCACGGATGATGCCACTACAAATGTTGATGAATCAAATCAAAATAAAAAAAAGAGGATGAGGAAAATCCATTTTATCCGAAGAAAAGGAAGCGGACTTCAAAAGTGTGGACTGAGTTTAAGGAAATTTCACTTTCTGATGGAACGGTGAAGCAGAATGTATTCATTGCAAGTACCAACTTGGAGTATGCAAAACTGGTGCCACAGCACACTTGCTTAGACATTTAAATAGTTGCCTAAGAAGGAAGGTGAATTTGAAAGGGAAACAACAACTTAACATCACAACAACCATAGCTGAGACAGAAAGTGTGACTTCTGTGCAAAATTTTAAATATGTCCATGCAAAAGTAAGATAAGTCATTGCTCATATGATTCTTGTTCATGAGTTGTCATTCAGCTTTGTAGAGTATGAGGTCTTCAATTTGTTAATGAGAACTATAACTCCATATTATCAGAATGTTAGTCGTGCAACAACAAGGAAATATTGTTTTTCTGCATATGAAATTGAGAAGAAGAAAGTGAAAGCATTACTGAAGGACACTGACAAGGTTAGTGTGACCACGAATTTATGGAAGTATGGGCAGCACATTTCATACATGGTTGTTACTGCCCATTTTGTGGACTCTGAATGGAAGTTACACAAACATACTTTGAATTTTTGTGATGTCCCACCACCTCATACAGGTGTTGTTATATGTGATGTGCTACAAAAATGCTTAGTTGAATGGGGCATCGAAGATAACGTATGGACTATAGTGTTGATAATGCCAAACGCAAATTCAAATGTATTTAAATGGACTTGTGTATTTAATAAAATTAACATGTAGTTTTTTTTAACAGAATGTCAAACGCAAATTCGAATGAATTAAGTACTCCTATTGATCAAGTGCCTTCTGTTATTTTTTTTTCTACTCAAGATTCATCTGCAAGCCCAGTCATGGATGATGCCACTACAAATGTTGATGAATCAAATCAAAATAAAAAAAAGAGGATGAGGAAAATCCATTTTATCCGAAGAAAAGGAAGCGGACTTCGAAAGTGTGGATTGAGTTTAAGGAAATTTCACTTTCTGATGGAACAGTGAAGGCAGAATGTATTCATTGCAAGTACCAACTTGGAGTGTGCAAAACTGGTGCCACAACACACTTGCTTAGACATTTAAATAGTTGCCTAAGAAGGAAGGTGAATTTGAAAGGGCAACAACAACTTAACATCACAACAACCATAGCTGAGACAGAAAGTGTGACTTCTGTGCAAAATTTTAAATATGTCCATGCAAAAGTAAGATAAGTCATTGCTCATATGATTCTTGTTCATTAGTTGTCATTCAGTTTTGTAGAGTATGAGGTCTTCAATTTGTTAATGAGAACTATAACTCCATATTATCAGAATGTTAGTCGTGCAACTGCAAGGAAATATTGTTTTTCTGCATATGAAATTGAGAAGAAGAAAGTGAAAGCATTACTGAAGGACACTAATAAGGTTAGAGTGTACGGATTTATGGAAGTCTAGGCAGCACATTTCATACATGGTTGTTACTGCCCATTTTGTGGACTCTGAATGGAAGTTACACAAACGTACTTTGAATTTTTGTGATGTCCCACCACCTCATACAGGTGTTGTTATATGTGATGTGCTACAAAAATGCTTAGTTGAATGGGGCATCGAAGATAACGTATGGACTATAGTGTTGATAATACCAGTTATAATGATGTTGCTGTTAGGATATTGAAGGATAATCTTGCTTACAAGAATAGTCTTGCACTTCATGGTAAATTATTTCATGTGAGATGTTGTGCAGATATTTTGAATTTATTGGTGCAAGATGGTTTGTCTGAGATTGTAGATATAATTAAAAATGTGCATGAAAGTGTGAAACATCTTGTTGCTTATAAGTCTCGCTGTTTAATTTTTAGTGAAATTGCAAAGCAATTGAAATTACCTTCCAAGAAGTTTCTTTTAGATTGTGGCATAAGGTGGAATGCAACTTATTTCATACTATCAGCTGCTTTGGAGTTTAAAGATGTCTTCCATCGATATCAGCAAAGAGATTCAAGTTATATATATTTGCCTAGTGAGGATGATTGGCAAGAGGTTAAGGAAGTGTGCTATTTTCTTGAAGAATTTAATAAAGTTACCAATGTCATTTCAGGTACTGAATATCCAACTTCAAATTTATTTCTTCTTGAACTTCATTCAATAAAAAAATTATTAGATGAAGCACATGAAAATGAGAATATTTATATGAAAGCCATGGTTGGTAAGATGAAATGTAAATTTGATAAGTACTGGGGTGATTGTAATTTGTTGATTTCTCTAGCAACTATATTAGATCCAAGGAATAAGATGAAATTCATTGAATGGAGTTTTTCAGAAATATATTCTGAGTTTGATTATGACGAGCATATTACAAATGTGATGGAGACATTGTGCATGCTTTATAATGAGTATGTAGATACTTATAAAACAAAAAGTATTGGATAAGAAATTAGTAGTGGTGAAACTAAAAAAGAATGATCTAGTTGTACTATAAGTGGAAAAGGAAAAATCAGAGGAAGAGCACAATTTTACAGCTATATTAGGAATGTTGATTGTGTGATTGAGCAAGCAAAGTTCGAATTAGATGTGTATTTGGAAGAATGTGTTCATATTTATCAAGATGATTCTAACTTTGATGCCTTAGAATGGTGGAAGATGAACAACATGAAATTTAGGATATTATCAAAGATGGCTCGTGACATACTATCAATTCTTATAACAACTGTTGCTTCAAAATATGCTTTTAGTACTGAAAGTAGAATTATTGATCCACATAGAGCATCATTGGGAGTAGAAACTGTTCAAATTTTAACTTGTGGAGCTGATTGGTTGCGAGCTTTTTATAGCATCAAGAGAAAAAAGAAGGTAAGTTCAATAACACATTATTATTTTTATTTCCAAATAATAATATGTAATTAACCTTTTTATTTTTTTATTATTAAATGATAAAGAGGATATTCAAGAGGTCATACTACCTTAGTGGTTGGATCTTTAACATTCAACTTTGTTGTTATAATTATTTTTCAGGTACAAATTAATTTATTTTTTTAATTTTTTAATTTATAGTACTAATTAGATAATGACAAATTTGTTTATGTTGCTAATAGAGTTATATTTTTTTGTGTTATTTTGATGGTTATATGGACGTTGAAGTTGAAATTCAAGTTAACTAGTTGAGCAAGCATGAAGATGATTAAATTATATTAGCTTGTTTCAACTGTTGGAAGTTGGAATCAACTTTATTCGTTTGATATTAAACTTTATGTGTAATTTTATTATGTTGTTGAGTTGGAATCAACTTTATTCGTTTGATATTAAACTTTGTGTGTAATTTTATTATGTTGTTGAATTTGTATTTATTTGTGTTATTTTAGTTATGAATTGTGTTATGTAATTTTTTTTATGTGCACTCTCTTTTTTTATATTAATGATGATTAAAAACTGATTAAAGTGTAATTATTAATTCGAGTTCGAGCCTGAACTTGAGCTCTAACTCTGAATTCGAGCTCGAGCCTGAACTCGAGCTCCAACCGAGCCTTTTAATTTCGAGCTCGGTCTCAAGCTTTTTTAACGAGTTTCTTAATCAAGATTTTCGAGTTCGAGCTCTAGTTTTATTAATGAGTCTCTTAATCGAGCTCGAGCTTGAGCTCGAATTAGGCACGCTATTATACTGAACGAGCCTTTCACGAGTCGAGCTCGATTATAATATTTAATTCTCGAGTCGAGCTCGAATAAAATATTAGAGCTCGAGTCGAGCTCGAATAAAATATTAGAGCTCGAGTTGAGCTCGAATAAAATATTAGAGCTCGAGTCGAGCTCGAGCTTTCAAACTTTTTTAATAAACAAGCTTGAGCTTTACAAAGCTCGACTCTATTGCACCCCTGCTTTGGTTATCCCTCCTTTGAAAGACGAGGTAACTTCTGTAGTCTCCTTCATATCCTGGCCTCTCTAGCTTTTTGGTTTTATTTTTGACTTGTTCTTTTGTCCTCTCTTAATGCTTGGAGTTTGTCATCTAGCGTGATGTACTTTTGGGCTTTGTCCATTATTTGTTGGTACATAGCGGCTGAGTTCTTGATTATGAATCCATGAACTTCTCATTATGTGTCCTTTTCTTCAATACTTCACATGCTATCTCATGATTTAATTCCTCCATCTGTATTGCTTCTGCATTAAACCATGAGATAAAACTCCTTAAAGACTCTCCCTCTCCTTGGCGAATTGCCGCTAATCAGAGGAGAACTTTTTAGGAGTTATACAAGTAATAAACCTGGATTTAAATAACATTGCAAATTGCATAAAGTTATGAATTAAACCTGAACTCAGATGTTAGTATGATTTTTAAACCAAACCTGTGAGTGTTGATAGAAACACTCGACATAACATGAAATCGTTGACATCTTGAAGCTGCATGGTCATCCTAAGGATCGCCAAGTGACTTTTGGGATCTTTTGTTCCATCATATTTGCACAAACTTGGCAGCTTGAACTTGATTGAGAAAGTTTCTGCTAAAATTTTTTCTGATAGGGGCGAGACATCGTTTAGACCATAGTCCTCCTCTTGTTCCTTATGGTACCTTTGGACAACTATGATCTTAATAGTAAATCTTCTCTCTCTCATCTTAATAGCATTTCTACTGTATTTGATAAGAGTTGTTGAGAGTGTTTTTTTTTTTTTTGTAAATCAAAACCTATATAATATTGATCAAGTGTGTGGTCACTTGATAAAAGTTTTAAGCACCTGTTGAAGTTTAAGTATAAGTTTAAATGTGAATTAAATGTATAAGAGTCTACAAGCACCTGGTAAGCTTGCTAAATGTATGAAAGACTGTTCTCTTAATAAAAGAGGTTTAGTAGAGTGAAAACTCAAGAAAGAATCTTGGGAGAGTGGATGTAGGCTAAGTTTGCCGAACCACTATAAAATCTCTGTGTTTAATCTTCTTCTCTCTTATCTCTTTACTTTTAAGCTTTCTTTATTAATCTGATATATCTATTTTCAAGTCTGAATTACTACTAATGATAGTTTGATAAAATTAGCTTATTATTTATTTTCTACTTTTTATTAATCACATATGTTGAATACTGATATATCTATTGTTAAGTGCTTTTCAAAATTTTCCAAGAAAACTTTTGAAAAATTTATTTAAATCTATCACTTTTTTACATTCAGAATTAGTAGCCACAATTTTTCATTAAACCTTTGAGCAAGGGCTGAACAATTGGTAAAATGACCCATTCACCCCTTTTGATCACTTATCTTGGGATAATACGTAATTAGCCGATACTTATATTTTGTATTGGGAGATTTTTATCAGGAAAAAACTATATGTCAACACATATTTTAAAACGTTTACATACAATTAAAATTTAGCGACTCTTATAATTTGTATCGAAAAATATTTTATACTTATATAATTTGCCGACACTTATATATTGAATGAGAAAATTTATATTGAATTGACCTATTTCTTTATAGAGTAATAGACATTTATAATATATAAATTTGTTGCTATATATTTATTTTACAGTATATTATATAAAAATTTATAAGTAATTATATTTAAAAATAGGAATATATATATATATATATACAAAAATTAATAAATTAAAGTATTAAGTTTTCTATTTATTTGATCACATAGTAAATTTCAAATTAAAGTTTAAATTAATGCGTTAACCTAATTATAAAAACCAAATAAGAGAGAAAAATACACAAAATACTATAGAACAGTTGAAAAATAAGCCAGAAGAGGAGAGCCACGATGGAGGACAGCATGCCACTAAAGTAAAGGAGTGACAAATGACCTGCAAAACCAAATAAAAAAAAGATGTAACTGAAACAACAAAACACGCAAGAAACCAACATAACAACCAACTAACAACAAAAAAGACGGAAATATAAAAGAAAATTTGTGCACCTTTATTTGAAGAATCTCAATACATCTGTCTTATCATTTATAGTATAGGAGAGAGTAAAGGCATAAAATCCAAATGGAAGTGAATTAATGAGCTCTATCAGTTTGAAGAAAGGAGTAAATGAACTGCAATTATATCCAGCATAGCAATTATTCAAGTACCTTAGCATTAAAGATGAAATACAATAGATAATTGAAAATTTTACTACTTAGTCCTTTATTATGGAGAAACTTATTAGTTGGTTCATCTATTTTGAAAAATATATTAAAACGTTTCTGATATTTTAAAAATTTTACTAATTAGTCGTTCTGTTAATTTTAACTGTTTAGTATTGTAAAAAAAAATAAAATACCCCCTGATACAAAGTGACTAATTAATAGACTTTTTAGAAATCTGAGAAACTAATTAATAAGTTTTTCAAAATTATAGAAATTAAATAGTAAAATGCTTAACGATTAAAATTAATGGAGAGACTAACTAATATACTTTTTAAAATATAAGGAATATTTTAATGCATTTTTCAAAATCGAGAAACCAATTAATGGGTTTTTTCATACTATATGGATTAAGCCGTAATTTTTTCTAAATAATTTAAGGAATTAAACTCAAACCAAGTAATTAGCAGTACTTAGGAATAAAGATAAAGAAAAGAGGATATTAGTTCTAACATTGTTAAAATTCTAATTCAAATAAAATTGGTAGTTCAAAATAAAATAAAAATTCTATTACTATTAAAATTTTATTGGAAAATTTTAACTAGAATTTTGATAAGGAAGAAATTGTATTTGAAGAGTCTCATTTAAACTTATATTCAACTAGTGATCAATTATAAAAGGATAGAAAATCTCTTGAATGATAAAAGAGATCAAATTGTGAGTTTTAACTAGAATTTTGATTAAGAATAAATTGTATTTGAAGAGTCTCATTTAAATTTGTATTCAAGTAATAGTCAAATTATAAAAAGAGAAAATTCTCTTGAATAATTGAGAGACATATAATAAGGTCAAATTATGAGTGATTGAGAAATGTGAGTAATTTTTTTAGAAATAATAGAAAAATAAATTACTTTTTATAATTATTTTTCTTTATAATAAATTTATTATGAAATAGACTTACGAAGAATCTCATTTATTTTATTATTTATAAAAACATGTAAAATTTAATATAGCATAATTGATAAAGGACTATTTAGACTCCGTCAGTAGTTTTAACTAATATCGTTTGGTTAAGACGAAATAAGAGGAAAAGATAGACTAAAAATACGAAAAGTCTTATTGAAATTTCTCAAAAATTGAAAAGTGAGTTTCTAATAGCCAAGGGAGGCTATTTATAATAGAAAACAAAACCTTGATATGCAAAATTATGAAAATACTCAAAATATCTAAAAAAATAATTAAAAAGCAAAATTGACCCCCTAAACGACCTCTATCAGACGTCGGCAGCAAAAGTTAGGCCCGATCCAAGTCTGCTGTAAAGTCCAAGGCTAGTTGCTCCATATCATTCCCTTCCACTTGTAAAGAACTCGACCTCGAGTTATCATCAGTAGGGTAGTACTAAAATAGATCCGCCACATTAAACGTCTTGGAAATTTTCATTTCATGTGGGAGGTCAAGAACATAGGCATTGTCATTAATCTTCTGAATGATCCAGAATGGACTAATCTTCTTGGCGTCAAGCTTTTTCTGTCCTCCACCATGTTCCTTGCGTAAATACACCATAACTTGGTCACCGACATTGAAGGACTTGAAACGCCTATGTTTATTAACTGTAGCTTTATATTTGTCATTGGCTTCTGTAAGGCATTGTTGTACCTGTTTGAAAACATCCACGTGCTGTTTTGCCAAGTTGCTTGCTGTAATACTGTTGTGAGAACCTGTGGGAAGTGCAATAAGATCAACTGTATGCGCTGGGACTTTCCTGTACACAATAGCAAATGGTGATATCTTTGTGGAGCTGTGGACAACACTGTTGTAAGCAAATTTTGCTTGGACAAGAACAAGATCCCAAACAGTTTTTTTGTTACTGCAGATGCAGCAAAGAAGATTGCCAAGTGTGCGGTTCACCACTTCAGTTTGTCCATCAGTTTGGGGATGTGCAGCACTGCTATATCGAAATTTAGTTCCAAAATGTTTCCATAAAGTCACCCAGAAGTGAGCTAGAAACTTCACATCTCTGTCAGAAGTAAAGGTCTTAAGGACACCATGTAAGCGAACAATCTCTTAAAAAAACAGTTTTGCTACATGAGAAGCATCATTAGTTTTCTTGCAAGGAATGAAATGTGCCATTTTAGAGAACCTGTCAATAACAACAAAAATGGAATCAGATCCACGTTGAGTACGTGGAAGACCAAGAACAAAATCCATAGATAAGTCCTCCCAAGGATGTGCTGGAATAGGCAGTGGAGTGTATAAGCCTGTATTCTGCGAATGTCCCTTCTGAGTTTGACACATTGGGCACTTCTGAATCATCCGACCTGTATCTCTTTTTAATTGTGAAATAGGAAATCGATACTGAACTGTAATTTTGTTGATGGCCCTACCATCCACGCACATTCTCCAAGTCCCATCTTTCTTTGGAACTAATAGGGCAGGTACTCCGCAGGGGCTAATGCTCTCCCGAATATGCCCCTTCTTCAGTAATTCTTCAACCTGTTCTTGGAGGATTTCACTATCCTTTGGACTCATCTTGTAATGAGGCAGATTCGGTAATTTTGATTCAGGAATGAGATCAATCTGATGTTGGATATCCCACAGAGGAGGAAGCTTGGATGATTCCTTCACTATCTTAGGAAACTCCTTCAACAGCTCTTTGACGGGTGGTGGTAAAGATGATGCATCCTCCATTATACCTTTTGTTCTCACCAATAAAGCCAGTGTGCCTCCAGATTTCTCAACTGCGTCTGATAGCTTCTGCACTCCCGTAGAAGCAGCAACAACATTCTTCCCTTCCAATTTAGAATGTTTTGCAGAATCGAAAGGCAAGATAGTAATCTTCTTTTGATTCCAAGTGAACATGTATGAATTCTCCTTCCCCTTATGCAAAGCATCAACATCGAACTGCCAAGGGCGACCTAGCAAAATTCCACAGCAATCCATATCCACAACATCACAATTAACAAGTTCAGTATAAGATTTACCGATCGAGATAGGCACGCTGCAGATTCTGTTGACCTCGATTGTCGGACCTTCTTAATCCATTCGACTTTGTATGGCGAAGGATGCGGTTATGTAGGCAACTGCAATTTCTCCACCAATTGCTTAGCTGTCAGATTCTCACAACTGCAGCTATCTATAATTAGCCTGCAAATTGCCTTTCCTACTCGACACTTTGCCTGAAAAATTTTCCTCATTTGCGTCTCATCCTCCTGTTTTGTTGAGCATAAGATTTTCTTCACCACATACGTGATCTCTCCATCTTCAGAACCAACAATAGATCCGTTATCGTCATCCACTTCCTCGTCAGCAGAAAAGTTTTAAAGGTCTACCTTGATCTTTAACCTTCATGATAATTCTGTTGGGGATTTGCAGGCACAGGATTGGCGGGCACAGGATTGGCGACTGGCTGGAGGTGTGCGGCGGCGGCGAGTTGGTGGATTCCCTGCTGCAGGGTCAGTTGTTCGATCATCTCCCTCAATTCTGCCAAAGATGCCTCAATCGCAGCAAGTCGCGCCTCTTGATTATCTGCCATGGTCGAACTTTGCTCTGATACCAATATGATAAAGGACTATTTAGACTCCGTTAGGAGTTTTAACCAATATCGTTTGGCTAAGACGAAATAAAAGGAAAAGATAAGCTAAAAAGATGAAAAGTCTTATTGAAATTTCTCAAAAATTGAAAAGTGAGCTTCTAATAGCAAAGGAAGACTATTTATAATAGAAAATAAAATTCTAATATGCAAAATTATGAAAATACCCAAAATATTCAAAAAAATAATTAAAAAATAAAATTGACCCCCTAAACGATCTCTATCGGACGTCGGCCCCAAAAATTAGGGCCGATCCAAATCTGCCATAAAGTCCAAGGCTAATTGCTCCATATCAATAATCAAACCTTCCCCCATTTAATACCAAATCTTCTCAGCATTCAAGAATGGCCACGGTATGTTGTCGTGTAAAGAATAAGAATACTATTCACAAAGGATATAGAGGAGGAAAATTAATGGATAATACCTTAATCTAACAAAATAAAAAAAAATATGGTATCATACAACATGAACTGAAGAAGTTGGCGCTTTAAAATAAAGAGGAAGACTACATAAGAAATTAATTTTACCTGGATAACAAAATCCCTATACCATCCAATATAAAATACAGATAAACAATGATAAAAGATCAAAAATAATTTAATAACACATGCAAGGTATCTGATGTGTTAAGCACGTAGAAAGAGGAGCAGCACGGTGAGGGAGATAAGTTGAAGTGAGGTAATGATTTCTTCATGTGAGCTATAATTGCAGTATCAAGCCATAATAAATAAAAGGGAAAAAAAATGCTAATGCGATAGGTCCAATTAAATGCACTAACATTAACATCAAATCTCTCATTCAATACCAAATCTCCACTATGTTAAACACGTATACAAATTAAGAAGTAACGAGAGAGAAGCACTGTTATGACGTATCATGGACCTGCTTTTACCGAACGAATGGGTACAGGAAGGAGATTTAATTCTGAGATCCCAGATCATTACGGATGTCCACTGGCCATCCAAATTAAGAGACAGCAAGCCTGCAAGAGCATTAAAGATAGGGATTTTTTTTTTACACTGCAAATTAAAATTTATATTATATGACTGTTATTAAAGCAAAATTTTATTACACTAAGAAATATAAGTCTATCAATCAATACTGATGTCAATTTGACGTTAACAAATGTTTCAAGTAAAATTTAATTGTTATATCTGTAACTGTATTTATTTAATGGGAAATTTATTGAAAAAAAAAATTGAAATATGAGAATAAATATCGAGTATAACTATAATCGTAGCCTTAATTTCTCACGGTATAATAGTAATAAAAAATATGTAAAGAGCATTTTACTCTCTCTATTCTATAATTTTTGTCCACCTTATTTTTTCACATATATTAAGAAATATAATTTTTTTTTATTAACGTTTCAATTATATCAATTTTAAATACATTAAGTTTTATTAAATATTAAGAGATATTTTGAGAAATCTATAAGATAAAATTAAATAGAATTATAATAGTCCATTTATATGTTATTATAGTCCAAAAAAGGAAAGTGAGACAATAATTTTAGAATAACCAAAAAAGGAAAGGTAGAAAAAAATTATGGGACGGAGGGAGTACATGATAGCAGAATTAGTCTCACACGTAATAGATTGAAAACTTGCAGCATGTGCCAATTTAACAGCTGCTAGAATAGCACGTGCCTCCTCTGTTGTACTCGTATAGCAGTACCATGCACAATCCAGTAATATCTCTAGCTACTACGACAATAACATTAAGGGAAAACTGATTAAGCCAAGCCACATCACTGTTAAGCTTGATATATATATCCCATAGAGGGAGGACACCAAGCAACAGCTGAATAAGACCTATGCGGTTGAGAGGGAGAATCAGCAAAAATACCACTATGCTGAAATAGGTTGAAATCGCTAGCGATACGACGTGATATAACAACATGATCAGATTATATTAACTCAAAAATATATTTATTTCTTTCCTTCTTGATATGCTATAAGGTAAGCGTAGTGAGAGTTAGTAACAGAGGGCCCTCTGTATCCATCTGAACCCTTTTTAGTAAGGTTTTCCACCAAATTGCAAAATTAGAAAAGCCCATAGAGTCATGTTTATATTCACAAGGGCTAATGAGCCAAACTGCATGAGCATGTAGGCACAAAAAAAAAAACATGTTTCAAAGTTTCTGATGAAGACTGAAAAATCGAGCCCCTAGAGTCTTACAGAATACCTCGCCGAACCAAATTAACAGACTGGTAGTGCATTGTGAATAATATACCGAAGAAAAAGTTTCAATTTTAGAGGAACCTGAAGAGGCCATATACGCTTCCATGTACATGGGTGTATACTAGAGGAAGAGGAGGATGTAGATATCATCTGTTGAGAAGATGAGCTACACATGAGCTGCTTATAGCCGAATTGAATACTGTATTGATCATTACGTGCATAGTGCCAAACAAGAGAATCCGACATACCAATAGGGGTTGCTGGAATAGAGAGAATAGCAATAGCTTATTGATGAGCAAATAATCGCTTCACTACTTAATGATCCCAATCCAACACCCTATGATCAATTAAATCTGCCACCCTATCAATGCCCACCTGTCGAGTGGCAGAACTAAGTAATATAAAATTATCTAATTCAGACACCCACGGATCCAACTAAATAGAAGTATTCCGACCATCTCCAATATTTATTCTAGCACTTATTTGAAGGACTCTTCTACCAACCAACAAACTTTGCCAAATCCACGAGCTATAGTGCCTTTGGCTGGCCTGCCTGAAAGAAGATTGTAAAAAATATAATCCTTTCAAAACCCTTACCCATAAGCGGGACAGATTATGGAGAAGCCTCCAATATTATTTTTCTAAACATGTAAGGTTGAAATTTTCAAAATCTTTAAATCCTAAACCACCCCAGAACTTTGATTGACATGATGTCTGCTAATTGACCTAATGCATTTTCTTAACTTCCTCATCCCCACCTTTGATAATAGGCTATTGAGTTTTGCTGAAAACTGCTTGGGATACTAAAAGGTAGCCATTGAGTAAGTGGAAATAGTAGATAAAATAGACCTAACCATTGTAGTCCAATCTGCAAGTGATAAAAGTTTATGTTTCCAAGCCTAATTTTTTGAGCGGATCCTATCCTCCACAACTATTAATGCTTGTTGTCTAGAGCATTCTAAAAGCACTGGTAGACCTAAATAATGATCTGAAGGTAATAATTCATGCATATGAAACTTACTGAGAAGCTACAATTGGTGTATGTTTACTACATAAAATGTGAGACTTTGGAAATTGAGCGATTGACTTGAAGCTTTAGTAGGACTAAATTATACGTAACAATATACTTCTTGTCTTGTTGTATGAGTAAACAATAAAGTATTATCTGCAAATAAAATATCTACGATTGCTAGAGCACACTGAGAGACTTTGATACCCTGAATGAGACCTTTTGCCTGAGCATCCAACAGTAGGTAGCAAAGTGTTTGAGAAATAAACAGCAAAAAGATAAGAAAAAAGAGGATTCCCTTGCCTGAGTCCCTTAAAAGGGCGAAAAGGAGCAGTAGGAATACCATCAATTAGGATAGAGAATTTCATAGTTGTAATACACTGCATTATTAAATGTACCCACTGTGAAGCAAAACCCATTTTTAGTACATGGGTGTATACTAGAGGAAGAGGAGGATGTAGATATCATCTGTTGAGAAGATGAGCTACACATGAGCTGCTTATAGCCGAATTGAATACTGTATTGACCATTACGTGCATAGTGCCAAACAAGAGAATCCGACATACCAATAGGGGTTGCTGGAATAGAGAGAATAGCAATAGCTTATTGATGAGCAAATAATCGCTTCACTACTTAATGATCCCAATCCAACACCCTATGATCAATTAAATCTGCCACCCTATCAATGCCCACCTGTCGAGTGGTAGAACTAAGTAATATAAAATTATCTAATTCAGACACCCACGGATCCAACTAAATAGAAGTATTCCGACCATCTCCAATATTTATTCTAGCACTTATTTGAAGGACTCTTCTACCAACCAACAAACTTTGCCAAATCCACGAGCTATAGTGCCTTTGGCTGGCCTGCCTGAAAGAAGATTGTAAAAAATATAATCCTTTCAAAACCCTTACCCATAAGCGGGACAGATTATGGAGAAGCCTCCAATATTATTTTTCTAAACATGTAAGGTTGAAATTTTCAAAATCTTTAAATCCTAAACCACCCCAGAACTTTGATTGACATGATGTCTGCTAATTGACCTAATGCATTTTCTTAACTTCCTCATCCCCACCTTTGATAATAGGCTATTGAGTTTTGCTGAAAACTGCTTGGGATACTAAAAGGTAGCCATTGAGTAAGTGGAAATAGTAGATAAAATAGACCTAACCATTGTAGTCCAATCTGCAAGTGATAAAAGTTTATGTTTCCAAGCCTAATTTTTTGAGCGGATCCTATCCTCCACAACTATTAATGCTTGTTGTCTAGAGCATTCTAAAAGCACTGGTAGACCTAAATAATGATCTGAAGGTAATAATTCATGCATATGAAACTTACTGAGAAGCTACAATTGGTGTATGTTTACTACATAAAATGTGAGACTTTGGAAATTGAGCGATTGACTTGAAGCTTTAGTAGGACTAAATTATACGTAACAATATACTTCTTGTCTTGTTGTATGAGTAAACAATAAAGTATTATCTGCAAATAAAATATCTACGATTGCTAGAGCACACTGAGAGACTTTGATACCCTGAATGAGACCTTTTGCCTGAGCATCCAACAGTAGGTAGCAAAGTGTTTGAGAAATAAACAACAAAAAGATAAGAAAAAAGAGGATTCCCTTGCCTGAGTCCCTTAAAAGGGCGAAAAGGAGCAGTAGGAATACCATCAATTAGGATAGAGAATTTCATAGTTGTAATACACTGCATTATTAAATGTACCCACTGTGAAGCAAAACCCATTTTTAGTAGAACCAAACATAGAAAACCTCAATCAACCTGATCATACGCTTTGTACATATCCAATTTCAGAGTCATAGTATATGATGTTGACTAGAATAAGTCTTCAAATAATGAAAAACCTCTTGGAGAATCATAATATTATTATGAATGGCTCGACCAAGAAGAAAGGTTGATTATCATAAATTAGAGAATATATCTATGGCTTTAGTCTGTTGACCACAATTTTAGAGATAACTTTATACGCAAAATTGCAATAAACTGATAGAGCAAAACTAGTGAATGCCAATTGGATTATGACATTTCAGAAAAACTATTTGGACTTGGAGTTTTAGTTGCACCCAATTGAAAAATTGTTGTCTTGACCTCATCATTAGACGAGGTAGCCAACAAAGTCTCATTAAGTGCTGGTGTGACTAAATTGGGTATCAAAGATGGGACATGATCATAACCTTGCAATGGCCTTACCTGGAAAAGACCTTGAAAAAATAATTATGAATTAGAACTTGAATATCAGTGTCCCGTTCCCCCAGCCACCTGAAACCGATTAAAGACGATCAATGCGATTATTTTGTCTCCACTGAATTGTTGAGATGTAAAAGAAACGAGTATTTCGATCCCCTTCCTGATGCATCAATTGAGTTTCAATAGTAGCATTAGTGGGATTAAAAGGTTGAGCATATAGGTCTTTCAGTATTTCTGAAGCTGTTGCATTCTCCCAAAGTCACCCTTAAAAGCGTCACGATGTCAACGATTAAGCTGAGATCGACAAGACTCCAATTTCTGCATAAATGAAAACATAGGTGAACCATGGCAAGGAACATTCCAGGGACTCTGTACCACATTGGTAAACTGAGGATGTCACAACCACTTTGCTTCAAAGCGAAATAAAAACGTATGCCTTTCAGGAGGAACATCAAGCAATAAGATCAAAGGACAATGATCCGATTCAAACAAGGATTCATGAATAACTTGAGCCCTAGGAAAGCATTCTTGCCACTCAGTGGAGACTAAAGAGCGATCAAGATGTTGTAGGATAGTTTGATCTCCAAAGCACTTATTAAATCAAGTATAAGCGTAACCTTTCCATTCTAACTCCATCAAAGCACTTGAATGAATAAAATTATTAAAGCACATTACTTAAAAAAATCGTACCTCACATCCTCCTAGTTTGTTCTCTTGGCACCTAATCGCATTAAAATTGTTGATACAACACCATGGGATGTCATGGGAATTTCAATGACATTGTAAATCATTCCATAAAAGAGGTCTATTACTTTTATCGGAATAATCATATACGCCATTAGCCATTTTAACTCCATATTAATTAATTGTACCTGAAAATCCACAAAATGTTGTGAAGCAATCTAGAGTTCCAATAAGACTGAGTCATCCCACCATAACAATAGTCCCCGATCAACAAAACTAGAAAAAGAATATCCACACTGTCATTGTAAATATCGTATATATGCACACTGATTTTTAGTTTCCATAAAAAAAATAGATCATCGATATTCTCGGAAAACTTTTTTCAAAACTTTTACTATTAAAGATTGACCAATCAATTCCATACTAAACATATCATGATTGCGGATCATAAATTGAAAGCAAAAATGCAATTGGAGGACTCAAAAGTACTAAGTGGTAGTCGAATAAGGGTTCGGAGAAATCTATTGTTGCCACGTTAAAAGGATGATCAAGCTGACAGGTGGCGATGGTGCTTGCATGAAGAGACTTGAAAGGAAGACAAAGTTTGAAAGTGAAATGGTGCTGTTCAAACAGTGGCTAGCCGCAATAACACGTCATGTGGAGAATCATGAAGCAATGCAATGGCCAAGCGTACATACAGAAAAGAACCAAGCCATATGCATATGGAATAAAGAAAAATGCAAAAGTCATGAAGAAAATAAGCCACATACAGATAAAACAAACGCAAACACATGAAAGGAAAATGTCACGTGAAGCATCACCTCTTGAGTAGGAGTGTAAATGAACCAAATCGTTCATGAGCTACTCGAGGCTCGGTTCGATAAAAACTCGACCGAACTCGATTCAATTTTTAAACGAGCCAACCTCGAGCTTAATTTTTAAGCTCGTTTGGTAAACGAGCCAAACTTGAGCTCCATAGTATTCGGCTCGTTAAGACTTGTGAGCTCGGCTCGTTTCTGAGTTCATGAGTAGGCTCGCAAATAGACTCGTGAACAGTCTCGTTAAGTAAGTTGAGATTATTATCATAAGAGAAATAAACTCAAACCTTGCATATGCTTTCATGAGCCAAACCTAAATTTTCTAAAATTCAGCTCTATATAGTTTAGTTACACTTTTAACTTGCATATATTTGGATCATTAAGATTTAAAAGCTCATCTTTATAAGTTTACGTGCTAATTTGTAGATATACTTATTTAACTAAAATTATTTTAATTTTAAACTTATTAGTTTTAAACTAAAACTTATTATACATGTAAATAAATTAAACTACTCGTAAACTATACGAGACTAAATTCGATAAAAATTCGACTCGTCTAAGCTCGTTTGCTAAATGAGCCAAGTTTGAGCTTCTTAATACTCTGCTCGAGTTCGAAAAAATTTTAACGAACCAAGTTTGACCTCTTCCAAATTTGACTCGGTTCGATTCATTTACACTCCTATTCTTAAGGCAATAAAACAAATGAGGACTGAAGAAACTTGAAAAGAAACAAATTTAAAATTTAAAACAATAAAAACTCATTTTGGAATGTTATTGTTTACAAACTGTTCATCAAGGATTGTGTTTTAGTGTATAGTGTATATATATAATTAAAATATTAATAAAAAATAAAAAAATAATGATAAAATTTATTTATTAAATTATAAAAATATAATTGATAAAATAAATTATTCACTGTTTATCAATTATCTGAATTATTAATTTTTAAATTAATAATTAATTACGAACGAAATGTCCTGTATTTTTATTTTTTTTATAACAAGTTAATATTTTTATATTTATTTAAATTATATAAATTTAAAATATTTAATAATTTAATTTAATTTTGAAAAATTTTCCTCTAAATACGTAAATAATAATTTTATCAAATTTAGTATTTAAAATTAGTTTTACCATCCATTGTAAAAATATAATAAATATTGAAGTAAATATAAAATAATTTTATTTATGATATAAAAATCTGTTACCATTTATTTTATCTCTAGTATACTTGTATTACATTTTTTATTTAATACTTTAGGTTATAAATTGAATGTTTGAGGTGAATTTACTACATATGCATATTATAATTTTTTTATTAATTTTTTAATTATTTAAAATTAATAAAACATAATATTTAAAAGGTTAATTATTTTTTATAAAAATATAATTTATAAATTTTTAATAATTACGCACTCCATTCCAAAAATAGTTATTTTCATATAAATTAAGAAATTGTGATTAATAAAACTAAAGTAATAAATTTTGTATTATATTTTTTTAATATATATTACATCAAATATTCATAATTTATGTTGTTTACCTCATGATTCTTTAGGTATGAACTTGCAAGATAAAATAAAATACCGAGTTAGGTATGGACTTGCAAGATAAAAAAAACACCGAGTGGGTTGCTTTGACAACCTTTCTGATATTTAAAGTCAGGATGTGTGATATTTACTGATAGAGAGAATAGTGTACTTAATTATGGAGGTTATCAGCTTCTTATATAGTGTATTAGATAGAGTTTGGATATGATATGTAATCCTTGATAAGATAAGATATGAAATCATAAATAAGATAGGATATTAAATCCTATCAAATTAATATTCTGATATGGATAATGTCCTATTATAATTATAATTCTACCACTTAATTAAGAGTTATAGGGTATTTGAATAATTAACGTGATTTGAATTATTGAAATCAATATTTGATATATTTTAATATTGATCTATACCAATAATGCTTTATTGAGGCAATTCAGAATTAAGATGAATTTTAAAATAAATCCTAATCCTAAAGTAATTCAAACAATCAGTGAATATAAAAGGGCACTATTAACCTCAATTTTTATATAATTTTTAAACACATTTTGCATTCATTTTGTTCATATAAATAGCTATTTTTATTTATTTATTTAATATTTTTAATAATTTTAATTAATATTTATAAATTAGTGTTTTATAGATATTTTTCTTATTTTGTAGAGAAAAGGCATATGCCAATTGGGTCTTAAAATATTAATTCAAAGAGTAGTAGAAAGTTGCATAAGCAGCAACACAATTATATCACAACTTATGTCAGTCAATCTGCCAACTTATTATATATGCAAAAAATTAGTAATTAATTGTTATGACAGATGACAGCCTTCTATTCTGCTAGGGCATCTTTTTTAGGTCATATAAATAGCCTTGTTCTTTAATATCTAGAGGAGAGAAGACCCTAGAATAAAGAGGTAGCAGTCACCTAACCTTTCTCTCTCCATTTTTCACTTTCTTCTTCTTCTTCTCCATTTTCACGTGAATCACTTTGGGAGAACAAGAGAGCAGCTGCAACTTCACCAATGGAGGCTCTTTGGGCGTGGATCTTCATTATTTGAAAAGTGTTCCATTTGCCTTTTTTTTTTTCTCTCATTTATTAATTTCATGTTTTTTTTTTATTTTATTTTGAGATTTTTTTTGAAAATATCATGATTAGTGAGTAGATTTTTAGATTTCAGAGATTGGGTATATAATATATTTTAATATTAGATTTGAACTAATTTCTATTAATGGGTTTAAACTAATTTCTAATTTTAAGTTGGGTATTTGATTATTCATCTGTTTCTCGCAATTTAATCTCTTACTTTGTGTTTGGACACCTAAAGTATCACTATAAGTCCGTTAGTAATAATAACGGACATAGTAGCGGATGTTAGAAAATACTTTTTCCACTAACGGAGGCATATAACCATTAATATTTTCATTAGTGACCATTATGATTACTAACAGACAGTTATATCTATTACACATCTGTTAGTGATATACTAACAAATATTTGATCCATTAAAAAGCTGGTGGTGAATTAATTATCTTTATATCTTGTGTTTTTTTTTTCATTAACAGACAATTATTTGTTAGTGATTTGTAAACTCATGGACCCAAAACAATATATCATCCATAACTCCAATTTCTATTCTGTAACTCAAATCCTTAATTCTCATCCCAATCAGTACTGTTTTCTAATCTTGCACCGAAAGACTAGAGCATCCGTCAATTAGAATCACCATCCATTGCCATCACCATTGATAGGTCTCAACATGGTTTGTGTTGTTTTTCTTCCATCACCGGACCACCATTGTAATACCCAGCTAGACTCCGGCATTGGAATTCTCACTTTCCGGCGGAATCTCGGATGTCGGAACCCTCTAAAAGGGTAAAATATGGTTTTCTAAAGTGTTTTAATGTGTTTTTATAGTTTTAATAAAGAAAGAAATTGAGTTTTGAAAGAAAAGACCAAGGAAGGAAAAAGCCAAGTTCGGCCGCCGAACCTCATATTCGGCCGCTGAACATTGGCCTCTTGCGGAGGCACCTTTGGCCCCCGAAGGTGGTCTGGCCAGCCACCTATAAAAGGCCCCTTGTTCGAAAATGGACGAGTTTTCTCTCTCTATTTTCGGGCATAGGTGAGATTTCGCTCTTCTATGGTCAATTTGTTGTTTTCCTTTAATCCATTGAAGTTTTGATGAGTTTTTACTTTGTTTTGAAGAATTTTTAAGCTAAGATCAAGTTTTTGAAGCTTGAAGACCCCTGGAGCTCGACTTCTCCCGATCTCCAAGTTTGGATCACCCTCCTCTCAATCTTCAAGAGGTAAGTATAGATCCTTCTCTTCTTTTATGTTTTAGGTAAGTTTTTTGAAGGGTTAAGGGGTTTTGATGCATGTTTAGGCTAGGGGTAAAATGTTAGGGTTTATGTTAGTTAAATGTTGAATGTATGCTTAATGTGATGTTTTTGGGGTATAGGCTAGTTTTATGCCCCTATCTGCTTGGAAATGTGTTTATGCATGTTTTAGTATAGTTTGATGCTTGTTGGGTTGTTGAGGGTGGCTGGATTGGCAAGGCAGAACCGGGTTCTGCCCTTTGGAAGAGTCCAGGTTCGGCCGCCGAAGCCAGTTTCGGCCGCCGAACTTGCTTGTGGAGGCAGTTTGGCTGCCTAAACTCGCCCTTGAAAGTTTGGACTTTCGGCTCTAGAGAGGAGTTTCGGCCGCCGAACTTGCCCCCGAAAGTGGGTGACTTTCGGCTCTGGAAGGACTTTCGGCCGCCGAACCCTGCCCCCAAAAGTGCCTGACTTTCGGCTCTGAAGGGATTTTCGGCCGCCGAACCTGCCGCCGAAAGTGCCCTGTCAAGCCTTCCTTTGCATGTTTTCTATGATTGTTTTATGATGTTTTAGGGAGTTTTTGGGGAGACGTTTAAAGTCATGTTAGAGTATGTTTGGTCCCTCATTTGAGTCCACCTGTGTAGGATCGGACCTGAGGAACCGAGGAGGTCTGCAGTGAGATAGCTGCTTCAGAGTCAGTCCAGTATCTGTCAGAGGTGAGTAGAACATAACTTCTTTTATTTTCAAAGCAATGAAATCTTTTTAGCATGATCCATGCATCACGAATGCCATGATATGTATTAGGTTGTTTGTGTAACGACCCGAAAATCGGACCGCTACCGGCGCTAGGATCCAGATCGGCTTAAGGCCGCCGGGACCCGTAGCAAGCCTAACATACTTCCTGTGAACCTGTTTAATCCCATACATGATCAACAACATACGTAAAAAAATTAAAACTTTTCTTTTCATTCATTCACCAAACTCAACCTGTGCATGCACTATACATAACATAGTCATAAACATTGACCCCTCTTTGGGATCTCATCAATGCCCCAATGGGTGACATAACATGTGTTGAGTTGGTTTACATAAACATCATAAAACATCTAAGATCATGTATTAAAAGGGATAACAACATTCTATGGTCAAGCACGCCTCTATCATACATGAACATCATTACATTACATTTCTATACTGTACTTATACATGTCTGTACTAGGCATAACATCTCAACATTATTCATGTCCACACTATCTATTACATAACCAAGACTTCATTACTCTTGCTGACCTCCTAGTCTACTCTGTACTTGCAAACCTGGGGGTTAAGGGAGAGGGGTGAGCTATAAAGCCCAGTGAGCAGAATAATAAAACATTTAAAACATATGGTCACATGGAATGCATCACATCACAATCATATCACATCAAGGATGAAGTTGTCACCAATAGTCCTCTACATGGTCCAACTATGCCAGGGGCGTAGAATGGGCCTCACTGGTCTTTCTCTTACATAACATAGCATAACATAACATTCCAACTGTGCCAGGGGCGTAGAATGGGCCTCACTGGTCTTTCTCTTACATGGTGCCAGGGGCGTAGAATGGGCCTCACTGGTCTTCCGTACCGTATCATCATCATCATAACATACGAGGACTAAAGGATCATTCAACATTCATCCGCATCATCAACATATTATGCAATGCAACATATTCGTGAGTTCTAATGCAAACACCCTATTATATCTCATGGCATTCATGATGCGTGAATCATGCTAAAACTGATTTATTTATTTTAAAGCATAAGAGTTATTCCACTCACCTCTAGCTAGCTCTGACAGACACGGAAACAGCTGATCTCACTGCTGAGATCCTCGGTTCCTCGGGTCCGAACCTACACAGGTGGACTCAAATGAGGGACCAAATATACATGAACATGACTCTGGGATACTCCCCAAAAACTCCCTAAAAACACCTCCAAACATTCATGGAATACATGCAAAGGAAGGCTGAACAGGGCACTTTCGGCGGCAGGTTCGGCGGCCGAAAGTCTCTCCAGAGCCGAAAGTCAGGCAGGTTCGGCGGCACCTTCGGCGGCCGAAACTCCCAGACAGAGACGAAACTCATGCATGTTCGGCGGCACTTTCGGCGGCCGAAACTGCCCTCCAGAGACGAAAGTCCTCTTTCGGGGGCAGGCTTCGGCAGCCGAAGGCTGCTTCCATAAGCGGGTTCGGCGGCTGAAAGTTCCTTTGGCGGCCGAAGCTGAGTTTCTCCAAAGTGGCAGAAACTCAGCTCTAACATGCACAAATGCCTCCCAAACCTTTCAAGCATGCATAAACCTATTCTACAACACTCCCAAACATACACAATCAAGCATACAAGTTCATAGGGGTCTCAAACTAGCCTAAACCCCAACTACAACACATCAAACATACCCACATTGCTCAAAAACACACATTAAACCCATAAACTCAAAACAACCTAAACATGCATTTCTACTACATGAAATAACTTATAACTTGTTTAAAACATAAAGTGAGCTCAAGATCGGCTCTTACCTCTTGAAGATCGAGAGGAAAACGACCCTAGCTCGGAGATGGGAGAGATTTGAGTTTCTTGAACCTCAAAGCTCCAAAACTTGCTTTATACTTGAAAATCTTCAAAACAAAGTGAAAACTAGTGAAAATCGTGAAAGATTTGAAGGAAGAAACTCAAGATCGGTGAGGGACGGCGGAGAGCTCACCTTGGCCGAAAGTGGGGAGAAAAACTCGCCCGTTTTCGGCTAAGGGACCCGTTTATAGGTGGCTGGCCAGGCCACATTCGGGAGCTGAACGTGCCTCCGCATGCATGCCATGTTCGGCGGCCGAACATAAGGTTCGGCGGCCGAACCTGGACTTCCCTCACTTATGCTTTCGGGGGCCTAAAGCACTCCCGAAGTGCATGCATGTTAGGCGGCCGAACTTGAGGTTCGGCGGCCGAACCTGGGTCTTCCTCCAAGATTATTTTCATGCAAAAACTCATTTCCTTTTTACTTAAAACCATGAAATACATTGAAACATTTTATGAAAACATGTTTCTACCCTACTAGAGGCTTCCGACATCCGAGATTCCACCGGACGGTAGGAATTCCGATACCGGAGTCTAGCCGGGTATTACATTCTCCCCCCCTTAAGAACATTCGTCCCCGAATGTTCACCAAACAACACATGCATAGCAATCAACATAAAATACATACAAAGCACATAAAACTTACTTTAGAAAAGATGGGGATATTGTTGGAGCATGGACTCCCGTGTCTCCCAGGTACACTCCTCAATATTGTGGTGATTCCAAAGGACTTTCACCATCGGGATTTCCTTGTTCCTTAGCTTTCTGATCTGGGTGTCTAGGATCCGTACTGACTGCTCAACATAGGTGAGATCCTCTTGGATCTCCACATTAGGCTCACTAAGAACCTTGCCCGGATCTGACACAAATTTCCTCAACATAGAAACATGGAAAACCGGATGGATTCTCTCCATTGAAGCAGGCAAGTCCAGCTTGTACGATACATTCCCAATCTTTTGCAAGACTTCAAAGGGTCCGATGTACCGTGGAGCCAGCTTACCTTTCTTCCCGAACCGAATCACCCCTTTCATTGGAGACACCTTGAGCAATACCAAATCCCCCTCTGAAACTCTACTTGCCTTCTGCGGATGTCTGCATACCTCTTCTATCTGCTTGCAGCAGTCTTGATCCTTTCTCTGATTATGGGTACCACCCTGCTGGTGATCTCTACTAGCTCAGGCCCTGCCAAGGCCTTTTCTCCAACCTCTTCCCAGCAAACAGGTGATCTGCACTTCCTCCCATACAAAGCTTCATATGGAGCCATCCCGATGCTAGCATGATGACTGTTATTGTAGGCAAACTCCACCAAGGGTAGATGTTGCCTCCAAGAACCGCCAAAATCCAGCACACACATTCTGAGCATATCCTCTATTGTCTGGATGGTCCTCTATTGTCTGGATGGTCCTCTCTGACTGTCCGTCCGTCTGTGGATGGAAAGCAGTGCTAAAATCCAACTTGGTACCCATGGCATTCTGCAGACTCCGCCAAAACCTGGAGGTGAACTGGGGCCCTCTATCGGACACTATTGAAACAGGAACCCCATGCAGTCTGACGATCTCATCAATATACACTTGCGCCAACTTGTCCACAGAATAGCCACTCCTGACAGGGATGAAGTGAGCAGATTTGGTGAGTCTGTCCACAATCACCCATATGGAGTCCAATCTGTTGGACGCTGCCGGTAACCCCACCACGAAGTCCATAGCTATATTCTCCCATTTCCACTCTGGAATAGGTAATGGGTTAAGCATTCCAGCCGGCTTCTGATGTTCCAGCTTCACCCTCTGACATACTTCGCAGGCTGACACAAACTGTGCCATTTCTCTCTTCATAGCTGGCCACCAATAGACTTTCTTCAGATCTTGGTGGCTCCGGGGTGAACGCTGTATCTTGCATTATGAGCCTCTCTTATAATGTCTCCCTTTAGCCCTATGTCATCTGGTACACACAATCGGCTCCCATAGCGGAGGATCCCCTTGTTGTCGAATCTGAATTCACAATCCTTGCCTGACTGAACAGTCCTGGCAATCTTCACTAACTCTGGGTCCTCATGCTGTTTCTAAGTCACCTGCTCCAGAAACACGTGTGCCACTCTCATCTGGGCTATCAAAGCACCTGTACCAGACAACTCCAACTGTAGACCTTCATTCATGAGCTCGAAGAACTCCCTCACTACTGGCCTCCTCTCTGCCGCGATGTGGGATAGACTGCCTAGTGACTTCCGGCTTAGGGCGTTTGCCACAACATTCGCCTTACCCGGATGGTACTGAATCTTGCAATCATAATCACTCAGCAGCTCTACCCACCTTCTCTGTCTCAAGTTCAGATCTCTTTGACTCAGGATGTACTGCAGGCTCTTATGATCTGTAAAGATCTCACATTTAACCCCATAAAGGTAGTGCCTCCACATCTTGAGTGCAAAGATTACTGCTGCTATCTCAAGGTCATGTGTAGGGTAATTCAACTCGTGCTTCTTCAGCTGCCTAGAAGCATAAGCAATCAGCCTTTCATTCTGCATTAGCACACAACCCAGTCCCACCCGGGACGCATCACAATAGACTGAGAAGTCTTCACTACTAGATGGCAGAGCCAACACTGGTGCAGAAGTCAACCTCTTCTTAAGCTCTTCAAAACTCTCTTCGTATTGGTCGGTCCACACAAACCTCTGATTCTTCCTGGTCAATCTGGTCAGAGGAGCTGCAATCTTTGAGAAGTCCTGAACGAACCTCCTGTAGTAACCTGCCAAACCCAAGAAACTCCTGATTTCTGTCACTGAATTGGGTCTTGGCCAGTTAGCCACAGCTTCTACCTTCTTGGGGTCCACCTCTATTCCATTTTCTGACACCACATGCCCCAAGGAATAGATGCTCCTCAACCAGAACTCACACTTGGAGAACTTGGCATACAAGCCATGTTCCTTCAAGGTCTGCAGAACTAACCTCAGATGATGGGCATGCTCCTCTGCATTCCTGGAATACACTAAGATATCATCTATGAAGACTATAACAAAGTGATCCAGGTATTGGCTAAACACTCTGTTCATGAGATCCATGAATGCTGCAGGGGCGTTGGTTAACCCGAACGGCATAACAAGGAACTCATAATGCCCATATCTGGTCCTGAAGGCTGTCTTCGGCACATCCTCTTCCCTTATCCTTAGCTGATAGTACCCCGATCTCAGATCTATTTTGGAGAAACAACCTGCTCCGGCTAGCTGGTCAAATAGATCGTCGATCCTTGGCAACGGGTACTTATTCTTGGTAGTGACCTTGTTCAACTGCCTGTAGTCCATACAAAGTCTGAGAGATCCATCCTTTTTTTCACAAATAGCACTGGAGCACCCTAAGGTGAGGTACTCGGTCGGATGAAACCCCTATCTACCAGCTCTTGCAACTGATCTTTTAACTCTTTAAATTCTGCTGGTGCCATCCTGTAGGGAGGGATAGAGATCGGTCTAGTTCCAGGCATCAATTCAATTTCGAACTCTATCTCCCTAGCAGGTGGTAAACCTGACAGCTCGTCTGGGAACACATCTAAAAACTCACTGACCACGGGCACTGAGGCGGGCTCTCTGACATGACCATCCAGCTCTCTCACATGAGCTAGGAAACCCTGACAACCCCTCCTGAGCAGCCTACGAGCCTGAAGGGCTGATATCAAACCTCTAGGTGTACCCCCCTGTCTCCTTTGAAGACAACCTCTGACCCATCCTGACATCTGAACTTGACTACCTTGTCTCTGCAGTCCAAGGTAGCACCATGGGTAGATAGCCAATCCATCCCTAGAATGACGTCAAAATCTGTCAAATCTAGAACCACAAGGTCGGCGGATAGGCATCTTCCCTCCACAAAAACTAGACTATACTGGCAGACTGACTCTGCCACTGATGGGTCACACTTGGGTCCACTGACCCATAGGGGACACTCTAACCCAGAGACCATCAATCCCAACCTCTCGACGGCCCTCGGAGCAATGAAAGAATGAGATGCACCAGGGTCCATTAATGCATACACATCAGAACAACCAATGATGAGATTACCTGACACCACGGTGTTGGATGTGTTTGCCTCCTGTTGCGTCATGGTGAAGATCCGCGCTGGAGTTGACGAACCCTCACCCCTGAAACCCGCTGAAGAAGAGGCTGCCCCTCTTCCTCTGCCTCTGCCACTAGCCTGAGTCGCGACTGGAGCTGCTGGCTGAGCCATACTACCAGAAGCTGTCTGCTGAGACTGTGCTCCAAAAGCTGCCCTAGGACACTCCCGAGCCATGTGTCCCTCCTGCCCACATCTGAAGCAGGCTGTCATCCCAACCAGACATACTCCCTTGTGCGGCCTCCCACACTTCTTGCATACTGCATTATCTGCACCAGAGCTTGAGCCACTCCCTAATCCCAGACCTGACTTGATCTTATTCCAGAACTTGTTCTTCTTTGGCTTCTTGGTGGTACCGCTCCACCTCTTGCTGCCTGAAGTTGCTGCACTTAAAGAAGAAGAGCCTGGGGTCTTAGAACCAGAAGGCTGTGCCACTGACTGCTTAACCGTCCCCTGAATGATGGCACTGGCCTCCATCTTCCGGGCCATATCCACTATGGCATGGAAGCTCTCTCTATCTGCTGACTGGATCAAAGAGGAATACCTGGAGTGGAGTTTCATGATATACCTCCTTGACTTCTTCTGGTCTGAGTCAAGATTTTGCCCTGCAAATGGCAACAGCTCCAAGAATCTGTCTGTGAACTCATCCACACTCATATCATCAGTCTGCCTCAACTGTTCAAACTCTATCATCTTCAATTCCCTTGAGCTATCAGGGAAAGCCCATCCTGCAAACTCGTTTGCAAACTCTTCCCAAGACATGTTGTCCACCCTCGGGTTCACATAATTCTTAAACCACTCTCGTGCCTTCTTGCACTTAAGCGTGAACCCAGCCATCTGAATGGCTCTACTGTCATCAGCCCCAATCTCATCTGTGATCACCTTGACCCTCTCAAGATACACAAACGGGTCATCCCCTTTTTCATACTGAGGAGCACCCAACTTCATGTAGTCGGTCATCTTGACCTTGCTCCCTCCAGATGAGCTAGGCTTAGGTACTGGGTTTTCTGGAACTGTGGGTTCTGCTGGTGGAGGAGGAGCAGCATCCCCTGGGATAGGGTTTGCTGGATTTGGATAGTAGGGTGGAGGTGGGTACATGGGGTACTGTGGGTATGGTGGGTAGTAAGATGGGTATGGCATCTGTGTGGGATAAGGGTTAAAGCTATGGTAGTCCGATGTGCCTCCCATCGAATACCCGGGGTTTTGTGAGAAGGGTGGGTAGTAAGGTGGCTGAACAAATCCCGAGGCCTGGGTGCCTCATTGGGACTCTCCCATACCTTCTTCTGACATGCTAACTCCCAGACTGCCATCCCTCCTCTGCTCTACATCCAGATCCAAAGACCTTCTAGGGTCTCTTACTGCTCTTTCTCTGCTAGACCTGCTTGACATTGCCTTAGGCAATGCAGGAGGACGGGCGCTCGTGCCCTCATCCTCAGGTGGTACTCCAGTCAATCTTGCTGATCGACGAGTTCCTCTCATCCTGTTTTCTGAAAAACAGTGCACAACACACAAGAACATTAGCATCAAATGGTTCATGTCCAAACACATGAACCCGCATCACATACATCACATACATAGCATATCATTAATGCACATGCATACAATCATGGCATTTCACATCATCATACAAGACATGACTCCACATCCTATCCTAGTGGACGTGATCTTCCTATTGTGCTTGACCTTCTATAACCTCTATGAGCCCGACACTCTAGGTCCGACCATATGAACCTAGGGCTCTGATACCATTCTGTAACGACCCGAAAATCGGACCGCTACCGGCGCTAGGATCCAGATCGGCTTAAGGCCGCCGGGACCCGTAGCAAGCCTAACATACTTCCTATGAACCTGTTTAATCCCATACATGATCAACAACATACGTAAAAAAATTAAAACTTTTCTTTTCATTCATTCACCAAACTCAACCTGTGCATGCACTATACATAACATAGTCATAAACATTGACCCCTCTTTGGGATCTCATCAATGCCCCAATGGGTAACATGACATGTGTTGAGTTGGTTTACATAAACATCATAAAACATCTAAGATCATGTATTAAAAGGGATAACAGCATTCTATGGTCAAGCACGCCTCTATCATACATGAACATCATTACATTACATTTCTATACTGTACTTATACATGACTGTACTAGGCATAACATCTCAACATTATTCATGTCCACACTATCTATTACATAACCAAGACTTCATTACTCTTGCTGACCTCCTGGTCTACTCTGTACCTGCAAACCTGGGGGTTAAGGGAGAGGGGTGAGCTATAAAGCCCAATGAGCAGAATAATAAAACATTTAAAACATATGGTAACATGGAATGCATCACATCACAATCATATCATATCAAGGATGAAGTTGTCACCAATAGTCCTCTACATGGTCCAACTGTGCCAGGGGCGTAGAATGGGCCTCACTGGTTTTTCTCTTACATAACATAGCATAACATAACATTCCAACTGTTCTAGGGGCGTAGAATGGGCCTCACTGGTCTTTCTCTTACATGGTGCCAGGGGCGTAGAATGGGCCTCACTGGTCTTCCGTACCGTATCATCATCATCATAACATACGAGGACTAAAGGATCATTCAACATTCATCCGCATCATCAACATATTATGCAATGCAACATATTCGTGAGTTCTAATGCAAACACCCTATTATATCTCATGGCATTCATGATGCGTGAATCATGCTAAAACTGATTTATTTATTTTAAAGCATAAGAGTTATTCCACTCACCTCTGGCTAGCTCTGACAGACACGGAAACAACTGATCTCACTGCTGAGGTCCTCGGTTCCTCGGGTCCGAACCTACACAGGTGGACTCAAATGAGGGACCAAATATACATGAACATGACTCTGGGATACTCCCCAAAAACCCCCTAAAAACACCTCAAAACATTCATGGAATACATGCAAAGGAAGGCTGAACAGGGCACTTTCGGCGGCAGGTTCGGCGGCCGAAAGTCCCTCCAAAGCCGAAAGTCCCTCCAAAGCCGAAAGTCCCTCCAAAGCCGAAAGTCAGGCAGGTTCGGCGGCACATTCGGCGGCCGAAACTCCCAGACAGAGACGAAACTCATGCATGTTCGGCGGCACTTTTGGCGGCCGAAACTGCCCTCCAGAGACGAAAGTCCTCTTTCGGGGGCAGGCTTCGGCAGCCGAAGGCTGCTTCCACAAGCGGGTTCGGCGGTCGAACCTGAGTTTCTCCAAAGTGGCAGAAACTCAGCTCCAACATGCACAAACGCCTCCTAAACCTTTCAAGCATGCATAAACCTATTCTACAACACTCCCAAACATACACAATCAAGCATACAAGCTCATAGGGGTCTCAAACTAGCCTAAACCCCAACTACAACACATCAAACATACCCACATTGCTCAAAAACACACATTAAACCCATAAACTCAAAACAACCTAAACATGCATTTCTACTACATGAAACAACTTATAACTTGTTTAAAACATAAAGTGAGCTCAAGATCGGCCCTTACCTCTTGAAGATCGAGAGGAAAACGACCCTAGCTCGGAGATGGGAGAGATTTAAGTTTCTTGAACCTCAAAGCTCCAAAACTTGCTTTATACTTGAAAATCTTCAAAACAAAGTGAAAACTAGTGAAAATCGTGAAAGATTTGAAGGAAGAAACTCAAGATCGGTGAGGGACGGTGGAGTGCTCACCTTGGCCGAAAGTGGGGAGAAAAACTCGCCCGTTTTCGGCTAAGGGACCCCTTTATAGGTGGCTGGCCAGGCCACATTCGGGAGCCGAACGTGCCTCCGCATGCATGCCATGTTCGGCGGCCGAACATAAGGTTCGGCGGCCGAACCTGGACTTCCCTCACTTATGCTTTCGGGGGCCTAAAGCACTCTCGAAGTGCATGCATGTTCGGCGGCCGAACTTGAGGTTCGGCGGCCGAATCTGGGTCTTCCTCCAAGATTATTTTTATGCAAAAACTCATTTCCTTTTTACTTAAAACCATGAAATACATTGAAACATTTTATGAAAACATGTTTCTACCCTACTAGAGGCTTCCGACATCCGAGATTCCACCGGACGGTAGGAATTCCGATACCGGAGTCTAGCCGGATATTACAGTTTGCATTAGAATTCATGAATATGATGCATTGCATAATATGATTGTTGATGTGGATGGATATTGGATGACCCATTAGCCCTCGGTATGTAAGAAAGTCCAGGGCTGCCCATGCCACGCGTCCTGGCACAATGTAAGAAAGTCCATGGCTGCCCATGCCACGCGTCCTGGCACCATGTAAGAAAGTCCAGGGCTGCCCATGCCATGCGTCCTGGCATTTTGTTATGAGTATGAGGTAAAAATGGGGTTAATGGTGACAAATCCATCCGTGAATTGTTTGTGTTGTGATGCATTTCATAAAAGCATTTGTTTAGTAAATTGTTTTATTGTTCTGCTCATTGGGCTTTAGTAGCTCACCCGTTTCCCCTAACCCCCAGGTTTGCAGGTTCAGGATAGACCGGAAAATCGTCAAGGGTAAAAGCTATGTTTATGTAATAGATTAGTAGTGGACATGATATGTAAAATGATGTAATGTAATGTAAGATATTGTCCAGTGATGTAATGAGGATTAGTATTGTGCTTGACCCTAATGTATGGTTAATCCCTTTTGTACATAATCTTATGTTAATGTTTTTAATGATGAGTTATGTTGAACCAGGCTTGACATTTGATATGTTGCCCCACTAGAGCATTTGATGAGGGCTCTGGTGTGGGGTTTTATGTTTACAGTTATGGTGCATGCACAGGTCAAACATGGTGTATAAAAAGTTTAAAGTTTTTTATGAATGTTGATCATGTATGGGATTTCATCAGATGTACAGGATGTATAGTAGGCTTGCTACGGGTCCCGGCGACCTTAAGTCGATCTGGATCCTAGCACCGGTAGCGGTTCGGTTTCTGAGTCGTTACAGATTGGTATCAGAGCCCTAGGTTCATATGGTCGAACCTAGAGTGTCGGGCTCATAGATGTCATAGAAGGGCAAGCACAATAGGAAAAATCATGTCCACTAGGATAGGATGTAGAGTCCTATCTTGATAATGATGTGAAATGCCATGATAATATGCATGCGCATTAATGATATGTGATGTATGTGGTGCGGGTTTATGTGTTTCCACATGAACCATATGATGTTAACGTTTTTTTGTATGTGTTGTTTTTCAGAAGTAAGATGCGAGGCACTCGTCGATCTGCACGATTGACTGGAGTCCTACCAGAGAATGAGGGCATGGATGCCCGTCCCCCTGCTTTGCCAAGGGCAATGTCATGCAGATCAAGTAGAGAGGGAATGTCAAGGGACCCTAGAAGGTCTTTTGATGTAAGCAAAAGGGGTACAGTTCAGGGTGGTATGTCAGCTGATGTGAGGGGTTCAGAGGAGGATGATCAGAGAAGAGATGGTAGCTTGGGCATGAGCATGTCGGAAGAGGGCATGGGAGAATCTCAAGGAAGCGCTCAGGCCTCGGGGTTTGGTTATCCATCCCAGTATCAACCCTTTCCTCAGGGCCCAGGGTATCCGATGGGGGTACATCGGATTACTCCAGCTTTAACCCATATCCCTCCTACATGCCTTACCCTCCTTTTTACCCACCATATCCCCAGTATCCCATGTACCCACCCTTACCCTTCTACCCAAATACAGCAAACCCTAACCCAGGGAATGCTGCACCTCCTCCTCCGCCAGCAGAACCCATGGTCCCAGATATCCAAACACCCAAGCCTAGCTCATCTGTGGGGAGCAAGGTAAAGATGACCGATTACTTGAAGCTGGATGCTCCCAAGTTCAAGATGGAAGATGATCCGTTTGAGTATCTCAAAACGGTAAAGATGATTACAGATGAGTTGGGGGCAAATGATATTAGAGCCATTCGGATGGCGAGGTTCAAAATTGAAATGCAAGAAAGCAAGAGAATGGTTAAAGAATTATGTGGACCCAAGGTTGGACAGCTTATCCTGGGAGCAGTTTGCAAATGAGTTTGCAGGATGAGCGTTTCCAGACAGTTCCAGAGAGCTGAAAGTTGTGGAGTTTGAGCAGCTAAGGCAGACAGAGGAGATGAGCGTCGACGAGTATACCGACAGGTTTCTAGAGTTGCTGCAATATGTGGGCCAGGCTTATGACACAGATCAGAAGAAGGCCAGGAGGTATACCATGAGGCTCCATCCTAGGTATTCCTCCCTAATTTTAGCAGCAGAGAGAGAGGACTTCCACACCATAGTGGATGCAGCACAGAAAATGGAGGCTAGTGCCATTATTCAGGGGACAGTTAAGCAGACAGTGGCACAGTCCTCGGGTTCCAAGACCCTAGGCGGGGGAAAGCTAGATTCCTCTTCTCTGAGTGTAGCAGCTTCAGGCAGTAAAAAGTGGGGCAGATCCAAGGCTAAGAAGAGCAAGTTCTGGAACCGTTTGAAGTCAGGTCTGGGTTTAGGTGGTGGCTCGAGCTCAGGTTCAGATGGTTCAGAATGCATGAGGTGTGGGAAGCCGCATAAGGGAGTATGTCGGTTTGGGACGACAGCCTGCGTCAGGTGTGGGCAGGAGGGACACATGGCTCGGGAGTGTCCTAGGGTAGCTTTTATGGTATCGTCCCAGCAGACGGCTTCGGGTAGTGTGGCTTAGCCAGTAGCTCCAGCCTCGACTCAGGACAGTAGTAGAGGCAGAGGGAGAGGGGTAGCCTCTTCTTCAGCAGGTTCCCGGGGTGAAGGTCCATCAGCTCCAGCTCGGATCTTCACTATGACACAGCAGGAGGCAAACACATCCAACACCGTGGTGTCAGGTAATCTCATCATTGGTTGTTCAGATGTGTATGCTTTAATGGACCCTGGTGCATCTCATTTTTTTGTTGCTCCGAGAGCCGTAGAGAGGTTGGGTTTGATAGTCTCTGGGTTAGAGTGTCCCCTCTGGGTCAGTAGACCCAAGTGTGACCCATCAGTGGCAGAGTCAGTCTGCCGGTTCAGTCCAGTCTTTGTTGAGGGTAGATGCCTTCCAGCCGACCTTGTGGATCTAGACTTGATGGATTTTGATGTCATTTTAGGGATGAATTGGCTATCTACTCATGGTGCTACCTTGGATTGCAGAGACAAGGTTGTCAGGTTCAGAGATCAGGATGGGTCAGAGGTTGTCTTCAGGGGAGACAGGAGGGGTATGCCTAGAGGCCTGATATTAGCCCTACAGGCTCGTAGGTTGCTCAGGATGGGTTGTCAGGGGTTTCTAGCTCATGTGAGAGAGCTGGATAGTCAGGTTAGGAGCCCGCCTCAGTGCCCGTGGTCAGAGAGTTTTCAGATGTCTTCCCAGACGAGCTTCCAAGACTACCACCTGCTAGGGAGATAGAGTTTGAAATAGAATTGATGCCTGGAACCAGACCAATCTCTATCCCTCCCTACATGATGGCACCAGCAGAGCTGAAGGAGCTAAAGGAGCAGTTGCAAGAGTTGGTAGACTAGGGTTTCATCCGACCGAGTACCTCACCTTGGGGTGCTCCAGTGCTGTTTGTAAAGAAGAAGGATGGATCCTTGAGACTTTGTATCGACTATAGGCAGTTGAACAAAGTCACTACCAAGAATAAGTATCCGTTACCTAGGATCGACGATCTATTTGACCAGCTAGCTGGAGCAGGTTGTTTCTCCAAGATAGATCTGAGATCCGAGTACCATCAGCTGAGAATCAGAGAAGAAGATGTGCTGAAGACGGCGTTCAGGACCAGATATGGGCATTATGAGTTCCTAGTAATGCCGTTTGGGCTAACCAATACCCCTGCAACATTCATGGATCTCATGAACAGAGTTTTCAGTCAGTATCTGGATCACTTTGTTATCGTTTTCATTGACGATATCTTAGTGTATTCCAAAAACGCAGAGGAGCATGCCCATCATCTGAGGATAGTTTTGCAGACCCTGAGGGAGCATGGCTTGTATGCCAAGTTCTCCAAGTGTGAGTTCTGGTTAAGGAGCATCTCATTCTTGGGGCATGTTGTGTCAGAACAGGGAATTGAAGTGGACCCCAAGAAGGTGGAAGCTGTAGCTAACTGGCCTAGACCCACTACAGTTACAGAGATTAAGAGCTTTCTGGGTTTGGCAGGTTACTACAGGAGGTTCGTTCAGGACTTCTCCAAAATTGCCGCTCCTATGACTAGATTGACCAAGAAGAACCAGAGGTTTGAGTGGTCTGAGCAGTGTGAGGAAATCTTTGAAGAGCTGAAGAAAAGGTTGACGTCAGCACCGGTGTTAGCTCTGCCTACCAGTAATGAAGACTTCACAGTGTTTTGTGATGCGTCCCGTGTGGGACTAGGTTGTGTGTTGATGCAAAATGAGAGGGTAATTGCTTATGCTTCTAGGCAGCTGAAGAAGCATGAGTTGAATTATCCTACACACGATCTAAAGATGGCAGCTGTGATCTTTGCATTCAAGATGTGGAGGCATTACCTTTATGGGGTTAAATGTGAGATCTTCACAGATCATAAGAGCTTGCAGTACATCTTGAGTCAGAGGGAGTTGAATCTGAGGCAGAGGAGATGGGTAGAACTGCTTAGTGACTATGATTGCAAAATTCAGTACCATCCGGGTAAGGCAAATGTTGTGGCAGATGCCCTAAGCTGGAAATCACTTGGCAGTCTATCCCATATTACAACAGAGAGGAGACCGGTGGTGAGGGAATTCTATAAGCTCATTGATGAAGGGCTGCAGTTGGAGTTGTCTGGTACAGGTGTTTTGATAGCCTAGATGAGAGTGACATCCGTGTTTTTAGAGCAGGTGGCTCAGAAACAGCATGAGGACCCAGAGTTAGTGAAAATTGCCAGGACTGTTCAGTCAGGCAAGAATGAAGAGTTCAGATTTGACAACAAGGGGATCCTCCGCTATGGGAGTAGGTTATGTGTACCAGATGACGTGAGCCTGAAGGGAGACATTATGAGGGAAGCTCATAATGCCAGATACAGCGTTCACCCTGAAGCCACCAAAATGTACCAGGATCTGAAAAGAGTCTATTGGTGGCCAGCTATGAAAAGAGAAGTGGCACAGTTTGTGTCCGCCTGCGAAGTATGTCAGAGAGTGAAGCTGGAACATCAGAAACCGGCTGGAATGCTCAACCCACTGCCGATTCCAGAGTGGAAATGGGAGAATATAGCTATGGATTTTGTGGTGGGGTTACCGGCAACGTCCAACAGGTTGGACTCTATATGGGTGGTTGTGGACAGACTGACCAAATCTGCTCACTTCATCCCTGTCAGGAGTGGCTACTCTGTGGACAAATTGGCGCAGGTGTATGTGGAAGAGGTAGTCAGGTTGCATGGGGCTCCCGTTGGTTTTGGCGGAGTCTGCAGAACGCTATGGGTACCAAGCTAGATTTTAGCACTGCTTTCCATCCACAAACTGATGGGGCTCACTTCATCCCTGTCAGGAGTGGCTACTCTGTGGACAAATTGGCGCAGGTGTATGTGGAAGAGGTAGTCAGGTTGCATGGGGCTCCCGTTGGTTTTGGCGGAGTCTGCAGAACGCTATGGGTACCAAGCTAGATTTTAGCACTGCTTTCCATCCACAGACTGATGGACTGTCAGAGAGGACCATCCAGACCATAGAAGATATGCTCAGAACGTGTGTGCTAGATTTTGGCGGTTCTTGGAGGCAGCATCTACCCTTGGTGGAGTTTGCCTACAATAACAGCTATCATGCTAGCATAGGGATGGCTCTGATAGAGCATATTTTAGTCCATATTATCATTGTCTTATTGATGTTTATTTACACATTTTCTACCTAATTTTGTGGTTTTAATCATGTTTTGCAGATATTAGGTGTAAAGAGACATTCTGGAGAAAACGCTCTTAAAACTGCCAAAAAGTGCCAAATCTGAAAAAACCACCTTCGGAAGCACTTTCGGAAGCCGAAAGTCACCCATCTTCGGCGGCCGAAAGTCTGCCCCAGAGTCGAAAGTCACCCATCTTCGGCAGCACCTTAGGCGGCCGAAAGTCCCCCCGAATTGCCTCTTCCTTATTCAAGAAGCCAAATCTTGGAGATCACATGTTTTCCACTTCATGCCATGCACATTCAAAATTCAAAAGGAGGCTCCACGTTCCTCTTTAGTGCATGAATGTCAAAAATAATGTGAAGGAAACTTCTTGGACACACTTGGGTAACAATTAAAAGACCAAAAAGTCCTTGCAATGCACATAAAAGGCTCATATTAGACCAAGGGCACTTTGGGCAACCTCTAAAAGATGCATGGACACCCAAGAAACCCTAGGTAGCCTCCCAAGACTTATTTAAAGGCCTTATGAAGACAAGAAGTGGCATATTTTAGACTTGAAGAACTCCATCACCTCTCCAAGGGTTCGGCCACCCAATCCTCCTCCACTTTGGCCGCCGGTTCCACCTTCTCTTCTTCTCTTCTTCTATTTTTTGTTTTGGTTCAGCCATGAGTGGCTGAAACCCTAATTCTAGTTG
Organism: Manihot esculenta; assembly: GCF_001659605.2. Lineage (NCBI taxonomy): Eukaryota > Viridiplantae > Streptophyta > Magnoliopsida > Malpighiales > Euphorbiaceae > Manihot > Manihot esculenta. The sequence continues at coordinate 24,848,470 of NC_035162.2, forward strand.
AAGTTTGGTTGAAACTAAGGTTATTTAAAGGGTTGTAAGATCTGAACATAAAGTGTTTGCTTTTGATTTGTTCAATATTCATACAATTGTGTGCTTAATTCTAAGATTGCTTTGTTGTTTTGATCAAATTGGCCACTTGATTCTTGATTGCAAAGTTAATTGATTGTTAGTTGGGATATTTTTTAGTCCGTAATTGCTGGAAATATTATGACCTAAGAACACTTGGTGTAAAAACTAAGGAATTGTATGATCTAGCAACATCTCATGCGTTTGAGTAGCTAGGGTTGGATCTCTCTCTTTCTTCATGCAATTGACAATTGTTTTGATGCCTAAGGCCCAAGGACGTTCCTTGGCAATTTGTTAATTAGTAATTGATTAGAGGACATTTCCTAATTGATTTAATCATAAGGAGAGACATGGTGGTGAGAAGCGTTTTCCATTCCCATAACCAATCTATTGAACCAATTAAGAGAACATAAGTTTCAATGATCAACCCAAACAACCAAAGTGGATCCATATCTTCAACTAGACCTTTCTCATATTAATTTCTTCTTTTATTTTGATTGTTTGCTGTTTTAATTGCTTTCAATAGTTGTTAGTCAAATCAATCTTAAAACCCCCTTTTTACTTTACTGCACTTTACTTTTGATCTACTTATTTTCAATTGTGCTTTCAGTTGAGTCCAATTGATCTTGTTTGGGAAAAATAGATAAGTACTCAATTCTCTGTGGATTCGATCCTTTACCACTATCTGCAGTTGTAAAATTGTTGATAACCGTAGAGGTTATTTTTGACTGGCTTCGACAACCGCGAGTCAAAAATTGGCGTCGTTGCCGGGGAATTGATTTTACTTGTTTATTTTTCTTTCATGACCAGATCTGAACACAGGGACACTCTGCCCTTTGATCTAGAAATTGAACGCACCCTCAGAAGATTAGGAAAGCAAGCTACCGAGCATTCTGCCCAACCTTCGGCCACCGAACTTCATCAACATTCGGCCGCCGAACCTTCCTTGCTCCAGCAACCGAATTTTGCACCAATGGCAGAACCAAATGCACAAGCTGCTGCCCCTAATGGACATGCTGTCCAGAACCAAATAATCCAAGAAAATCCAGCCATAAGACCACAAGTGCCAAGAGAAAGAACCATGAGAGAGTTAGCAACACCTGTAGGTGATCAAGCACCACTTTGCATCACCTATACACCTCTGACAGTTCCCTTTGAACTGAAGACAAGTTTGATTCATCTTCTCCCTAAATTTAGAGGTTTGCAAAATGAAAACCCACACAAGCACTTGAGAGAGTTTAACATTGTTTGTTCATCTATGAGACCTCAAGGTATTTCTGAAGATCATGTTAAACTAAGAGCTTTTCCTTTTTCATTGGATGATTTTGCTAAAGATTGGTTATTTTATTTGCCACTTGGATCTATAACTTCTTGGGATGATATGGTCCAAACTTTTTTGAACAAATACTTCCCAACATCTAAGTCAATTGGCATAATAAGAGAAATCACTAGCATAAGACAGAAACCAACTGAAGATCTATATGATTATTAGGAAAGGTTTGAAAGACTATGTACAGGATGTCCACAACATGATATGTCAGACAGGTCTCTCATACAATTCTTCTATGGAGGATTACTCTCATCAGAAAGAAAATTCATAGATGTAGCTTGTGGTGGATCCATTGCAGACAAGACACCTAGGGAGATGCGAGAGTTGATCTCTACACTTGCAGCCTCATCTAGGCAATATGGAGAAGAAAAGCAAATGCAAAGAGGAGTCCATGAGGTAAGCTCACCTACTATTTCTGAACTGACAGCTGTTATGAAAGATTTTGCCATAGGACTGGTTCAACAGATGCAAGCAACCCAGCCGCCTAGGCCATGTGGTATTTGTTCATATGTAGGACATCCAACTGATCAATGTCCTACTCTGCAAGAAGACAACCAACAAGTTAATGCCATTGGAGGATATAACAACCAACCTAGACGTGATCCATACTCAAACACATACAATCCAGGTTGGAGAGACCACCCCAATCTCAGCTATGGAAGGGCCAACAACAACCAGAACAATCAGAACTATCAGAACTGCCAAAGAAATCAAGCCCAACCAGCACCTCAGAATTCCAACCAGCACCTTGAAAAGATGATGGAAACAATGGTAAATGTCATGCAAGGTATGCGACAAGACATAGGACAACTGGCTGCATCCATGAGCAAATCTGAAACCCAAGGTAAGCTCCCTTCTCAAATTGAAACTAATCCCAGACAGAATGTTAGTGCCATCACTTTGAGAAGTGGAAAAGAGCTACAAGATACCATTTATGAGCAAGAAAAGCAAGTTGCGCAAGAACCAATGCAACCTGAAGCCTCTCCAGCATAACCTGAAACACCACCTGCACAAAAGATTGAACCAAAGGTACGTTTTCAGATTCCACCTCCTTTTCCAAAAAGATTTGAAAGAACGCAAAAAGAAAAAGAAGAAAGGGAGATTCTTGAGACTTTCAAAAAAGTGGAAATCAACATACCACTGCTAGACGCTGTTAAGCAGATTCCAAGGTACGCAAAATTTCTAAAAGAATTGTGCACCAATAGAAGAAAGCTAGCTGCAAGAGAAAAAGTAAGTGTAGGTGAAGTTGTTACTGCTGTGATTAAAAGAGAACTCCCTACTAAGTGCAAAGACAAATGTATGTTTGCTATCTCTTGCAAGATTGTGAATGTTAGAATTAAGAAAGTCATGTGTGATCTTGGTGCATCCATCAATGTTATGCCTCTTTCCATCTATAAATCCTGAATGCATGCGCACTGAAAGACACAAGAGTTGTGATTCAATTAGCTGATAGATCTGTGGTATATCCTATCGGTGTCCTAGAAGATGTATTAGTCCAAGTAGATGAACTTGTCTTTCCTGCAGATTTTTATGTGATTGACACTAAGGAAGATAGTTGCAATACTAGTTCCGATATCCTTCTTGGACGTCCTTTCTTGAGTACTGCTAGAACTAAGATTGATGTGCATGATGGTACTTTGACCATGGAATTTGAGGGGGAAGTCATTAAGTTTAATGTCTATGATGCCATGAAATATCCACATGATATGTCCCCTGTTTATGGTCTTGATATTGTTGACTGTCTAAGCCAGGAAATTTTTGATGAAAATCAAGATGATATTCTTAACAGTGATTTCTGCAGAGATACTGACCAGGTACAGATTGAGAGCCAGAAAGAACCAAAACTCAAAGAAACAGTCTATAGCATCCAACAAATTGATGTTGCGCAAACTGAAAACATTCGGCCGCGGAACATGACTGCCTTCCAGACGCAGAATCCATCGCCACAGCCTGCCCAGCACACTGAAAACTTTCGGCAGCCGAACTCTACCATCCTTCGGCCGCCGAACCCAGCAACCATTCGGCAACCGAAGCTGAACTCCCTTCAGCCGCCGAATCATTCACCTCAGATCCCATCGCCTGCTGAAATTCTTCGGCCGCCGAACACAGACATCTTTCAGCCGCCGAACCTTGCTCCACAGCCTCCAACACAAGCAAGCTCTTCCAGTTCTCCTTTGCAATCAAGCCAGGAGCAGCACCTTTCAGAATCTGAAGAATGTAAGGATGACCTACTTGCACAAATCTTCCTTGCCCAATCTGATGAACCATAGTACACAGACATGGTGAACTACTTGGCTACAGGTAACTTACCTTCTGACATGCCAAAGCACACTAAGGATAAGATAAAGAAAGATGCCAAATACTATGTTTGGGATGAGCCATATTTGTGGAAACATTATGCTGACCAAATGATAAGGAGATGTATTCCTAATCAAGAGATAGCTTCTGTGCTTACTTTTTGTCATTCATATAGTTGTGGTGGACACTTTGGTCCAAGAAAGACTGCTCATAAGATACTTGAAAGTGGCCTATTTTGGCCCACCATTTTTCGAGATACTTTTCTGTTTTGCAGATCATGTGCTAGGTGTCAACAGACTGGAAATCTGAGTAAAAGAAATTAAATGCCACAGAACCCCATCATGGTCTGTGAGGTATTTGATGTTTGGGGCATAGACTTCATGGGCCCATTCCCACCATCCTTTGGATACACTTACATCATCCTTGCAGTAGATTATGTGTCCAAGTGGGTGGAAGCTAGAGCAACTAAGACAGATGATGCCAAGACAATAGTAGACTTTGTGAAAACCAACATCTTTGCCAGACATGGAATACCAAAGGCAATCATCAGTGACAGAGGGACCCATTTTTGCAATAGGGTAGTGGAAAGCCTTCTCAGAAAGCACAATGTGATCCATAGGACATCCACAGCATACCACCCTCAGACAAATGGTCAAGCTGAAGTGTCCAATAGAGAAATCAAGGTCATCCTTGAAAAGACAGTCTCTCCCAACCGAAAAGATTGGAGTACAAGATTGGAAGATGCTTTATGGGCCTACAGAACAGCCTACAAGACTCCTATAGGTATGTCTCCTTACAGATTAGTCTATGGAAAAGCTTGTCACCTTCCAGTTGAACTTGAGCACAAGGCCTATTGGGCTGTAAAGAATTACAACATGGACCTCAAAGAAGCTGGACACCACCGCAAGTTGCAACTGCAAGAGCTAGAAGAAATAAGACGAGATGCATATGAGACTTCTTGGAACTACAAAACAAAAACCAAAGCCTCCCATGACAGTCATCTTTCCAAAAACAATTCGAGGTTGGTGATAAAGTCTTACTCTTTGACTCTCGTTTGAAATTGTTCCCAGAAAAGCTACGGTCTAGGTGGATTGGACCATTCATAGTAGAACATGCTTACCCATATGGAGCTATAGACATCCGAAGCATAGAAACTGGAAAAATCTTCAAGGTGAATGGACATCGTCTGAAGCCATACTTTGAAGGATTCGCAGTACAAGTAGTGGAAGAAATTCCACTACAACATCCCTCAGCCTAAGTGAATCGCAATAGGCACCACACCCTAGGGGAGTACTCAGTTTCCTTTGTTCTTTTAGGTTTCTTATACATTGAGGACAATGCATGATTTAAGTGTGGGGGTGCATATTTCTTCTTCTCCCCTTCTTTTCTTCTTCCCCTTTTCTTTTCTTCTTCTTCTTCCTTTCTTCTTTTGCAAATTCACAATGCTTTGCGCTTCTTTCAGTTTGATTAGCCACAGTATTGAAATTTTTTCATTTTTAGTTTGTTTTTGCTTTCAATAAAACACACACAACCACAACCTTCTTCTTCTTTTTGTTTTGCTCCACTCAAACTGATGAACTACGTTAGATAAGTTTTTCTTTCTATGACCCTATTGATGTGATGACTCTTTAAACTTATGTTGAATCAATTGCAGTGAGTTGTATTCATGCTTGAGAATTGCCTTTTGAATTGAATCTTTGAGTTTGCCATGGTGAAAAATATATTGATGACCCTCATTAGAGAATAAATTGAAAGTTATGTGAATGAACTTAATGTGACTTGATTTAGCAATTGGTGTTGATTTGCCCAAATCATTGAGAGAGAAAATTCAGCAAAGGCAAAGACCTCAAAAGCACAAAATCAAAAAACTGTTCCAATGGTCAAAAGACTAAGAACAAAGCTAGTAGCCACTTGGAAAGGTGACCAACTGAGTAACTGGGGGTGGGTATCACAAATATGTACCTTCACGTCAAAAGGTTGGTGAATTTTTCAAGGAAAATCTAAGTGCAAAAGTCTGAATAAAGTACTTCAAGGTAAGGGCAAGTCAATCCAAAAGCTAGAAAAAGTCCTAACAAATTAATGTGCATGTATGGTCTCTCTTGAGGAAAACAAATCCTAGCCATGGTAAGCAAAAGGAAACAAGGAAAGGAGGTAAGTAATCTTCATGCATATATTCTTCACTGCAATGATTCAAAATAGATGTCTAGAGTAAGAGCTTAAGTGGAAATAGGGGTCTAGAGCAAAGAAAGCTTATTTGACTATGTTTATTTACTTGAGGACAAGCAAAAGGCTAAGTGTGGGGGTATTTGATAGAGCATATTTTAGTCTATATTATCATTGTCTTATTAATGTTTATTTACACATTTTCTACCTAATTTTGTGGTTTTAATCATGTTTTGCAGATATTAGGTGTAAAGAGACATTCTGGAGAAAACGCTCTTAAAACTGCCAAAAAGTGCCAAATCTGAAAAAAACCACCTTCGGAAGCACTTTCGAAAGCCGAAAGTCTCGTCCAGAGCCGAAAGTCACCCATCTTCGGCGGCCGAAAGTTTGCCCCAGAGCTGAAAGTCACCCATCTTCGGCAACACCTTAGGCGGCCGAAAGTCCCCCCGAATTGCCTCTTCCTTATTCAAGAAGCCAAATCTTGGAGATCACATGTTTTCCACTTCATGCCATGCACATTCAAAATTCAAAAGGAGGCTCCACCTTCCTCTTTAGTGCATGAATGGCAAAAATAATGTGAAGGAAACTTCTTGGACACATTTGGACAACAATTAAAAGACCAAAAAGTCCTTGCAATGCACATAAAAGGCTCATATTAGACCAAGGGCACTTTGGGCAACCTCTAAAAGATGCATGGACACCCAAGAAACCCTAGGCAGCCTCCCAAGACTTATTTAAAGGCCTTATGAAGACAAGAAGTGGCAGATTTCAGACTTGAAGAACTCCATCACCTCTCCAAGGGTTCGGCCACCCAATCCTCCTCCACTTTGGCTGCCGGTTCCACCTTCTCTTCTTCTCTTCTTCTATTTTTTGTTTTGGTTCAGCCATGAGTGGCTGAAACCCTAATTCTAGTTGAAGTTTGGTTGAAACTAAGGTTGTTTAAAGGGTTGTGAGATCTGAACATAAAGTGTTTGCTTTTGATTTGTTCAATATTCATACAATTGTGTGCTTAATTCTAAGATTGCTTTGTTGTTTTGATCAAATTGGCCACTTGATTCTTGATTGCAAAGTTAATTGATTGTTAGTTGGGATATTTTTTAGTTCGTAATTGCTGGAAATATTCTGACCTAAGAACACTTAGTGTAAAAACTAAGGAATTGTATGATCTAGCAACATCTCATGCGTTTGAGTAGCTAGGGTTGGATCTCTCTCTTTCTTCATGCAATTGACAATTGTTTTGATGCCTAAGGCCCAAGAACATTCCTTGGCAATTGTTAATTAGTAATTGATTAGAGGACGTTCCCTAATTGATTTAATCATAAGGAGAGACATGGTGGTGAGAAGCGTTTTCCATCCCCATAACCAATCTATTGAACCAATTAAGAGAACATAAGTTTCAATGATCAATCCAAACAACCAAAGTGGATCCATATCTTCAACTAGACCTTTCTCATATTGATTTCTTCTTTTATTTTGATTGCTTGCTGTTTTAATTGCTTTCAATAGTTGTTAGTCAAATCAATCTCAAAACCCCCTTTTTACTTTACTGCACTTTACTTTTGATCTACTTGTTTTCAATTGTGCTTTTAGTTGAGTCCAATTGATCTTGTTTGGGAAAAATAGATAAGTACTCAATTCTCTGTGGATTCGATCCTTTACCACTATCTGCAATTGTAAGATTGTTGATAATCGTAGAGGTTATTTTTGACCGGCTTCGACAATCGTGAGTCAGGCTCCATATGAAGCTTTGTATGGAAGGAAGTGCAGGTCACCTGTCTGCTGGGAAGAAGTTAGAGAAAGGGCCTTAGCAAGGCCTGAGCTAGTAGAGATCACCAGCAGAGTAGTGCCCATTATCAGAGAAAGGATCAGAACTGCTGTGAGTCGGCAGAAAAGCTATGCAGATGTCCGCAGGAAGCTTGTAGAGTTTCAGGAGGGAGATATGGTGTTGCTCAAGGTGTCTCCTATGAAAGGGGTGATCCGTTTTGGGAAGAAAGGTAAACTAGCTCCACGGTACATCGGACCCTTTGAAATCTTGCAGAGGATTGGGAATGTATCGTACAAGCTAGATTTGCCTACTTCAATGGAGAGAATCCATCCGGTTTTCCATGTTTTCATGTTGCGGAAGTTCGTGTCGGATCCGGGCAAGGTTCTTAATGAGCCTGATGTGGAGATCCTAGGAGATCTCACTTATGTTGAGCAGCCGGTGCGGATCATAGACACGCAGATCAGAAAGCTGAGGAACAAGGAAATCCAGATGGTGAAAGTCCTTTGAAATCACCACAACATTGAAGAATGTACTTGGGAGACACGGGAGTCCATGCTCCAGCAATATCCTTATCTCTTCTAAGGTTAGTGTTTTATGTTTTATGTGTGTTTCCTTGTTGCTATGCTTTGTGTTGAACATTCGGGGATGAATATTCTTAAGGGGAGAAGAATGTAATACCCGGCTAGACTCCGGCATCGGAATTTCCACTTTTCAACGGAATCTCGGATGTCGAAACCCTCTAGAAGGGTAAAATATGATTTTCTAAAGTGTTTTTATGTGTTTTTACAGTTTTAATAAAGAAAGAAATTGAGTTTTGAAAGAAAAGACCAAGGAAGGAAAAAGCCAGGTTCGGCCGTCGAAAATTGGCCTCTTACGGAGGCACCTTTGGCCCCCGAAGGTGGTCTGGCCAGCCACCTATAAAAGGCCCCTTGTCCGAAAATGGGCGAGTTTTCTCTCTCTATTTTCGGGAATAGGTGAGATTTCGCCCTTCCATGGTCAGTTTGTTGTTTTCCTTCAATCCATTCAAGTTTTGATGAGTTTTTACTTTGTTTTGAAGAATTTTTAAGCTAAGATCAAGTTTTTGAAGCTTGGAGACCCCTGGAGCTCGACTTCTCCCAATCTCCAAGTTTGGATCACCCTCCTCTCGATCTTCAAGAGGTAAGTATAGATCCTTCTCTTCTTTCATGTTTTAAGTAAGTTTTTTGAAGGGTTAAGGGGTTTTAATGCATGTTTAGGCTAGGGGTAAAATGTTAGGGTTTATGTTAGTTAAATGTTGAATGTATGCTTAATGTGATGTTTTTGGGGTATAGGCTAGTTTTATACCCCTATCTGCTTGGAAATGTATTTATGCATGTTTTAGTATAGTTTGATGCTTGTTGGGTTGTTGAGGGTGGCTGGATTAGCAAGGCAGAACCGGGTTCTGCCCTTTGGAAGAGCCCAGGTTCGGCCACCGAAGCCAGTTTCGGCCGTCGAACCTGCTTGTGGAGGCAGTTTGGCCGCCTAAACTCGCCCCCGAAAGTTTGGACTTTCGGCTCTGGAGGGGAGTTTCGGCCGCCAAACCTGCCCCCGAAAGTGGGTGACTTTCGGCCGCCAAACCCTGCTCCCGAAAGTGCCTGACTTTTGGCTCTAGAGGGACTTTCGGCCGTCGAACCTGCTGCCGAAAGTGCCCTGTCCAGCCTTCTTTTGCATGTTTTCTATGATTGTTTTATGATGTTTTAGGGAGTTTTTGGGGAGACATTTAAAGTCATGTTAGAGTATGTTTGGTCCCTCATTTGAGTCCACCTGTATAGGATCGGACCCGAGGAACCGAGAAGGTCTGCAGTGAGATAGCTGCTTCAGAGTCAGTCCAGTATCTGCCAGAGGTGAGTAGAACATAACTTCTTTTATTTTCAAAGCAATGAAATCTTTTTAGCATGATCCATGCATCACGAATGCCATGATATGTATTAGGTTGTTTGTATTAGAATTCATGAATATGATGCATTGCATAATATGATTGTTGATGTGGATGGATATTAGATGACCCATTAGCCCTCGGTATGTAAGAAAGTCCAGGGCTGCCCATGCCACGCATCCTAGCACCATGTAAGAAAGTCCAGGGCTGCCCATGCCACGCGTCCTGGCACAATGTAAGAAAGTCCAGGGCTGCCCATGCCACGCATCCTGGCACCATGTAAGAAAGTCCAGGGCTGCCCATGCCACACGTCCTGGCATTTTGTTATGAGTATGAGGTAAAAGGGGGGTTAATGGTGACAAATCCATCTGTGATTTGAATTGTTTGTGTTGTGATGCATTTCATAAAAGCATTTGTTTAGTAAATTGTTTTATTGTTCTGCTCACTGGGCTTTAGTAGCTCACCCCTTTCCCCTAACCCCCAGGTTTGCAGGTTCAGGATATATAGACCGGGAAATCGTCAAGGGTAAAAACTATGTTTATGTAATAGATTAGTAGTGGACATGATATGTAAAATGATGTAATGTAATGTAAGATATTGTCCAGTGATGTAATGAGGATTAATATTGTACTTGGCCCTAATGTATGGTTAATCCCTTTTGTACATGATCTTATGTTAATGTTTTTAATGATGAATTATGTTGAACCAGGCTTGACATTTGATATGTTGCCCCACTAGAGCATTTGATGAGGGCTCTGGTGTGGGGTTTTATGTTTACAGTTATGGTGCATGCACAGGTCAAGCTTGGTGTATAAAAAGTTTAAAGTTTTTTATGAATGTTGATCATGTATGGGATGTTATCAGATGTACAGGATGTATAGTAGGCTTGCTACGGGTCCCGGCGACCTTAAGTCGATCTGGATCCTAGCGCCGGTAGCGATCCGGTTTCCGGGTCGTTACCATCACCACCGTCGACAAGTGCTCGACACAATTCACATTGTTCCCTTCTTATCACCGCCATCACAGTTTCTCTCCCATCATCGCCATCACTAGTGCATTTTTTTTCTTATTGAGATTGTACTTTTCTTTTAAATTTATTTCATTGAAATTGCTATATTTTACATGTTTAAAACATACCATTAATTTCACATTTTTTGCGTTTCTCAATTTTATGTAACAACTTGGATTATTCCATTTGGGCTGGTTTTGATTGTTGCAATATTAGACAACTTTATATGAGAGTGAATTATTTCCCAGTTATGTTAGAATTGAGATTGTCAGTCTAATTTGTTTGCTGTGATTGTGATTATGCTTTGTTGAATTGCTGGAAGGTATGAAATACAAGAAACGTTAGGGAATTTTTTGCTCTTTGCAGTAGAAGAACTTATATCTCATTGGTTGCACATTCCAAATTGACATGTAATCATTGCAATCAATTTTTTAGTCTCTGATAGTTGAGATTCAATATTCAAGATTAACCAAGTCATACACTACGATGTCTAAAATCATATAGAAGCATAGGAACACATGCTAAAGCCAAAAGTTAGATTGAGCTTGTTTGATTTTGTGTGCTTTGCGAATTAGGGTTTATACGTATTTTGCTTTCATATTAGCATAGTGATTGTAGTTATTATAGCTACTGAAAGAAACTGGATATATTCCAATCTTAGAGAGGGTTTATTGAATCCTAAATTTTTAGAGGGAATAAATGAATTTATAGAGAAAGTTAAGAACTACATAGATTGTTTAAATGGTGATCGAATTCGTTATCCTTGCAATCGATATAAATATCAAAATCGTAGATTTCAATATGGAAATACAGTAAGTATCATTTAATAACACATAGTTTTGTACAAAATTACCTTATTTGATACTTGCACGGTGAAACTAAAGTGCATCATTTAGGTTCCAATAATGTTGTATTAGACATGTCTCATGGTTCTGATATAGATGATCATGCTCATTTAAATCAGTAGGAGAATATGGTCATGGATACAACAGGTTATCATGTAATAAATAATGAGACGTGAGATGCCAAATTCTACTGCACAAAAATTGTATGATATGTTAAATGTAGTTAAGCAAGAACTATGGCCTGTATGTTAAAGTCACTCTCAATTATCAGCAGTTTCATGTTCACTAAATCTGAAGGCATAATACCATTTCTCAAAACGGTGTTTTGATCAGATTTGTGAACTTATCAAGGAGATGTTACCGAATGACAATATCATGACGGATATCTTTTATTCAACAAAGAAACTACTGCAAGGATTGGAACTTCCAGCAGAAAAGATACATTGTTGTGTTAATGGATATATGATTCATGTAATACCCGGCTAGACTCCGGTATCGGAATTCCTACCGTCCGGTGGAATCTCGGATGTCGGAAACCTCTAGAAGGGTAAAATCATGTTTTCATAAAATGTTTTAATGTATTTTAAAGTTTTAAGTAAGAAAGAAATTGAGTTTTAAATGAAAAAGACCATGGAGGCATTTCCAGGTTCGGCCGCCGAATGTGGGATAGTTTAGAGGGGCACGTTAGGCTTCCGAATGTGGCTCATGTTCGGCCGCCGAACCTCATGTTCGGCCGCCGAACATGCATGCGTTTTGGAGTTGCCTTCGGCTACCGAAGGTGGCCTGGCTTGCCACCTATAAAAGGACCCATGGCCGAAAATGGGCGAGCTTTCTCCCCTATTTTCGGCCAACGGTGAGTCCATGCCCTCCCATGGTCGGTTTTGGTGTTCTTTCTCAAATCTTTCAAGTTTTAACAAGTTTTAACTTGGTTTTGAAGATTTTGAAGCTTAGAGCAAGTTTTGGAGCTTGGAGATTCAAGGAGCTAGATTTCTCCCATCTCCAAGTTAGGATCGTCTTTCCTCTCGATCTTCAAGAGGTAAGCCTAGATCCTACCTTTCTTGTATGTTTTAAACAAGTTTTATGAAGTTTATGGGGTAGAAATGCATGTGTAAGTTAGTTGATTGCATGTTAGGGTTAATGTTGAGTTTATGAGTAATGTATGTTGTTTGAGTTGCCTTTTGGTATTTGTGTTGGAGTTTAGGATAGTTTGAGACCCCTAAATGCTTATTTGCTTATGTATGCTTGTTGTAGAATAGGTAAATGCATGTTTGAATGGTTTGGGAGGCAAAATGTGCATGTGGAGGCTGAGTTCTACCCTTTGGAAGAACTCAGGTTCGGCAGCCGAAGGACTTTCGACCGCCGAACCTGCCTGTGGAGGCCAGCCTTTTGGCTGCCGAACCCTGCCCCTGAAAGTGGACTTTCGGCTTTGGAGGGGAGATTCGGCCGCCGAAGGTGCCGCCGAACATGCATGAGTTTCGTCTCTGGAAGGGACTTTCGACCGCCGAATGTGCCGCCGAAAGTGGCTGAGTTTCGGCTATGGAGGGACTTTCGGCCGCCGAACCTGCCGCAGAAAGTGCCCTGTTCAACCCTCCTTTGCATGTTTTCCATGATTGTTTTAAGCTGTTTTAGGGGGTTTTTGGGGAGTAGTTTAGAGTCATGTTCATGTATGTTTGGTCCCTCATTTGAGTCCACCTGTGTAGGTTCGGACCCGAGGAACCGAGGACCCCAGCAGTGAGAGAGCTGCTTCAGTGTCTTGTCAGAGCTAGCCTGAGGTGAGTAGAATGACTCTTTATGTTTCAAAGTAAATAATGAAAGTTTTAGTATGATTCACGCATCATGAATGCCATGAGATATATTAGGGTGCTTGCATTAGAATTCACGAATATGTTGCATTGCATATTATGTTGTTGATGTGGATGAATGTTGGATGATCCTTTAGCCGCACTATAATATGATATGATATGAGATAGTGATGATACGGTATGAAAGACCAGTGAGGCCCATTCTACGCCCCTGACATATTGGAATGTTATGTTAATGTAAGAGAAAGACCAGTGAGGCCCATTCTACGCCCCTGGCACTATTGGAATGTGTAATGGGCTATTGGTGACAAGTTCATCCTTAAGGTGATTTGTTTGTGATGTGATGCATTCCATGATAGCATATGTTTTAAATGTTTTTATTATTCTGCTCACTGGGCTCTAGTAGCTCACCCCATTCCCTTAATCCCCCAGGTTGCAGGTACGGGATAGAATCAGGAGGTCAGCAAGAATAAGCAGTCATGCTTTATGTAATAGCTAGATGTGGACATGAAAATGATGTAATGTAAAGTATAGTACAGTAATGTAATGTAATGATGTTTAATGAGGTTTAGAGTTGTACTTGACCCTAGTATGTTGGTTAATCCCTTTGTACATGATCTATAAAATGTTTTATCAATGTTTATGTAAACCAGGCTTCATGTATGATATGTTGCCCCATTGGAGCATTTGTTGAGGGCTCCAATGTGGGGTTTTTTGATTATGAGATGTGCATGCAAGTTAAGCTTGGTAAATGAATGAAAAAGTTTAACGTTTTATGTATATGTTTGATCACGTATGGGATTTAACAGGTATACAGGATGTATGTTTGGCTTGCTACGGGTCCCGGCGGCCTTATGCCGATCTGGATCCTAGCGCCGGTAGCGGTCCGAATTCTGGGTCGTTACAGATTGGTATCAGAGCCCTAGGTTCATATGGTCGGACCTATAGTGTGTCGGGCTCATAGATGTTATAGAAGGGCAAGCACAATAGGAAAATCATGTCCACTAGGATAGGATGTAGAGTCCTGTCTTGATTGGTGATGTAAAATGCCATGACTTTATGCATGTGTGTAATACCCGGCTAGATTCCGACATCGAAATCCCTAACTTCCGGCGGAGTTTCCATTGGAATCTGGAATTTCGAAGATGTCCGAGTCTTCTAGAGGGGTAAATGTGTTTTCTAAAATGTGTTTTAAGTGTTTTAATGATTTTCTAGTTTTAATGCAAAAGGAATTGGGTTTTGAAGAGAAAAGACCAAGGAGGCATTTGCCAGGTTCGGCCGCCGAAGGTAAAGTTCGGCCGCCGAAGGTAAAGTTCGGCCACCGAACGTTGCATGGTTTTGCATGCAGCTTTGGCCGCCGAAGGAAAGGCGTTTGGCCACCTATAAAAGCCCCGTTGACCGGAAATGGAGTGTATTTCACTCTCTTTTCGTGCAAAGGGTAGGCTCATGCTCTCCTTTGGTTGTTTTCATGATGTTTCTTCAAATCTTTCAAGGTTTTCATGAGTTTTCTCCTTGTTTTGAAGAGTTGTAAGTTTTGAGCAAGATTTTGAGGTTTGAAGACTTTGGAGCTTGGATTCTCCATATCTTCACGTTTGAGGTCGCACCAACTCTTGTTCTTCAAGAGGTAAGTGTAGATCCTTAGTTTTTATGAGGTTTTTAATGAGTTTTATGAAAGGTTAAGAGGGTTTTATGCATGAGTTGCATGGTATGCATGTTTAAGGTTTTGATACCCTTTTTTGACAAAAGTATGTTCTTGCATGATATGTGAGTTTTGTTGGGGAGTTTAGGCTAAGTTGAGACCCCTATATGCTTGTTGTATGAGTTATGCATGTTTTGGGTGTTGGAAGGTTTGGGAGGCTTGTATGCATGAGAGGCTGAGTTCTGGATGAACTCAGGTTCGGCCACCGAAGGTGGTTTCGACCGTCGAACATGCCTTTGAATGCTTGGTTTGGCCGCCTAACCTTGCCCTCGAAAATGGACTTTCGACTCTGGAAGGGACTTTCAGCCGCCGAAGGTGCTGCCGAAAGTACCCGAGTTTCGTCTCTGGAGAGGGGGTTCGAACCCGCCGAATGTGCCGCCGAAGGTGCCCTATCCAGCCTTTCTTTGCCTGTTTTGCATGCATGTTTTGAGGAGTTTTAGAGGGGTTTTTGGGGAGATGTTTAGTATTATGTTAGAGTTGTTTGGTCCCTCATTTGAATCCACCTGTGTAGGACCGGACCTGGAGAACCGAGGAGGTCAGCAGAGTTAGCTGATTCAGAGTTAGTTGGTCCTGAGTTAGCCCAGCAGTTGTTAAAGGTGAGTGGAACTAAACTTAATATTTGAAATTGAGAAATTAAATGCTTTTTAGTGCATGATCCATGCATCATAAAATGCCATGATATGTATTAGGGTGTCTTGCATTAGAAGCCACGAATATGATGCATTGCATAATATGTTGTTGATGTGGATGGATATTGGATGATCCTTAGCCCTTGATATGAGATGAGATGACATGAGATGAGATAGGATATGAGATAGAAAGACCAGGTCGCCCCTGGCACTATGTTATATGTATATATAAGAGAAGATCAGATGAGGCCGTATCGCCCCTGGCGTAGTTGGACATATTACGATATGTAGAGGGCTATTGGTGACAATATCATCCTTGATGTGATGCATAGAATATTTTTCTAATAAGTTGAGTATAATAAATATCTATGATCTAACTTGAGGGGGAGTGTTACAGGTCATATAGGAGTAAATATGTTAATATAGGAAAAAAATATTGATAGATGAGTTAGTTATTTAATCTCAGGGATTGTATAATCATAGGTTTGGTTTTCCTTCCTGTTTAGATACCGTCTCTCATATATAAATAGGTTGTAATATCTATTGTAAATTATAATAAATACTATCACTCTACAGTTAGTAATACTAATAGATAATCGACGAATTTCAAATTCATTGGTAAATTTTTGTACAAAATTTTTTATATTAAAAATTACCAAAGAATTTCGAAATCCGTTAATAAATTCATTAAAATTACTAATGGATTAAAATCCTTTGGTAATCTGGAGATTTTTTATAGTAAATTATGAGCTTAAAAGCATGCAAAGCTTCAATTGTTTGACCATTGCCCTCTCAGCCACAACATATATGGATTATCAAACACATATAAAGCACATGTGTTTTAATTTCTCATTAAAGTACATGTATGTTGGAGAAAGAGGAGTTGTCGGACGAGATTCCAAAGGATGTCGACTGAAAACTGATACGGATCGTGCAAAGGTACCAGAAGGAGGAGTAAGAAGAAGATTATGGACTACTTTATTTATCACAAGAAAAAAATATTGACCAACATCTTGCAATGGTTGGCTCACGGACTTAGACGTATATTTGTCATCATCACATAGGCAATGCAATTCCCTGATAGAGCGATTCTCACTTACTCACTAAGACTAAGACTATGATCCAATAATTATGAAATCAAGAACACTACCTCCATTTATTTTTTATGTGGCCACTATGCATGTCTAAAATTAGCAATAATCGTGACATAAACAAATCCTTCATATAAAGTTTAAAAAAATCACCAAACGACAACTCAAATAAATTTATAATATTTATATAGGGTGCCACACAAAATTTATAGTTTAGATGTGTTATTTGATATTTTCACAATTTAGGGTACTATAAAAATTTTTTAATAAAATTTAAGGATGAAAATATATATTTAACCTATTTCATATAGTTGGATTATAAGTACCATTTAAAAAAATAAACCAAAATAATGAAAATTTTGCTAGCTATGCGGTTAAAACCATGCGACACTTATGTGTAGAAGATCTTAAGTTTTTCCCTTACTCTCTTGGACAAACCAACAATTAATTTATTTAATAAAAATATTATTTATTTAGTATCAAGTCAAATTAATATAAAGAAATTTAAAAATTAATATACAAAATTTATTATAGAAAAATAAATAAATAAGTATGAATGGGTAAACACTAATTATTTTAAATAAATTAAAATAAAAATTCGAAATCTAATTATTGTCTATCTATTCCGATCTACATTTCAATTTAGTTTTAAGACATTTAATTTTAAATATTTGTACATAAAAGAAAATTTAAATAGATCCGTCATAAAATTAAATAGTAATCTAACTTCTTAAGAAAATTTCATGATTGACTTTATTGTCGATGAAGTTCAAACTCATGCCATCAAATCTTTCACCTTAATTTATTTGACAAATGAGCAATTAACTAATATCAAGCAAAACTCTAATCGTTAATATAAATATTAATTAATAAGATTGTGTACGTCATTATATGTTCATATTCAATACAGTGAACTAATTTAATATCTATTTATATTATCATGTGTAATAGAATGTGCAATGATATAAACAATATTATTTACTATTGTTGTGATTAAATTGAAATAATGGTCCAAGCAAAATTATCCACTGTTGAATGAATTATATGATTCCTAAGTTTATATTTTCATGGGTTTCTTCATAAATTATAATTGTTTATAGTTTCAAATTTAAATTTCATTTTCAATAACCATATACAGTGTTCAATTTCGACAGAACTGTTTTCGTGATAAAAATTGCTAAATCTATCATTTATGTTATTATCGGTTTTCGATTTCGACAAAACTGCTTCCATCACAAAAATTGCCAAGTCTACTAACTATTCTATTATTGGTGTCCGATTTCGGTATAACTGCTTCCATAATAAAAATTGTCAAGTCAATTACCCATGTTACAACCGGTGTCCGATTTCGGTAAAAGTGCTTCTATTGCAAAAATTTCCAAGTCTACCACCTATATTACCACCATGCCCCGATTTCGACAGAATTGCTTTCACTGCAAAATTGCCAAGTCTACCACTGGCGCCCGAATTCGGCAGAATTGCTTCCATCGCAACAATTGCTGAGTCTATCACAACACTCGATTTGAGCATAATTGCTTTCATCAAAGCAATTGTCAAGTCCACCACCCATGCTACCACCAATGTCCGATTTCGATAGAAATGTTTCTATTGCAAAAATTACCAAGTCTACTACCTATGCTACCGCTGGTGTTTGATTTCGATATTATTGTTTCCATCGCAAAAATTGTCAAGTCTATTATTCATGCTACCACCGGTGCTCAATTTCAGTAAAACTACTTCTATCACAAAAATGGCCAAATCGGTTCCATGCTACTATCGGTATCCGATTTCCACTATTGAAGCAATTGCCAAGTCAACCACTTATATTACCATCGACGCCCGATTTCGGTAAAAGTACTATTACTTATTACTTATTAAATATTAAAAATATAATCCGAGATTCATATTATAGTTGTCACCATAGATTAGTCAATGCAATGATTGATTATGATTACGATCAAGTATATTATTTCTAGTATTTTATTATAAAAAATAAACAGTTCCTTAGAATAATAAAAATGAAATGAATAATTCAAAATTCCAATATAATCAGAATTGAAATCATAAAAACAAGAACTAAATAACAAAAATTCACTAAATTCTTCACAAATGTTTAATGGAAAAAGGTTATAATTTATAGATTTCTTAAAATTGCTCAAAATCTCAGAAAATCATCCATAAAAGTGCTACTTGCATTACAAAACATGCAAATTGACTAAAAAAAAAAGCGCAAACCCAGAAATTAAAGATATTAAGCTACATGATTAAGAACTAAAAGAATACAGTTGCGGTCTTGATGAAATGCCGATGATCAAGATAAAGCATCTGACCCGAGAAAATGGAATTGCAAGTGGTTTTTCTGAAACCACCTTTGTTTTGGATGAAGACCCAATTGAGGGTCTTCCGATATGGTATGTTCTCAACAGATTCTTCATGCAACTCTTGTTCATTTATTGTCAACCTCTGCTAACAAATCCTTTTCTTGCAAAACAGAGCACAAAGACTCATTTAAATTTAATTCAACTAAGTTTGTAGGTATTCTATCCTTTTCTTTCAAAGCTTCTTCTTTTTTAAGCAAGATGATTATCTTACTACCTTGCATACTCGTATTACTTCTTGAGTGCATGGAATCAGCAAGCGAAGGAATATGGATAAAGTGAAAAAACGAAGGAGAGGAGGAAAAGGTACCTCAACAAAAGGCAAATAAGAAAGCAAGCAAGCAATCAATCAGTCTTTGTTTCTTCATTTTTTTTCATTAAATTCCAAAAAATAGAAAAAGATGTAGAGCGTTAATTAATCAAAATAGACGCACATTATAACATCCGTCCATCATGTGCATTGCACATGATTCTTAAAAGGCTAATATGTTTTGATATTAAGATAATTTGGATTTTATTATTATTTTTATTTATTAAGAATTTTAATGGCCCAAAAAAATTAACCAATGCTTAAGTGACTGATAAATTATTTCTAGGTGTTTAAAAGGGATTTTTGCCTATAAAAATATATGTATTATAGATAACGTCTGTTAACAAAAACTATATATATATATATATATATTCAATATCGATAAATTATATAAAATCTAGAAATTATAGAGGGAGTCTAACTACTTTTGATATTTATAACCGAAAACATATATTTATATATATACTCAATATGAAGAAATTATATAAGGAGTCTAGCAATTATAGAGCGACTCTAACTCCTTGAGATATTTATAACCTAATAATAGCTGACATATATATACGTAATCAAAGTTTTTTTCTTTTTCTCTAATAGAACTTATGTCCTAATATGTGATGTAACTTCCTAATAGCAAAGGCTGCAAAAACTTGGAAAAAGGAAACGTTATGAAGCTGCAAATAGAAACAAGCAAAAACTAATTAACATCTCTCACAGAATCCATCTGACATTTCTTTTGTTCTTGCTTCTTTATATGCACATATGCAGACAATTCCACGCAGAAACGGGAAGGCCTTCTATAGAGGAAAAAAAACAACAAAAAAAAAAAAAAAGAAAGCAGAAATGGGAAGCACTGCAGAGAAATCATCTGCCAAGAGAATGGAGAAGCTAAGCAAATATGGTCCCTCCTCATAACTCTTCTTTCATATTGTGAAGATCCTTCATGTTTAGAGGTTGAATCACCAATTTTAGCTATTGCACACCTGTGGTTGCGTTGTCTCCCATTGCCAATGTTTCTGGTATTATTCTGCATTACCCTAAAATTGAATATTTTGGATCCACAATCTAACCATAAAATTTAAGAGTTTATCGTCCCTTGCAACGTTGTTCTTGTGGAAAATGCAATTGCGATTGCTTTCAAAGGTTTGTTGAAGCCATACAGAAAGATCATGTGTTTCAATTTCTCAATGGCCTTAATGAATCTTATCAAAGATTGAGATTACATATTATTGCTATGAAAACTTTTCCCTCCTTGGATCAAGCTTATAACATGGTACTCAGTGAGGAGACTCAAAGATCTTTATTGCTTCAATCACAATCTTTCACAGAAGGTGTTGCTATGGCTGTCAAGAAATCCAAGATTGAGATTACGAGTTTTCATTGTGGAATGCATGGACATGTTAAGGCTTAATGCTATAGACTTATTGGCTTTCCTTCAAATTTCAAGTTCACTAAGTCTAGAGGAAATCGACCAAGATAGGCCTCTGTGCAACAAATCTCTAGAAATATATCTCCAATTCACTCATCTATGCCAGAAAATCTTTCTCAGTTGAATCTGTCCAAAGGACAAGTGAGCTAATTGATGTCTCTTCTCAATGAATCACAGAATACCTCCACCAACACATCTGGCAATATTCTCTTATCTCAGATCAATAAAGAAGGTATTCACGTCATTGCTGAAATATTGCATCAGTCAAGATTAAATATCTGTTAAGTTCTAAAGGATAATATTGATTCCCCTTTTGAAGACGAGAATATTCTAAAAAGGCACACTTCAAGGCTTTAGGATCTAGTTTGGTAATATGAGGTCATTTATCATGAACATAATGTGTGCTGCCCAAACACCCGTGGCTCCAAAGGAAATAATGTCTTGTTAGAGAAGAGAATATTGTAGAGAACATCACCATTAAGAACCTCATAAGTCATGTGATTAATGAAAAAAAAAAAACATTGTAGAGATAGCATTAGCTAAAAACTGATGAGGGACTTATCTAGAACAGCGAGGCACGAGCATTTTCAAGATGATGCATGGTGGGTGTCGAAGCCACAAAAAATAACCTATTAAAAACCAATAAATATGAATTGTATATAGGGAGAATAGGATCGAATCCACAGGGAATTGACACTAAAAATTTTCAAACAATGACGGAAAATAAACAATAAAAGTAAAAAGGAGTTTTTGATGATGAGTTAAAATAAAAATGAAAGCCATTAAAGAAAGCGATAATTAAAAGAGAAATAAACTAATGTAAATAAATTCTAGTTGAAGTTTAGAATCCATTTCAGTTTGAAAATTTATCATCGAAACAAAAACACTTTTATTCATTCCAATAAATTAGTTATAGTTATGGAAGACACTCCACATAACCAATCTCTCCTTAAGTTTAAATTAATTAGAAAACGTTCGCTAATTAACCCTAACCAATAAATCGCCCAAAGAACGTCTCTAGGATTTAATTTTTCACCCGCTTTAAGAATTAGAGAGACCTAATTCTAATCAACCAACCAAACCGCGTGGTGAGTCTAAGTTAGATCATGCAACTTTTTAGTGGGTTACACTAATTGTTACTTATTGTTGAATAATCTAAACAATTATGGATTTCAAGCATTCAAACTTGCAATATATTACTTTGAGATTAAGAACAATAGGCCCTATTGATCAAATAACAAAGCAATAATAATATGAAGAACTAAATTTGCATAAATATTGAAAGAATAAAAGATGAAGAATTGTATCTAGATCTCACAATTCATGTATAAACTGAAATTTCACCCAAACTTCAACTAGAAATAAAGAGTTTAGCCACTCATGGATTTCAAAGAAAACACAAAAGAGAAGAGAGAATTCAAGATGAAGGCTCGATGCTGAAGAAGAGATGTTTCGATTGTCCTCAATGATGGGCTTATATAGGTGCTTAACCCTAGTAAAGTCCCTTTGAGAATAGAAATTCTTCTTTGCTTTGAATTAGGAATCCTTCCTTTAATATGTTTCTTCTATGGATAGAACTCCTTGATTTGAGGTGGATATAGTGTCGCACTAAAGGAGCAGAAATCGCGTGGGTCCCGCGGCTTTTAATGAGGAGGCCTGGTCTTCTAATTTTCAAATTTGAATTTTTTCCGCTCACTGTTAGGTTTTGTGCAGACTGTTGATTTGTCCAGTGGTTTAAGCAAATCGCTGGTCAAATCCACCATTTGAAAATTATTAACTCAGCTTGCGGGTCTAGGCTATTTATGGCTTCTATGCAGTATGATCATCTTATGGGTTTGTCCAAATCATTGGTCAAGTCAATTTCAACACTTTTAAACCACTTTTTATCAAATCTTCTTCTCTTTTTGTTTTTCTGCAAAATATAATAAAAAATTAAAAATTAGTTAAGAAAAGTATGAAAAATATATTGAAATTACGTTCGATCAAATACCCCAACACCTAACTTCTTGCTTGTCCTCAAACATAAGACAATTTAGACAATCAAACCTTTTTCTACTTGATCCTGATGTCCACTTAGTTTAATACTCTAGACTCCTAAACTAAAGCATCACAGTGTTGCCAACACGCACTAAGTTTATCTCTCCCTTCTTTGTTTCTTTTTATTAATCGGGGCTCAAAGGTGCTTTCCTCAAAAGAGAGAGAATTAATATTTTCATTCATACACAAATATTCTTTGGTTTGACTATGCAGCTTTTAGCACGACCTGCCCTTACCACTTTAGTATACATTCAACTTTAAGCACTTTATTCTTGCTTGAAAAATCATCAATCTTTTTACGCGAAGGTGCATATTTGTGATACCCATCCCTAGTTACTCAGTTGATCACATTGTTCAAGTGGCTACTAGCTCTTCTCATAATCTTTGACCAGTGGAGTAAGTTTTACTTTGTGCTGTGTACTTTAAATTTTCTGCTTTTCTCTTTTTTTTTTTTTTATGATTTGGCTATTGTGGTTTGGGAAAATCAAGGCACTAATCACTGCATAAGCTATTCCTATCACACACAATTTTCAGATTTGCTCATCTCCCTTTGATTAATGATAGCCATTTAAACTATAGTGAGCAAAAGGATTCAAATAAAAAGAAACTCCAAAAAAAAATGCAACCAACTGTAAGTGATTCAATAAAGGTTTAAAGGATGAGCAAACAAATAAGGTCATGAGAGAGAGGCTTTTATGACTTTTTTGACATGCTTGGTAAAAAGAAAATTATGACATTCTGTGAAATTCTATGCATGTGTGAAAAGATGAGAAGAAATATGTGAACAATTGTATATACAGCAGTGCATATAAGCCAATATCAAAGTAATATCCCACACCTATTCTAAACATTATCCTCAATGGAAAATAAAATATGGAGTAAGAGAGTAACTTCCCAAGGGTGTGGATTTGGGTAAATCCATGGCTAAATCAATGGTGTTGGTGAGCCCAGGCAGAAAGTGATTAACCAGGAGTTGCAATATGTCCTCCATATGCTGAATATGAGCATCAATTATATCCAATCGAGCATCTATAGAGGGATTAGGAGGAGCACCAGCTAGTGCCTCTACTGGAGCTGCTGCTGGTGGAGCTGTTGCTTGTGGTGCTTCTGCCTGGGCTGCTGTTAATGCTGGGTGATTCCTTTGAAACACACGCTCATGGCACTACTGGTCTTGCAGGGGTTAGTGAGAAAGCACCACCCACCTTGCGAAGCAACCCCATGTCATCTAAGATATGCAGATCTAGGGGATTGGTTCACCAGTCTGGTGAAGGCCAGTCTGCTCAGGATAAAAAAAGGTGCAGATTAACGACAAGCAAAGTCATAACAAGGCTAAGAATGAGGGGACGGTGATAAGATAAGATTCCAGAAATCTGGGTGGCAAGCCAGAATCCAAAGTTGAACGTGCGCCCAGACACCATGCACCAAAGAAAAAAAAAGTACAATTTTGGTTAAAATGTTTGACGCGTCTTTGCGTCCAGAAAAAGTGTAAGCCAAAAATCTGTGCAAGTATTTAAAACATGGATTGTGCAAAAATAAATCTTTTGATTTATTAAGGCAGTATGCATCAGGAGGATTATCACAAAGATCAGAATAGGCAACAGCAACATCAAAATCATAAGGAAAATCACAAATAAGAATTTAAGGTTTAAAACCCAGTGCAGAATTAAACTCAATCATAGACATATGAAAGCGGTGTACTAATAGCCAAAAGCTAACAATGTCCAGTGTGTGGACAGTGAGCGTAGCAGTTTTGTCAAAGAACAAGGTGCAGTAGAACCATGAACAAGTTCAGTGAAAGCAGGCATGCGCAAGTGAAAGAATGTTCTCCAACCAATACCATCGATTAAAGCTTCTACCTCTTCCCGATTACCCAATGTATGCAATGTGTCTAGGTGCAGAAACTCACCTGGTATGTAAGGGAGAGAGAAAAAGTGTCGTACCTAGTTCGTTCAATCTACTTATTAAAAACCAGGATTTTCAAGGAGTGACCTGAAGGCGATGACTTGGGCAAATAACAACTAGAACTGGGGGTGCTATGGTAATCAGAGGATGTGGTTGGCCCACTGGTGGAAGAATTGATGCGCCGCCTAGTGCTAGGGCACTAGGATGATGGCGTTGGCACAGAACGCTTCTGTCCATGAAGGGCTAGAAGAGAAGGCGATGGTGATGGCATTTCTTGGTGTGTCTCTATGCTTTTGGCTTGTGGTTCAGAAAACAGTGTCATGGGCAGTGCTCGTGGCCGACATCGGTAGGTGCTGACGACAAGCGATTGCGGTAATGAAGTGTGCAGCAATGGTACAACCGATGACTCAATTTCGGTGGCAATGTCTACAACGGATTGAGGGTTGACGATTGGCTCATTCTCACTATCCGTGGGTTCGTGCACCGGTTTGGGGGGGCCTAGGCGGTGCCATTGGCCTGGTCTAGTAGTGCCCACCATCTTGCTTCACACCATGTTCTTTCGGAAAGTGTTTGCTTGAGAGGACACCTGGCATAGAGGGTAAGAGAGCAGAAACGAAAGTAAGTGAAAAATAAAACAAAACAAATAAAAGTGATAGGGGGGAGAGGTTTTCCCGGGATAGTTAGTAATAGTCTCACAGCCTTCTAGTTATGCGATTTGAGTTATGATTTAGGCAAATCATCCCCACTGGGTTGCCTCCCAGTAAGCACCCTGGTTTAAATTTGCGGGCTGGACATTCCTGATTTGATCAAACCGAAAAAGGTGGGTTACCCAGGGAGATGTTCTCAACAACTTGAATTGCAAACCCTTCATAATATGGCTTCAAGCAATATCCGTTGACTTTAAAAATTTTCCCTGTACCTAAACTTCAAATTTTCATAGCACCATGGAGAAAAATGTGTTCAACAATGAAGGGCCCAATCCAATGGGACCTTAGTTTTCCTAGAAATAGTTTTAAACGTGAATCAAAAAGTTAAACCTTGTCGCCAATATTAAACTGCCTTCTGAAAATATGGTTGTCATGTAAAGCTTTAGTTCTGGCCTTGTAATTCCAAGAAGTGTTATATGCATCACTCCTTAACTCTTCCAACTCTTATAGTTGCAACCCCCTATATGAACCTGCCTCATCAATGCTAAGATTGGAGTTTTTAACAGCCTACTAAGCTTTGTGTTCTAGTTCAACATGTAGGTCACATGCTTTTCCATAAACTAACCGGTACGGAGACATCCCTATAGGTGTCTTGTATGCAGTCCGATAGGCCCATAAAGTATCATCAAAGCGCATACTCCAGTCTTTTCGGTTTGAGCAAACTGTTTTTTCCATAATAGCTTTGATTTCTCTGTTTGACACTTCAGCTTGCACGTTTGTGGGTGGTACGCAGTGGATGTCCTGTGAATGACCTGGTATTTCTTGAAAAGGGTGTCCATCACCTTGTTGAAGAAGTGGATTCCTCAGTCACTAATAATTGCTTTAGGCATGCCACAGCTGGAAATAATATAAGTCTTGATAAACTCCACTACATTGGCATCATCTGTTCTGGTTGCTTTAGTCTCTATCCATTCTGACACATAATCTACAGCAAGTATTATGTAAGTGTATCCAAAAGATAATGGAAATGGTCCCATGAAGTCTATCCCCCATATGTCAAAGATTTCACAGACCATAATGGATGTCATGGCATTTGGTTTCTGCTACTCAGATTTCCAGATTGCTAGCATTTGGTACATGACCTACAAAAAAAATAAGAATCATGAAATATGTTGGGCCAAAATAAACCATACTCAAGGATTTTCTGAGCTATCTTGCGTGGATCAAAGTGTCCTCTACAAGCATGTGAATGACAGAAGGCTAAAACTGAAGCTATCTCTTATTCCAGGATGCATCTCCTGATCACTTGGTCAGAACAGTACTTCTATAGGTATGGCTCATCCCAGACATAGTATTTGGAATCGCTCTTCACTTTTTCTCGTGTTTGGGCAAATCGCCAGTGGCCAGGTAGTTGATGATGTCAGCATACCAGGGGAAGGTTGATTGGACAGCAAGCAGTTGTTCATCGGGAAATTCTTCATTAATTGGGCATGACTCCAGTTCTGTGGGAAGGCAACTTAGGTGGTTAGCCACAAGATTTTCCTTTCCTTTCTTGTCTCGGATTTCCAGATTAAATTCTTGAAAGAGTAGTATCCAACAGATGAGTCTCGGTTTTGCCACCTTTTTTATCAAGTATCAGAATGTTGTATGGTCAGAATAGATAATTACTTTTGTGCCAAGAAGGTAAGAGTGAAACTTCTCCAGAGCAAATACTACAGCCAAGAGCTCTTTTTCAGTTGTGGAATAGTTGCACTGTGCAGCGTTGAGAGTACGGAAGGCATAGTGAATAACATGAGGAATATTGCCAACCTGTTGCCCCAATACTGCCCCCACAGCGTAGTTGCTAGCGTCACACATAATCTCAAAGGGAAAATCCTAGTTATGAGCTTGGATGATGGGGTCTGTTACTAGCATCTCAGATTTCCACGTTGTCTCCCATATTTCTACTTCTTCCATGCTTCTTTTGCCTTCCACATTCTCCGGATTAATGTTCCTGCATAGAACAACATTGAGCTTGTCATCTTATTTTAATTCAAAGACCTATCGACTTAAGCAATCAATTACATCTAAACCATAGACAGGAGATATATCATTAGGAAATTTCATTGCATCATAAATATTAAACTTGATTACTTCCCCTTCAAATTTCATGGTTAGTGTACCATCATACACATCTATCTTTGTCCTGGCCGTGCTCAAAAATGGTCTCCCAAGTAAATTGTCTGATGTTGCATTGCTTTTGTCCTCCATCTCAATCACATAAAAATGAGCTAGAAAGACCAACTGATCTACGTGCACCAAAACATCTTCTAGGACGCCTTTTGGATAGACAATGGACCTGTCGACCAACTGAATGACGATGCTGGTGCTTTTCAGTATTCTTGCATTCAATGAATCATAAATGGAGAGGGGCATAACGTTGATTAATGCCCCAAGGTCGCACATGACTTTTTTTACGCCAATGTTACCTATCTTGCATAAAACAGCAAACATT
This sequence comes from Manihot esculenta, assembly GCF_001659605.2. Lineage (NCBI taxonomy): Eukaryota > Viridiplantae > Streptophyta > Magnoliopsida > Malpighiales > Euphorbiaceae > Manihot > Manihot esculenta. The sequence goes on from NC_035162.2 coordinate 24,876,255, forward strand.
CCTCGGTATTTGCACTTGGCAAGAAGTTTTCTTTGGATAACAGCCGAAACACATTCTCCTACACTCACTTTTTCATGTTCAGCAAGTCTCCTGCGGCTGGTTCATAGTTCCTTCAAAAACTTTGCATAGCAAGGTATTTGCTTGACGGCATACGGCATCTAGTAAATGTATGTTTATCTTCACTTTGCGAAAGGTTTTAAGTATTTCTTTCTCTTCCTTTTCCTTTTTGGACCTTGCTAGCCTTTCTAGAAATGATGGGGGAATTTTGAATTGGTCAGGTGGCCTCCTTTTGTCTGCTTTCTACTATTCTAGTGTAGCCTCCTTAGCCTACTTCTCAGTGGTTTGCCCAAAGGTTTGGGCAAATCACGACTCAAAGACATCACTCTGCAGCTCTTTCTCAACGGTTTGCCTAAAGGTTTGGGCAAATCACTATTCCAGTTTGTCACTCTGCAGTTCCTTCCCACTTCTCAAGGTTATAGCATTGGCATTCTATTTTGGGTTGATCTCCGTTTGGTATGGTAATTTCCCTTGCGACTCTAACTTACTTACTGATGTGGCAACTTGACTGATTTGTTATTCTAGATTCTGAATTGTGTTTGCTAGAGATTTTACGATCTCTTCTAGAGGTATACCTGATTTTTGAGGGACTGTTTGGCAGAATTCCTTTGCTGATAGTTTTGAAATTGGTTTGCCCTAGCATAACTGAAATTCGGGTGCTCCCTCCATCCTGGGTTGTAGGTGTTGGAGTATGGATCAAATTTTCTCTGGCCATTAAATCCCCCAATGTAATTGACTTGCTGCTCTTCCTCTTGAAGAGAAAGACACATGTCAGTTGGATGTCCTACCGTGGATAGATCCCACAGGGTCTTGTTGAGTTTGACCTACAACCAAACTCCATACAACAGATATTAAATCAGCAATCTGTGAGGCTAAGGAAGATGTACTTACCTTATTAACTCTCCTAGGCGGTTCCCTTTGATCTCCATATTGTTTTGAGGTTGCTACCATAGTGGAGATTAAGTCTTTTATGGCTTGAGGTGTCTTGTCCTCAATTGATCCTCCACACGCTGCATCAATCAATCTCATTTCTAAAGGTAACAAACCTCCGTAGAAGTATTCAATGAGAGATTTGTCAAAGATGTCATGTTGAGGGCAGCTTGTGCACAACCATTTGAATCTTTCCCAATATTCATATAGTTCTTCAAAATCCTTCTGCTTGATACCACTAATCTCTCTCCTGATGTCAATGGCCTTTGAGGTTGGGAACTATTTACTCAAGAAGGCCCTTACCATCCCAACCCATGAGGTAATGTATCCGGGTGGTAAGTAGAATAACTAGTCTTTGGTCGAATCATCAAGGGAGAAGGAAAAGGCTTTTAGTTTAACATGTTCTTTGGATATACCTTGGGGCCTCATGGTTAAGCACACAATGTGAAATTTTTTGAGGTGTTTGAATGGATCTTCATTTTTTAGGCCTCTAAATTTTAGAAGAAGATGAATTAATCTAGTTTTAAACTCAAAAGAGACTGCCAGAGGTGAGAAAGTGATGCACAATGGTGCTTGATCACCCATAAGGGTTGCTAATTCACGAAGAGTTCTCTCTTGTGCCATTGGAGCTCTTACTTCAATGTGTTCAACTTCGACTTCAACTGGTACTGGTTCTAGTCTACCCACTGCAGATATTCGTGGGGTACTTCTGGTGCAACAGTTGATGTGTTTGCTGCGGCAGGGTTTGTCACCTCTGCAACTCGTTGTACAACAAGATCCAGGACTGTTGTTGTCTCTTCACCGGTTGCAGATGAAGATGGTTTTGAGGCTTGGTTGCTCGTATTTGCTTGTCTTCTTAAGTTCTTGGCAGTACGTTCAATTTCTGGGTCGTAAAGCAAATTTTCTTTACATTCCGACTTGGTCATGAAAGGAAATAGGTTAGTTTAAATCAATTTTCCAGCAACGACGCTAATTTTTTATGGGTGTCAAAGCTACCAAAATAACCTATTAAGAACCAACAAATATGAATTGCATATAGAGAGAATAAGATCGAATCCACAAGGAATTGACACTAAGAATTTCTAAACATTAACTAGGAAAATAAACAATAAAAGTAAAAAGGGAGTTTTGATGATGAGTTAAAATAAAAATGAAAGAAATTAAAGAAGACGATAATTAAAAGAGAAATAAACCAATATAAACAAATTCTAGTTGAAGTGTAGGATTCCTTTTAGTTTGGGAATTGATCATCGAAACAAAAACACTTTTATTCATTCTAATAAATTAGTTATAGTTATGGAAGACGCTCCACATGACCAATCTCTCCTTAGGTTTAAATTAATTAGAAAACACTCGCTAATTAACCTTAGCCAATAAATCACTTAAAGAAAGTTTTTGAGATTATACAAAACCATGCTTCATCAAATGATACTTGATGGTATTTTCATCATAGAAGCTACGATTTTGACACTTAAATCTGTTGTATAGACAATGAAAATTTTATCACCATAACAACCTGGAAAGTTCTTAGCCGTCTAAATAAATTCATTTATCTCATCCAAGAATATGGGATCCAATAAACACTCTTTCAACTGAAAAAACATCTAGCTTCTATCTGGCAACATATATGTGGTAGGTAAATATGCTTAAAAGTTAATGTGAAATGAATTTCGAAGTGTTAAAGAATAACCAAATAGTAGAACATCAATGAAGTGTTAAATGAATTTTGAAGTATTAAATGCACATTAATTGAATTTAACATGACGATAATTGCTCTTGTTAAAGAATTAATGAGCTAATTGATTTATTAATTTCCTAAGAAATTTAACTTGAACTATAACCAAGATCAGCAACTATGAATTTTTCTATATCAAAAACTACACTACCAAAGTAATTAATAATCATCGCAAACAATACCAAAGTAAATTTTAACCTAAACTTTTGATATTTTATGCTTCAACTCTGTTAATCTATTTCTTAAATCTGTTGTGGTAGATGCTCGCAGCTGCAGTTGTTGCTGCTGCTTCTATGCTGCACAGCAGCCGTTGCTGCTGCTGTGGCAGGTGCCTGCAGTTGCTGCTGCTTATGTTGTAGTAAAACCATTCCTTTACGTCTCATTTTCTGAATTATTTATTGCACCAAAGGCTCCTTTGAATCAAGTGGCAATAAGCTTAAATTTATACTTAGAATTCCATGGTCCTAATTTCTCTTATGAGGAACTCAATCTGAGAAGGCCTAAATACAATACCACATTGTCTTATCTTCGGTTGGAAATGGATGAAAACCTTAGAATACACACTTATGAAGATAATGCAAATTCAGATGCTTGGGAACACTTTGTTTTCGAGAGACTCTATTGAAACAGAATGCCAGTTGCCAGAAAGATGTGGGAACTTTGGGCTATGCCAGGATAATCAATGTGTTGCTTGTCCATCACCAAAAGGCTTGTTGGGGTGGAGCAAAGATTGCAAGCCAGCAAAAATATCTTCATGTGGAGTGAAATATTTTAAATACTACAAACTAGGAGGAGTTGATCATTTCATGTCCAAGTACACGAGGAAATGGACCCATGAATCAGGATGCTTGCAGCAGCAAATGCACCAAAGATTGCAAGTGTTTGGGTTATTTCTATCACACACAGTCATCCAGATGCTGGATTGCTTATGATCTCAAAACCTTGACAAAAGTTGATAATTTTATGCATTTAGCCTTCATTAAGACACCAAATAAGTGAATTTTAGGTTTCTTTTTCAGTTTAGACTTAGGATTTTATGAGTAACCAATAATTGGAGGCATCGATGGGAGAGAAATATTTGGCAACAAGTAATTTCATCTTATTGCATCTCTTCAAAAAGAGCTCAAGTGCATAATAGGCAGAGGATGAAAAGATTATAAAGAATTACAAAAAAAAAAATTAAAGTTAACTCAGTAAAATTGTAGAAGATTGCAAAAGAGGCAGAAGATTGCAGAAGCTCATTAGCTGCTATGAAAGACTCCTACCATTCTACAACACCCCTCAAGTATTATCTTAGATGATGAAAAAAAATTTTAAGTTAACTCAGTAAAATTGCAGCTCAGCAGCAAAATCAACAGCCTCAAAGTTAATAATGTTAAAAACAGAAACATAATTGCATAACTATTGAATAATAAGCTTATAAGAATCCTAGCATAAAAAGTCCATACACAAAGTGAACTAGACAACCTACTAGGCACAAATGGGCCTCTGCATTCATGACATTGATAAACTAAATCAGAACCCATAAGTTATAATACAGTGCTTAGACAATTCAATAAAGAAATTGCAGAAATAAAATCAACGGAAACTACAAAATTAAAGGAATTGAAAACTAGCAATAAGAGTAAAATGAGGAACCAGAAATATTGACAAGTCATTGAATGAGGCACAGTGATGGTGGGAAAGAAGAAATAACCCGCAAATACATCAGCAACATTGAAACTAACAAGCTTACCTTGTGCCGGCGATGGTAACTAGCCACCGATGATAGGGAACGTGGCTATCAAGAGAAGGATGAGAGGAAATAACTTACTACTGATGATAGGGAACAAACCCTCGATCAATCATGTGAGCAATGTCGAGCAAGGAAGACTCAGTGATGATGGTGGTGGAGGTTGACCGGAGATAGACCGGCAAAGAACTTGTGTCGGCAACAGTAGCAGCGATGGTGTGATTAAAAGAGAAATTAAGGAGAGAAAATTTAGGATTGGCGAAATTGGGAAGGAATTGTGAAACAGGCAAAATTCACGTGATATTTTGGGATATTATTTTTGCATTTAAATGACACTAACGGATATACTCCGTTAGTGATATTAACAGACGACACATCCGTTTTTACCTTTCTAAAAATAAAAATATGTAACTAATGGAATTTATAACAACTAAATACCCTTAGTGAATCTATAACAGATACAAAAATATGTTAGTAATCTATATGTTTAGTAACAACTTTTCTAACTAAACTTTATTTCGTTAATATATAAAATAGTTTTTCAACTCAATTAGTAATTTTGTTACTATCATTAATGAAATATTTTTCATTAGTGATTTTGCAATTTGTTGTAGTTTAAGTTATAAAGTATAGTTTTTGTTTGAATGAAAATATTCTATGCTTTTGATTTGCTCTGCTGCTTTTGAATACTATTTCATCGTATTGGATTTGTAAGGATTTATTTTGTAGCAAAGGGATAGTTAATCTAGTAGCAAAATGTTTAAGTTTATATTTAGCAACATCTATCATGTTCTATGCTCATTATTCATAAGGACAGATTTGTTTAAATTTAAACTTGTGCAGTGAACGAGTTTTAATTTTGGTTATAGATCATAACAACAATAATAATAAAGATTGGTGTATACTTGTAAGATTTTCAACATCAAATCTTGATATTTAAGAGAAAATTGTTAATAAATTTTGATTAAAAATTTAAACTATTTATATCTTTCAGAAAGTATTTGTAAAAAATATATTCTATAAAAAATTAGTAAGTTTGTTTAAATGGTATTGTAAAATTAACAAATTTGTTTTAATAGAAAACGATCTAATTTTTAATTTGAAAAATGATTTTGTTTACTAATATTATTATTTATGTAAGATAAATTATAAATATTTAATTAAATGGTGTTGACTTTTAAAATAATTTATTGAATGAATATAATAGGATATGTTAACTTGAAAAGTTTTCTAAATTGGAATAGAGAATCTAAAGTTAATATATATTTCTTAAAATTTTCAAATTTCTAGATATTTCTTAGAGTTTTCCAGACTTTTTATATGCGTTGATATTTATATTTATACAATGATTTATTTGTTGATTTTATTATACAATAATTATTTATTAATTTAAGATAAATTATAAATTAAAGAAAAAAAAGTATTAACAATCTTTTCCCTAAATTAGTGAAATATGTTTTTTTTTTTTTACTTTTTTCTGTAATTTGTTAATTTGATTCTATAATAATAATTTATGTTCTTAATCTAAATTAAGTGTAGAAGCCAATAATTTATTTTCATTAAAATTGAAGTGATGAATAATTATTTGAATGAGCAAAATGAAGTATATGCGTAAAGTTAATTGATTTGATAAAATGAAAATTTAAAATTAGCTTATGAGTTATAACTAATAAAAAAAATTATTATTTAGCTCTTATGGCATGAATAAATTATTAGTTAATTTTTTACTTTTGAAAAATACATTAAAATGTTTCTGATATTTTAAAAAGTCAACTATTTACTCCCTTATTATTTAGTCTCTATAGTTTTAAAAAACTCATTAATTGTTCTCTAAGATTTTTAAAAAGTCTACTAATTGATTTCTCTGTATCATAAGCATTTAAAATATTTTTACAATACTTAATGTTTAAAATTTATGGAGAGACAAATTAGTAGATTTCTTTTTTAAAACGTTAGATGTAACGATCCGGAAATCGGACCGCTACCGGCACTAGGATTCAGATCGACTTAAGGTCGCCGGAACCCGTAGCAAACCTACTATACATCCTGTGTACCTGATAAAAATCTCATACATGATCATAATTTTCATAAAACCTAAACATTTCACGAACCAAGGCCTGATCTGTGCATGCATCATAAACTGTATACATAAAACCCACGCTAGAGCCTTCATCAAATGCTCTGGTATGGTAAACATCACATGCCTCAAGCTTGGTTCAAACATAACTCATCATTAAAACTTTTACATAAAGATCATGAACAACAAGGATTTACAAAAAACATATACTAGGGCCAAGCACAATTCTAATCCATTAAATAATACATGTCCACAACTATTCTATTACAATAAACTATACCAGCTACTATACCGGCTTCGTGAGCTATCTTCGACCCTGCAAACCTGGGGTTAGGGAAAGGGATAAGCTACAAGAGCCTAGTGAACAGAACATAAAAACAGTTTAATAAACACATGCTCATATGAAATGCGTCACAACACAAACAATCCACATCAAGATGGACTTGTCACCAGTAACCCTCTACATAATCCAATGTGCCCGGCCCTCGACGAAGCTCCTCAAGACTTTCGCTTAAACATAACATAATATATCCATAAATGCCAGGGGCGTAGAATGGGCATCGACCTGGACTTTCTCTTATATATTGCTAAGGGCGTAGAATGGGCCTCGACCTAGACTTCCGTATCATATCATATCATAACCTGCTCGAGGGCTAGTGGGTCATCCAATATCCATCCACATCAACAGTAAACTATACAATGCATCAAATTCGTGAATTCTAATGCAAACAACCTATTACATAATATGGCATTCGTGATGCATGAACATGCTCAAAAAATTTGATTACTTTAAAACAAGAGATTAGTTTAGTTCTACTCACCTCTGACTGACGCTTAACTTAAACTGGCGCAGTTACCTCACTGCAAGCCTCTATGGTCTCCCTAGTCCGATCCTACACAGATGGACTCAAATGAGGGACCAAACATAACTATTACATGACTCTAAAAAACTCCCCAAAAAACATACCAAAACATGCATATAAAACAAGCAAAGGAAGGCTGGGCAGAGGACTTTCGGCAGCAGGTTCGGCGGCCGAAGGTCCTCCACAGATCTGAAAGTCAGGAACTTTCGGGGGCAGATTTGGCGGCCGAAGGTCCTCCACAAATCCGAAAGTCAGGGACTTTCGGGGGCGGGTTCGGCGGCCGAAACCCCAACACAGATCTGAAAGTCATGCTTTCAGGGGCAGATTAGGTGGCCAAAAGGCTGCCTCCCATGCAGGTTCGATGGTCGAACCTTGCTTCGGCGGTCGAACTTGGGTTCTCCAGTTGGGCAGAACCTGATTCTGCCTTATGCATTCAGCCTTCAAAACTTCTCAAATCCTTAAAACTTGCACACTCACTCAAAAATGCATAAGGGGCATAAAACTAGCCTAAACCCCAATAAACAACCTTAAAAACAACACAAGAGCAAACATTCATAAACAACTCAACTCAAACCCTATAACATTAGATCTAACCATTTCATGCATTTTTGGCCCTTTACCCCTTCTTAAAACTCGTTTAAAACATAAGAAAAACAAGGATCTAGGCTTACCTCTTGGAGATCTAGGAGTGACAGCAACCCCAACGTGGAGATGAGTCCAAACGGTCTCCGGAGGTCTCCAAGGCTTCAAAACTCAGATTTAAGCTCAAATCTTAAAAACCGAGGGAAAACTCATGAATATTTTGCAGGATTTGAAGGAAAAATAAGAAAGTCAACAATGGGAGGACAAGAACTCACCTTTGCCCGAAAATGGAGAGAGAAACTCTCTCATTTTCGAACTAGAGGCCTCTTATAGATGGCTGGCCAGACTATCTTCGGGGGCCGAAAGGAGAGCTCCCGCGGCAGCACCATGTTCGGCGGCCGAACATAAGGTTCGGCGACCGAACCTGGGTTTTCCTTCCAAAACATTTTTCTTTCTTTTAAAAAAATTCTTTAACACAAAACCAACAGTAAAATCATAAAATTTATTTTGTGAAAAACTTATTTTACCCTTCTAAGAGGTTCCGACATCCGAGATTCTGGATTTCAACGGGGATTTCATCGGAAGGTTGGAATTCTGACGCCATAGTCTAGCTGGGAATTACATTCTCCTCCCTTAAGAACATTCGTCCCCGAATGTTCAACAAGTAAACATAAACATTAAGAAAACACATAAAACTTAAAACACTTACCTTAAAAGAGATAGGGGTATTGCTAGAGCATGGACTCTCGGGTCTCCCAAGTGCACTCTTCCATGTTGTGATGATTCCAAAGGATTTTCACCATCGCGATTTTCTTGGTCCTCAACTTTCTGATTTGCGTGTTTATGATCAGCACTGGCTGCTCAACATAGGTGAGGTCTCCTAGGATCTCTACATCAGGTTCATTAAAAACCTTGTCCGGATTTGACACGAACTTTCGTAACATGGAAACATGGAAAACCGGATGGATTCTCTCCATAGAAGCAGGTAAATCTAACTTGTAAGATACATTCCCAATCTTTTGTAAAATTTCGAAGGGTCCGATGTACCTTGGAGCTAGTTTACCCTTTTTCCCAAAATGAATCACCCCCTTCATAGGAGACACCTTAAACAACACCATATCTCCCTCCTGGAAAACTACATGCTTCCTGCGGATGTTTGCATAACTCTTTTGTCTGCTCACAGCTGTTCTGATCCTCTCTCTAATGATAGGCACTACCCGGCTGGTGATCTCTACTAGCTCTGGCCTTACCAAGGCCTTTTCTCCTACTTCTTCCCAGCAAACAGGTGACCTGCACTTCCTCCCATATAGAGCTTCGTTAGGAGCCATCCCAATGCTAGTATGGTAACTGTTATTGTAGGCAAACTCCACCAATGGTAGATGTTGCCTCTAAGAACTGCCAAAATCTAGCACATACATTCTCAACATGTCTTCTATCGTTTGGATGGTCCTCTCTAACTGTCCGTCAGTCTGTGGATGAAAGGCAGTGCTAAAGTCCAACCTCGTGTCCATAGCATTTTGCATACTCCGCCAAAACCTGGAGGTAAACTGGGTCCCCTATCTGACACTATCAATACTGGAGCCCATGCAACCTGACAATCTCTTCCATATATATTTGCGCCAATTTGTCCACAGAGTAACCACTCCTAACAGGAATAAAGTGAGCAGATTTGGTCAATCTGTCCACTATTATCCATTTAGAGTCTAGTCTATTAGACGTTGCTGGTAATCCCACTACGAAATCCACTGCCACATTTTCCCGTTTCCACTTCTAGAATCGATAGTGGGTTGAGCATCCCAGCTGGCTTTTGATGTTCCAGCTTCACCCTCTGACATATCTCGCAAGCGGACACAAACTGTGCCACTTCTCTCTTCATAGCTGGCCACCAATAAACTCTCTTCATGTAATACCCGGCTAGACTCCGGTATCGGAATTCCTACCGTTCGGTGGAATCTCGGATGTCGAAAACCTCTAGAAGGGTAAAAACATATTTTTTTTAAAATATTTTCATGTATTTCATGGTTTTAAGTAAGAAAGAAATTGAGTTTTGAATGAAAAAGACCATAGAGGTAAATCCAGGTTCGGCCGCCGAACATGCATGAGATTTGGAGTCACCTTCTGCTTTCGAAGGTGGCCTGGCCAGCCACCTATAAAAGGCCCCATGGCCGAAAATGGGCGAGCTTTCTCCCCTATTTTCGGCCAACGGTGAGTCCATGCCCTCCCATGGTTAGTTTTAATGATTTTCCTCAAATCTTTCAAGTTTTAACAAGTTTTAACTTGGTTTTGAAGATTTTGAAGCTAAGATCAAGTTTTGGAGCTTGGAGACCCAAGGAGCTAGATTTCTCCCATCTCCAAGTTAGGGTTGTCTCTCCTCTCGATCTTCAAGAGGTAAGCGTAGATCCTACCTTTCTTGTATATTTTAAACAAGTTTTGAGGGGTTATGGGGTAGAAATGCATGTTTAGGTTAATGTTGAGTTTATGGATAATGTGTGTTGTATGAGTTGCTATATGTGTTTGTGTTGGGGTTTAGGTTAGTTTGAGACCCCTATATGCTTATTTGCTTGTATATGCATGTTTTGGAATAGCTAAATGCATGTTTGAATGGTTTGGGAGGCAAAATGTGCATGAGGAGGCTGAGTTCTGCCCTTTGGAAGAACTCAGATTCGGCAGCCGAAGGACTTTCGACTGCTGAACCTGCCTGTGGAGGCAAGCTTTCGGCTGCCGAACCCTGCCCCCGAAAGTTGGACTTTTGGCTCTGGAGGGGAGTTTCGGCCGCCGAAGGTGCCGCCGAACATGCACGAGTTTCGGCTCTGGAACCACTTTCGGCCGCCGAAGGTGCCGCCGAAAGTGGCTGAGTTTCGGCTCTGGAGGGACTTCCGGCCGCCGAACCTGCTGCCGAAAGTGCCCTGTTCAGCCTTCCTTTGCATGATTTTAGTGATTGTTTTAAGGTATTTTAGGGGGTTTTTGGGGAGTAGTTTAGAGTCATGTTCATGTATGTTTGGTCCCTCATTTGAGTCCATCTGTGTAGGTTCAGACCCGAGGAACCGAGGACCCCAGCAGTGAGATAGCTGCTTCAGTGTCTTTTCAGAGCTAGCCTGAGGTGAGTAGAATGGATCTTTACGTTTCAAAGCAAATAAATTTCGAGCATGTTCATGCATCACGAATGACATGTGATATATTAGGTTGTTTGCACTAGAATTCACGAATATGTTGCATTGCATAATATAATGTTGATGTGGATGGGTGTTGAATGATCCATTAGCCCTCGTATGATGACATGATATGATATGATATGGTATGGTATGTAAGACCAGTGAGGCCCATTCTACGCCCCTGGTACGATGTAAGAGAAAGACTAGTGAGGCCCATTCTACGCCCCTGGCACATTGGAATGTTATGTGATGTTATGTAAGAGAAAGACCAGTGAGGCCCATGCTATGCCTCTGGCACTATTGGAATGTGTAGGGGGCTATTGGTGACAAGTCCATCCTTGATGTGATTTGTTTGTGATGTGATGCATTTCATGAAAGCATGAATTTTAATATAATGTTTTTACTATTCTGCTCACTGGGCTCTAGTAGCTCACCCCATTCCCTTAACCCCCAGGTTTGCAGGTACGGGATAGACTAGGAAGTCAACAAGAGTAAAGGAGTCATGTTTTATGTAATAGTTAGATGTGGACATGTATTGTAAAATGTTATAATGTGATGTAATGTAAAGAATTGTATTGAGGTTTAGAGTTGTGCTTGACCCTAGTATGTAAAGTTAATCCCTTTTGCACATGATCTATGAAATGTTTTAATGATGATTTATGTAAACCAAGCTTAATGTATGATATGTTACCCCATTGGAGCATTTGATGAGGGCTCCAGTATGGAGTTTTATGGTTATGAGTTTGTGCATGCATAGGTTAAGCTTGGTAAATGAAAGAAAAAGTTTAAAGTTTTATGTATATGTATGATCATGTATGAGATTTAACAGGTATACAGGATGTATGTTAGGCTTGCTACGGGTCCCGGCAGTCTTATGCCGATCTGGATCCTAGCGCCAGTAGCGGTCCGGTTTCCGGGTCGTTACACTTCAGGTCCTGTTATATTTTGGTGGCTCCAGGGTGAATGCTATACCTGGCATTATGAGCTTCTCTCATAATGTCTCTCTTCAAACTTACATCATCCGGGACACATAATCTGGTCCCGTAACGGAGGATCCCTTTGTTGTCGAATCTAAACTCGCCATTCTTGCCTGTCTGAACAGTTCTCGCTATCTTTACCAACTCTAGGTTCTCATGCTGCTTCTGTGCCACTTGCTCCAGAAACATGGGTGTCACTCTCATCTGAGCCATTAGTGCACCTGTACCAGTCAACTTTAGCTGTAACCCTCATTAATGAGCCTGTAAAATTCCCTCACCACCGGTCTTCTCTCTACTGTAATATGGGATAAACTGCCAAGTGATTTTCGGCTGAGAGCATCAGCTACTACATTTGCCTTACCCGGATGATACTGGATCTTGCAATCATAATCACTAAGCAGTTTCACCCATCTTCTCTGCCTCAGGTTCAACTCCTTCCGACTCAAGATGTATTGCAAACTTTTATGATCTGTAAAGATCTCACATTTTACCTCATACAGGTAATGCCTCCACATCTTGAGTGCAAAGATCGCAGCTGCCATCTCTAGATCGTGTGAAGGATAATTCAACTCGTGCTTCTTCAGCTGTCTAGAAGCATAAGCAATTACCCTCTCATTCTGCATCAACACACAACCTAGTCCCACTCGGGATGCATCACAAAACACGGTGAAATCTTCATCACTTATAGGCAGAGCTAACACCGGTGCTGACATCAGTCTTCTCTTTAGTTCTTCAAAACTTTCCTCACACTGTTCTGACCAAACAAACCTCTGATTCTTTTTGGTCAATCTGGTCATAGGAGCAGTAATTTTTGAGAAGTCCTGAACAAACCTCCTGTAGTAACCTGTCAAACCCAAGAAGCTCTTGATCTGAGTCACTGTAGTGGGTCTGGGCCAGTTAGCTACAGCTTCTACTTTCTTAGGGTCCACCTCGATTCCCTTGTCTGACACCACATACCCTAAGAAAGAGATACTCCTCAACCAGAACTCACATTTAGAGAACTTGGCATACAAGCCGTGTTCCCTCAGGGTCTGCAACACAATCCTCAGATGATGGGCATGCTCCTCTGCATTTTTGGAATACACCAAGATATCGTCAATGAAGACAATAATGAAGTGATCCAGAAACTGGCTAAAAACTCTGTTCATGAGATCCATGAATGCTACAGGGGCATTGGTTATCCCAAACGGCATCACTAGGAACTCATAATGCCCATACCTGGTCCTAAAAGCTGTCTTGGGTACATCTTCCTCTCTGACCCTCAACTGGTGGTACCCGGATCTCAAATCTATCTTGGAAAAACAACCAGCTCCTGCTAGCTGGTCTAATAGATCATCAATCCTGGGTAGCGGATACCTATTCTTGGTAGTGACCTTGTTCAACTGTCTGTAGTCCATACAAAACCTTAGGGATCCATCCTTCTTTTTTACAAACAGAATCGGAGCACCCTAGGGTGAGGTACTAGGTCAGATGAAACCCTTATCTACCAATTCTTGCAACTGCTCTTTCAACTCCTTTAACTCTGCAGGTGCCATCCTGTAGGGAGGAATAGAGATGGGTCTGGTTCCGGACATTACTTCTATTTCAAACTTTATCTCCCTAGCAGGTGGTAAACCTGGTAGCTTGTCTGGGAAAACATCAAGGAACTCTCTGACTATGGGCACTGAAGCCGGTTCCCTAACCTGACCATTTAACTCTCTGACATGTGCAAGAAACCCCTGACAACCCCTCCTAAGCAACCTACGAGCCTGCAGGACAGATATCAAACCTCTAGGCATCCCTACTCTGTCTCCTCTGAAGACGACCTCTAATCCATCTTGTTATCTGAACCTGACTACCTTGTCTCTGCAGTCCATGGTAGTACCATGAGTAGAGAGCCAATCCATCCTTAGAATGACATCAAAATCAGTCAAATCTAGAACTACAAGGTCAGTTGGAAGGCACCTACCCTCAACAAAAATTGGACTGAACCGGCAAACTATCTCTGCCATAGATGGATCACACTTGGGCCCACTGACCCAAAGAGGACACTCTAACCCAGAAGCTATCAAACCCAAACTTTATATGGCTCTCGGTGAAATAAAAGAATGAGAGGCACCAAGGTCCATAAGAGCATACACATCAGAACACCCAATAGTGAGTTTACCTGACACCACCGTATTCGATGTGTTAGCCTCCTGCTATGTCATGGTGAAGATCCGTGTCGAAGCTGAAGGACCTTCTCCTTGGGAACCTATTGAAGAAGATGTTGTCCCTCTCCCTCTACCTCACCCTCTACCCTGAGATGTGGCTAAAGCTGTTGGCTGAGCTACACTGCCAGAAGCTGTCTGCTGGGACTGTGCCATTATAACTGCATTGGGACACTCACGTGCCATGTGCCCCTCCTGTCCACATCTGAAACATGCTGTAGTCCCAAACCGACAGACCCCTTTGTGCGGCTTACCGCATCTCATACATCCGGAACTATCCGAACCAGAGCTTGAACCACCACCCATTCCCAGACCAAACTTCAATCTATTCCAGAACTTATTCTTCTTCGGCTTGGATTTGTTCCACTTTTTACTTCCTGTGGTGGCAGTGTTTAGAGAGGATAGATCAAACTTCCTTGTACCAGGGGTTTTGAAACCCGAGGACTATGCCACCTGTTGCTTAATTGTCCCCCTGGATGATGGCACTAGCCTCCATTTTCCGAGCTGCATCCACAATAGTGTGGAAACTCTCTCTCTGCTGCTAGAATCAAGGAGGAATACCTAGAGTGAATTCTCATAGTATACCTCTTAGCCTTCTTCTGGTCAGTGTCATAAGCCTGACCCACAAACTGAAGCAACTCCAGAAACTTATTTGTATACTCATCCACGCTCATATCTTCAGTCTGTCTCAATTGCTCAAATTCTATCACCTTCAACTCCCTCGAACTGTCAGGAAAAGCCCATCCTGCAAATTCATTTGCAAACTGTTCCCAAGATAGGCTGTCCAATCTCGAGTCCATATAGTTTTTAAACCACTCATTTGCCTTCTTGCATTTAAGAGTGAACCCCGCCATCTGAATGGCTCTGCTATCACTAGCCCCCAACTCATCAGTTATCATCTTCACCGTCTTGAGGTATTCAAACGGATCATCACCTGTTTTATATTTGGGAGCATCCAGCTACAAATAGTCCGTCATTTTCACCTTGCTCCCTACTGATGGGTTAGATCTGGATGATTGGTCTTCAGGAACCACTGGTCCTACTGGGGGAGGAGGAGGTGCAACATTCCCTGGGTTAGGGTTTGCTAGATTCTGATAAAAAGGTGGGGGTGAAAACATCGGGTAGGGTGGATATGGAGGGTAGTAGGGAGGATAGGGCATGAATGAGGGATATGGGTTGTAGCTAGAGAAATCCGATGTGCCTCCCATTGGATACCTCGGTCCCTGTGGGTAGGGTTGGTACTGTAGTGAGTAAGCAAAACCTGAGGCCTGAGCGCCTCCTTGCGATTCTCCCATATCCTCTTATAACAAACTTACACCCAGACTTTCGTCTCTTCACTGATCATCCTCTACTGTTTCCCTCACATCCGCAGACATCCTACCCGAATCTGTTCTCCTTCTGTTTACATCAAAAGACCTTCTAGGGTCCCTTGATGTTTCTCCTCTGCTAGTTCTACTTGACCGTGCTCTTACAGAGTAGGGGGTAGGGCATCTATGCCCTCATGCTCAGGTGGAACTCCAATCAATCGTGCAGATCGACATGAGCCTCGCATTTTGTTTTCTAAAAAACAACATACATCATATAACCATTAGCATCATATGGTTCATGTGGACACACATAAAACCCCATCATATACACAACATATCATTAATGCACATGCATACTATCATGGCATTACACATCATCATTCATTCATCAAGAAAGGACTCTATATCCTATCCTAGTGGACATGATTTTTCCTATTGTGCTTGCCCTTCTATAACACCTATGAGCCCGACACTCTGGGTCCGACCATATGAACCTAGGGCTCTGATACCACTTTGTAATGATCTGAAAACTAGACCGCTACCGGCGTTAGGATTCAGATTGACTTAAGGTTGCCAGAACCCGTAGTAAGCCTACTATACATCCTGTATACCTGATAAAAATCCCATACATGATCATAAATTTTCATAAAACTTAAACATTTCATGAACCAAGGCCTGATTTATGCATGCATCATAAACTCTATACATAAAACCCACACTAGAGCCCTCATCAAATGCTCTAGTATGGTAAACATCACATGCCTCAAGCTTGATTCAAACATAACTCATCATTAAAACTTTTACATAAAGATCATGAACAACAGGGATTTACAAAAATCATACACTAGGGCCAAGCACAATTCTAATCCATTAAATAATATATGTCCACAACTATTCTATTACAATAAACTATACCAGCTACTATGCCGGCTTCCCGAGCTATCTTCGACCCTGCAAACCTGGGGTTAGGGAAAGGGATAAGTTACAAGAGCCTAGTGAGCAGAACATAAAAATAATTTAATAAACATATGCTCATATGAAATGCATCACAACACAAACAATTCACATCAAGATGGACTTGTCACCAGTAACCCTCTACATAATCCAATGTGCCCGTCCCTCGATGGAGCTCCTCAGGACTTTCGCTTAAACATAACATAACATATCCATAAATGCCAGGGGCGTAGAATGGGTCTCGACCTGGACTTCCGTATCATATCATATCATAACCTGCTCGAGGGCTAGTAGGTCATCCAATATCCATCCACATCAACAGTAAACTATGCAATGCATCATATTCGTGAATTCTAATGCAAACAACCTATTACATAACATGGCATTCGTGATGCATGAACATGCTCAAAAAATTTGATTACTTTAAAACAAGAGATTAGTTTAGTTCTACTCACCTCTGGCTGACGCTTGACTTAAACTGGCGCAGTTATCTCACTGCAAGCCCTCTACAGTCTCCCTGGTCCGATCCTACACAGATGGACTCAAATGAGGGACCAAAAATAACTATTATATGACTCTAAACAACTCCCCAAAAACCCCCTAAAACATACCAAAACATGCATATAAAACAAGCAAAGGAAGGCTGGGAAGAGGACTTTTGGCGGCAGGATCGGCGGCCGAAGGTCCTCCATAGATCCCAAAGTCAGGCACTATAACGACCCGAAAACCGGACCGCTACCGGCGCTAGGATCCAGATCGACTTAAGGTCGCCGGGACCCGTAGCAAGCCTAAATACATCCTGTATACCTATTAAATCCCATACATGATCATACATGAACATAAACACAGCAAACTTTTTCTTTTCTTTCACCAAGCTTAATCTGTGCATGCACAAACTTATAAACATAAAACTCCACACTGGAGCCCTCATCAAATGCTCCAATGGGGTAACATATCATACATTAAGCTTGGTTTACATAAACATCATAAAACATGACATAGATCATGTATAAAAAGGGACTAACCATACATACTAGGGTCAAGCACAACACTAAACCTCAATATACATCATTACATTACATGACTGCTCAATGCTTTACATTACATTATTTTCATGTTGTAATACCCGGCTAGACTTTGGTATCAGAATTCCTACCGTCCGGTGGAATCTCGGATGTCGAAAACCTCTAGAAGGGTAAAATCATGTTTTTAAAATATTTTAATGTATTTTATGATTTTAAGTAAGAAAGGAACTAAGTTTTGAATGAAAAAGACCATGGAGACATTTCCAGGTTCGGCCGCCGAACCTCAAGTTCAGCCGCTGAACTTGCATGAGTTTTGGAGGCACTTTAGGCTTTCGAAGGTGGTCTGGCCAGCCCCTATAAAAGGCCCCATGGCCGAAAACGGGCGAGCTTTCTCCTCTATTTTCGGCCAACGGTGAGTCCATGCTCTCCCATGGTTGATTTTGATGATTTTTCTCAAATCTTTCAAGTTTTAACGAGTTTTAACTTGGTTTTGAAGAGTTTTGGAGCTAAGATCAAGTTTTGGAGCTTGGAGACCCAAGGAGCTAGATTTCTCCTATCTCCAAGTTAGGATCGCCTCCCCTCTCGATCTTCAAGAGGTAAGAGTAGATCCTTAGCTCATTTCATGTTTTAAACAAGTTTTATGAAAGTTTATGGGGTAGAAATGCATGTTTAGGTTAATATTGAGTTTTAGGTTAATGTTGTGTTTATGAACAATGTGGGTTGTATATGTATGTTTGATGTGTTTTAGTTGGAGTTTAGGATAGTTTGAGGCCCCTATGAGCTTATGTATGTGTGTATGCATGTTGTGGAAGTGTTGGTTTTGAGTTGGAAGGTGTTGGGAGGTAAATGTGCATTGTGGAGGCTGAGTTCTGCCCTTTGGAAGAACTCAGGTTCGGCAGCCGAAGGGACTTTCAGTCGCCGAACCTGCCTATGGAGGCAAGCCTTTGGCTGCCGAACCCTGCCCCCGAAAGTGGACTTTCGGCTCTGGAAGGGAGTTTCGGCCGCCGAAGGTGCCGCTGAGCATGCATGAGTTTCGTCTCTGGAAGGAACCTTCAGCTGCCGAAAGTGCCGCCGAAGGTGCATGACATTTGGCTCTGGAGGGACTTTCGGCCGCCGAACCTACCGCCGAAAGTGCCCTGTTCAGCCTTCCTTTGCATATTTTCTATGATTGTTTTAAGGTGTTTTAGGGGGTTTTTGAGAAGTAGTTTAGAGTCATGTTCATGTATGTTCGGTCCCTCATTTGAGTCCACCTGTGTAGGTTCAGACCCGAGGAACCGAGGACCCCAGCAGTGAGATAGCTACTTCAGTGTCTTGTCAGAGCTAGCCTGAGGTGAGTAGAATGACTCTTTATGTTTCAAAGCAAATAATGAAAGTTTTAGCATGATTCACGCATCATGAATGCCATGAGATATATTAGGTTGTTTGCATTAGAATTCACGAATATGTTGCATTGCATATTATGTTGTTGATGTGGATGAACATTGAGTGATCCATTAGCCCTCGTATGATATGATATGAAATGATGATGATACGGTATGAAAGTCCAGGAAGACCCATTCTACGTGTAATACCCGGCTGGAGTCCGGCATCGGAATTCTGCTTTCTGGTGGGATCCGAGATGTCGGAAGTCTCTAGAAGGGTTTGATTTATGTTTTTCTTAAATGTTTTACTATGTTTAGCAAGTTTTATGCATAAGGAAATGAGTTTTTGAGTGAAATGAACCAAGGCAGAAAAGCCAGGTTCAGCCGCCGAAGTTCAGGTTCGGCCGCTGAACATGCATGGCTTTCGGTTTCACGTGTGGCCGCCGAAGGTGGTCTGGCCAGCCACCTATAAATGGCCCTCAGTCGGTTGAAGCGGTCAGAGCACCGTTTCTTTGGTCTTCTGAGGCGAAACTCTGTCCTTTGTGAGTTTTCTTTCATGTTTTCATTAAATCATGCAAAGATTTGATTAGTGTTCATGATTATTTGAAGGTTTTAAGCTAAACACTCAAAGTTTTGAAGTTTGGAGAGTTTGAAGGCAAGTTGCGCCAAAACTCCACGTTAGGATCGTTCATCTACTTGTTTTCACAAGGTAAGTGAAGATCCTGAACTTGTTTGTATGTTTTCTGAAGGTTTTATGGGGTTTTATGGAGAGAGTTGCATGAATAGGGTTATTTGTGAGGTTTTGATGATTTTGTGCATAGAGCTTGTTTCTGTGTTGTTTGTGTTATGTGTTTGGGGTTTTTAGGTAGTTTCTGACCCCTTTGAGCATATACATGAGTGTATGCAAGTGAAGGAATTGAGGTGTTTGTGTTTGAATGTGTTTTGGTGCATTTGGCGAGAGGCAGGGCAAGTTTCTGCCCTGCTGATGAACTCAGATTCGGCAGCCGAAGGTACATTCAGCCGCCGAACCCCTGAGGAGGAGAGAGGAGGTGGCTTCGGCTGCCCAAGCTTGCCCCCGAGCTTTTGGCCTTTCGGCTCTGGAGGTAAGTTCGACCGCCGAAGGTGCCGCCGAAGGTTAGAGACTTTCGTCTTTGGAGTGCCTTGTGGCCTCCGAAACTTGCCCCCGAAAGGGTTCGGCTGTCGAAAGTAGAGATTCGGCCGCCGAAGGTGCTTGAGTTTCATCTCTGGAGAGGACTTTCGGCCGCCGAACCTGCCGCCAAAAGTGTTCTGTCCAGCCTTCTCTTGCATGCTTTGCATGGATAGTTGAGTGAGTGTAAGGGGATTCTTGGGGAGTTTAATAGAGTTATTCATAAGCTTGTTTGGTCCCTCATTTGAGTCCATCTGTATAGGTACAGACCAGAGGAACCAGAGGAACCAGAGAGAGCAGCAGTGAGTACTGCTTCAGAGGTTACAGAGCCTGCAGAGTCAGTCAGTCTAGATAGTCCAGATAGCCAGAGGTGAGTGGAACTAAACTTAACTCTTTTACTTGCACAATGGAATGTTTTAGCATATCTCATGCATCATGATTATGCAATAGGTTGATTGCATTAGTATCCATGAATATGTTGCATTGCATCGTTATTTGGTGATGTGAGTGAATGCTGAATGATCCAATAGTCTCAGACAGGAAGTCCAGGAGCCTTTGACTACGCCCTGGCAAGTATAGTAAAGTCCAGGAGCCTTTGACTACGCCCTGGCAATGGTAAGTACAGAGGTGTTATATACACATATACATATATGACAGGAAGACCAGGTGCTCGATTCTACGCCCTGGCACAGAGTTACTAGGACTATGTGGTGACAGGTTTACTCTTGATGTGGTTTGTCTGTGTTATGACGCATTCAGGAGATCATGTTTTACTGAGATGTTTTACTGTTCTACTCACTGGGCTATAGAGCTCATCCCACTCCCTTAACCCCAGTTTTGCAGGGTCAGTGTACAGTGTACAGGGACAGTCCAGCAGAGTACAGAAAGAGTAAAGAGATTTGTAATAGCCTAGTGTGGACATGTAATATGAAAGAGATGTAATAATTGTGTGTCTACAGTTAGACATGTGCTTGACTTAGTGATGTATGTTTTGTACATGATCTGGATATGTATATATGTTTTACTGTATGTGAAAAACCAGGCTTAACAGGTATGAGTTAACCCATCTAGAGCAAACTCTAGTCAGGGGTACAGAGTACAGAGTACAAAGTACAGAGTACAGAGATAGTGCATGCACAGGTTAAGCCTTGGTACAGAGAAAAGAGTTTTTATTTTTCACAGAAAATGTATGATCATGTATGAGTTTTACAGGTACATAGAGAGTATAGCAGGCTTGCTACGGGTTCTGGCGGCCTTAAGCCGACCTGAATCCTAGCGCCGGTGACGGTCCATTTTGGGGTCGTTACAGATTGGTATCAGAGCCTGGTTCACATGGTCGGACCTATAGAGACAGTGTTGGGCTCATACAGGGTAGAAGTGGTCAAGCACAATAGGAAATCATGTCCACTAGGATAGGGTTTTGAGTCCTATCTGTTTCATGCCATGAGTTATGCATGTGCCTTATTGCTATGTGCTGTTTATGTGCTAAAGTGCTATCTTCTGTGTTGTTTTCCAGAGAGTAAAGATGAGAGGAACTCGTCGATCAGCTCGATTGACTGGAGTCCCAGCAGAGAGTGAGAGACCAACTGCTCGTCCTCCTGCATTGCCGAGGGCAAGGTCTCAGAGATCTAGCAGGGAAGGTATGTCAATAGACCCTAGAAGGTCTGTAGACGAGAGCAGAAGGGGAACAGCTAGGGGAAAAAGATCAGAGGAAAGGAGGGAGGCTAGGGAGATTGATCAGTCTAGAGATGACAGCATGGGTATAGGCAGATTTGAGGAAGGTATGGGAGAGTCGCAGGGAGGTGCTCAGACCTCAGGTTTTGGCTATCCAGAGTATCCGATGGGAGGTATGTCGGAGTACTCTAGTTTTATGCCATATCCTTCTTACATGCCATATATGCCTTATCCTCCTTACTATCCACCATATCCTATGTATCCACCCTCCCCTACCCATCCAAGTGCAGCACACCCAGAGCCAAATGAATCAGTACCACCACCAGAACCAATAGCCCCTGTTGTTGACAGACATCAACCTAGCTCATCTGGAGGTAAGGTACAAATGACGGAGTACTTGAAATTGGATGCTTCTAAATATAACACGGGAGATGATCCATTTGATTACCTCAGAGCAGTTAGGATGATAACCAGTGAATTGGGAGCAGATGATAGGAGAGCCATTGAGATGGTAGGTTTCACATTAAAATGCAAGAAAGCCAGAGAATGGTTTAAGAATTATGTGGAGCCTAGAATGAACAGCATGTCATGGGGAGAGTTCGCCAATGAGTTTGCAGGGTGGGCTTTTCCTGACAGTTCTCGAGAGATGAAAGTGATAGAGTTCGAACAGTTGAGACAGACAGATGAGATGAGTGTTGATGAATTCACAGATAAGTTCCTGGATTTGCTTCAGTACGTGGGTCAAGCCTATGATAATGATCAGAAGAAGGCAAGGAGATATACTATGAGATTGCATCCCAGGTATTCTTCCTTGATTCTTCCAGCAGAAAAGGAGAGTTTCCACACGATAGTGGACGCAGCCAGGAAAATGGAAGCTAGTGCCAATATTCAGAAATAGTCAAAGACACAGGCTTCGGGTTCTAAGGCCCTCAGTGCAGGTACTTCAGGCAGCAAGAGATGGGATAGAGCAAAAGGAACAAAGAATAAGTTCTGGAGTAAAGTGAAGTCAGGTATGGGAATAGGTAGTGGCTCAAGCTATGGCACAGCTCCAGTATGCAGAAGATGCGAAAAACCACATGGCGGAGTTTGTCGGTTGGGATCTACAGCTTATTTTAGATGTGGACAGGAAGGGCATATTGCTCGGGATTGTCCGCAGATGACTTTTGCACCATCCCAGCAGATGAGTTCAGGCAGTGTGGTACAGCCAGTTGTACGGCCAGTAGCTCCAGTCATGCCTCAGAGTAGTGGCAGAGGTAGAGGGAGAGGGGCAGCCTCTACTTCAGCAGCAGGTTCTCGAGGTGGAAATCCGGTAGCCCCAGCACGGATTTTCACTGTGACACAGGAGGAGGCGAACACGTCGAACACAGTGGTGTCAGGTAATCTCATCATTGGGTGTTCAGATGTGTATGCTTTGATGGACCCCGGTGCTTCTTATTCCTTTATTGCTTCGAGAGCCATAGAGAGATTGGGTTTGATCAGTTCTGAGTTAGAGTATCCTCTCTGGGTCAGTGGACCTAAATGTGACCCATCAGTGGCAGTGTCAGTATGTCGTTTCAGTCCAGTGTTCATAGAGGGTAGATGCCTTCCAGCTGACCTTGTGGTTCTAGACTTGACAGATTTTGATGTCATTCTAGGGATGGATTGGCTATCTGCATATAGTGCTACTTTGGACTGTAGAGAGAAGCTAGTGAGTCTCAGAGACCAGGATGGGTCAGAGTGTGTCTTCAGAGGAGACAGGAGAGGTACACCCAGAGGTATGATTTCAGCCCTTCAGGCTCGTCGTTTGCTTAGGAGGGGTTGTCAGGGGTTTCTAGCTCATGTGAGAGAGCTAGATAGTCAGGTTAGGGAACCAGCCACAGTACCAGTCGTCCGAGAGTTTCTCGATGTGTTCCCAGACGATTTACCAGGACTTCCACCTGATAGGGAGATAGGGTTTGAAATTGAATTGCTGCCAGGTACTAGACCTATCTCTATTCCTCCCTACAGGATGGCGCCAACAGAGTTAAAAGAGTTGAAAGAACAGTTGCAGGACTTGGTAGATAAGGGTTTCATCCGCCCCAGTACCTCACCTTGGGGTACTCCAGTGCTCTTTGTCAGAAAGAAGGATGGATCCCTCAGACTTTGTATCGACTACAAACAGTTGAACAAGGTCACTATCAAGAATAGGTATCCGCTACCTAGGATTGATGATCTATTTGACCAGCTAGCTGGAGCAGGTTGTTTCTCGAAAATAGATCTGAGATCCGGGTATCATCAGTTGAGAGTCAGAGAGGCAGATGTGCCTAAGACAGCTTTCAGGACCAGATATGGGCATTATGAGTTCTTAGTGATGCCGTTCGGGTTGACTAACGCCCCTACAGCATTCATGGATCTCATGAACAGAGTTTTCAGTGAGTTTCTGGATCACTTTGTCATTGTTTTCATCGATGATATTTTAGTGTATTCCAGAGATGCAGAGGAGCATGCCCAGCATTTGAGGATAGTTCTGCAGACACTGAGAGAGCATGGTTTATATGCCAAGTTCTCGAAGTGTGAGTTTTGGTTGAGGAGCATTTCCTTCTTGGGACATGTGGTATCAGCAGAAGGTATTGAGGTAGACCCCAAGAAGATAGAGGCTGTAGTTAACTGGCCCAGACCCACGACAATGACTGAGATTAAAAGCTTTTTGGGACTGGCAGGTTACTACAGGAGGTTCGTTCAGAACTTCTCAAAGATAGCGGCTCCTATGACCAAATTGACTCAGAAAAACCAGAAGTTTGTCTGGTCAGACCAGTGTGAAGCGAGCTTTGAAGAGCTCAAGAAGAGATTGACAACAGCACCAGTGTTAGCTCTGCCTGTCAGTAATGAGGATTTCACAGTGTTCTGTGATGCATCTCGAGTGGGATTGGGCTGTGTTTTGATGCAGAGTGATAGGGTGATAGCTTATGCTTCTAGACAGTTGAAGAAGCACGAGTTGAATTACCCTACCCATGACCTAGAGATGGCAGCAGTTATCTTTGCACTTAAGATGTGGCGGCATTACCTCTATGGGGTTAAATGCGAGATCTTCACTGATCATAAGAGTTTACAGTACATCTTGAGTCAGAGAGAGCTGAATTTGCGGCAGAGAAGATGGGTAGAATTGCTTAGTGATTACGATTGTAAGATCCAGTATCATCCGGGTAAGGCGAATGTTGTGGCAGACGCCCTCAGCCGGAAGTCACTAGGCAGTTTATCCCATATAGCAGCAGAGCGGAGACCAGTTGTGATGGAGCTTTACAAGCTCTTAGAAGAGGGATTACAGTTAGAGTTGTCTGGTACAGGTGCGTTGATAGCACATATGAGAGTAACACCTGTGTTTCTGGAGCAGATAGCTCAGAGACAGCATGAGGACCCTGAGTTGATGAAAATTGCCAGGACTGTTCAGTCAGGCAACAGTGCAGAGTTCAACAGTGCAGAGTTCAGAGTTGATAGCAAAGGGATCCTCCGCTATGGAAGTCGACTTTGTGTACCAGATAGGAGCAGTGTGAAGGAAGACATTATGAGGGAAGCTCATAATGCAAGGTATAGTGTTCACCCAGGAGCCACCAAGATGTATCAGGATCTGAAAAGAGTCTATTGGTGGCCAGCCATGAAGAAAGAAGTGGCGCAGTTTGTGACAGCTTGTGAAGTTTGCCAAAGGGTGAAACTCGAGCATCAGAAACCAGCAGGAATGCTTAACCCATTGCCGATTCCAGAGTGGAAATGGGAGAACATAGCCATGGATTTTGTAGTGGGTTTACCAGCTACGTCCAACAGGATAGACTCTATATGGGTGATTGTGGACAGACTCACAAGATCTGCTCATTTTCTTCCAGTTCGGAGTAACTATTCTGTGGATAAGTTGGCACAGATCTATCTGGATGAGATAGTGAGATTACATGGAGTTCCAGTGTCGATAGTGTCAGATAGAGGACCTCAGTTTACCTCTAGATTTTGGCGAAGTTTGCAGAGTGCATTGGGCACGAGATTGGAGTTTAGCACTGCTTTCCACCCACAGACTGATGGACAGTCAGAGAGGACCATCCAGACCATAGAGGATATGCTTCGACTGTGTGTGTTAGACTTTGGCGATTCTTGGAGGCAGCATCTACCTTTGGTGGAGTTTGCCTACAATAACAGCCATCATGCTAGTATTGGGATGGCTCCTTATGAAGCGTTGTATGGGAGGAAGTGCAGATCCCCTATTTGTTGGGAAGAGATAGGAGAGAAGGCTCTTGCAGGGCCAGAGTTAGTAGAGATTACCAGTAGAGTGGTGCCCATGATCAGAGAGAGAATCAAAACAGCGCAGAGTAGACAGAAAAGTTATGCAGACGTTCGCAGAAAGCAGTTAGAGTTCCAGGAGGGTAATTGGGTATTGCTTAAAGTGTCTCCAATGAAAGGAGTGGTTCGTTTTGGGAAGAAGGGTAAGTTAGCTCCACGATACATTGGACCCTTTGAGATTTTGCAGAGGATCAGAAATGTGTCGTATACGCTGGATTTACCTGCTTCTATGGAGAGAATTCACCCGGTATTTCATGTTTCTATGCTACGGCAGTTTGTGTCAGATCTGAATCAGGTTCTGAGTGAGCCTGAGGTGGTGATTCATACAGATCTCACCTATATAGAGCAGCCAGTGCGGATTCTGGACACGCAGATCAGACAGCTAAGGAACAAGGAAATTTCGATGGTGAAAGTTCTGTGGAACCACCATAATCTAGAAGAGTGTACGTGGGAGACGCGAGAGTCGATGCTTCAGCAGTATCCATATTTGTTTTGAGGTTAGTTTCCTCCTTTTTATGTGTTGTTATTTGTTTTCGGATCATTCGAGGACGAATGTTCTTAAGGGGGGGAGAATGTAATACCCGGCTGGAGTCCGGCATCGGAATTCTGCTTTCTGGTGGGATCCGGGATGTCGGAAGTCTCTAGAAGGGTTTGATTTATGTTTTTCTTAAATGTTTTACTATGTTTAGCAAGTTTTATGCATAAGGAAATGAGTTTTTGAGTGAAATGAACCAAGGCAGAAAAGCCAGGTTCGGCCGCCGAAGTTGAGGTTCGGCCGCCGAACATGCATGGCTTTCGGTTTCACGTGTGGCCGCCGAAGGTGGTCTGGCCAGCCACCTATAAATGGCCCTCAGTCGGTTGAAGCGGTCAGAGCACCGTTTCTTTTGTCTTCTGAGGCGAAACTCTGTCCTTTGTGAGTTTTCTTTCATGTTTTCATTAAATCATGCAAAGATTTGATTAGTGTTCATGATTATTTGAAGGTTTTAAGCTAAACACTCAAAGTTTTGAAGTTTGGAGAGTTTGAAGGCAAGTTGCGCCAAAACTCCACGTTAGGATCGTTCATCTACTTGTTTTCACAAGGTAAGTGAAGATCCTGAACTTGTTTGTATGTTTTCTGAAGGTTTTATGGGGTTTTATGGAGAGAGTTGCATGAATAGGGTTATTTGTGAGGTTTTGATGATTTTGTGCATAGAGCTTGTTTCTGTGTTGTTTGTGTTATGTGTTTGGGGTTTTTAGGTAGTTTCTGACCTCTTTGAGCATATACATGAGTGTATGCAAGTGAAGGAATTGAGGTGTTTGTGTTTGAATGTGTTTTGGTGCATTTGGCGAGAGGCAGGGCAAGTTTCTGCCCTGCTGATGAACTCAGGTTCGGCAGCCGAAGGTACATTCGGCCGCCGAACCCCTGAGGAGGAGAGAGCAGGTGGCTTCGGCTGCCCAAGCTTGCCCCCGAGCTTTTGGCCTTTCGGCTCTGGAGGGAAGTTCGGCCGTCGAAGGTGCCACCGAAGGTTAGAGACTTTCGTCTCTGGAGTGCCTTGTGGCCTCCGAAACTTGCCCCCGAAAGGGTTCGGCTGTCGAAAGTAGAGATTCGGCCGCCGAAGGTGCTTGAGTTTCGTCTCTGGAGAGGACTTTCGGCCGCCGAACCTGCTGCCGAAAGTGTTCTGTCCAGCCTTCTCTTGCATGCTTTGCATGGATAGTTGAGTGAGTGTAAGGGGATTCTTGGGGAGTTTAATAGAGTTATTCATAAGCTTGTTTGGTCCCTCATTTGAGTCCATCTGTATAGGTACAGACCAGAGGAACCAGAGGAACCAGAGAGAGCAGCAGTGAGTACTGCTTCAGAGGTTACAGAGCCTGCAGAGTCAGTCAGTCTAGATAGTCCAGATAGCCAGAGGTGAGTGGAACTAAACTTAACTCTTTTACTTGCACAATGGAATGTTTTAGCATATCTCATGCATCATGATTATGCAATAGGTTGATTGCATTAGTATCCATGAATATGTTGCATTGCATCGTTATTTGGTGATGTGAGTGAATGCTGAATGATCCAATAGTCTCAGACAGGAAGTCCAGGAGCCTTTGACTACGCCCTGGCAAGTATAGTAAAGTCCAGGAGCCTTTGACTACGCCCTGGCAATGGTAAGTACAGAGGTGTTATATACACATATACATATATGACAGGAAGACCAGGTGCTCGATTCTACGCCCTGGCACAGAGTTACTGGGACTATGTGGTGACAGGTTTACTCTTGATGTGGTTTGTCTGTATTATGACGCATTCAGGAGATCATGTTTTACTGAGATGTTTTACTGTTCTACTCACTGGGCTATAGAGCTCATCCCACTCCCTTAACCCCAGTTTTGCAGGGTCAGTGTACAGTGTACAGGGACAGTCCAGCAGAGTACAGAAAGAGTAAAGAGATTTGTAATAGCCTAGTGTGGACATGTAATATGAAAGAGATGTAATAATTGTGTGTCTACAGTTAGACATGTGCTTGACTTAGTGATGTATGTTTTGTACATGATCTGGATATGTATATATGTTTTACTGTATGTGAAAAACCAGGCTTAACAGGTATGAGTTAACCCATCTAGAGCAAGCTCTAGTCAGGGGTACAGAGTACAGAGTACAGAGATAATGCATGCACAGGTTAAGCCTTGGTACAGAGAAAAGAGTTTTTATTTTTCACAGAAAATGTATGATCATGTATGAGTTTTACAGGTACACAGAGAGTATAGCAGGCTTGCTACGGGTTCTGGCGGCCTTAAGCCGACCTGAATCCTAGCGCCGGTGACGGTCCATTTTGGGGTCGTTACACTACGTCCCTGGCACTATGTAAGAGAAAGTCCAGGAAGACCCATTCTACGTCCCTAGCACATTGGAATGTTATGATATGTTATGTAAGGGAAAGATCAGGACCCATTCTACGTTTTGGCACTATTGGATATGTAGAGGGCTATTGGTGACAAGTTCATCCTTAAGGTGATTTGTTGTGATGTGATGCATTCCATGAGATCATATGTTTTAAATATAATGTTTTATTATTCTGCTCACTGGGCTCTAGTAGCTCACCTCGTTCCCATCACTCCAGGTTTGCAGGTACGGGATAGACCAGGAGGTCAGCAGGAATAGAAGTGTTATATGTAATAGCTAGATGTGGACATGGAATTAATGTAATGTAAAGTTTAGTATAGTAATGTGATGTATATTGAAGTTAGAGTTGTGCTTGACCCTAGTATGTAAAGTCAATCCCTTTTTCACATGATCTATGAAATGTTTTAATGATGATTTATGTAAACCAAGCTTATAGTATGTTATGTTGCCCCATTGGAGCATTTCATGAGGGCTCCAGTGTGGAGTTTTATGTTTATGAGTTGTGCATGCACAGGTTAAGCTTGGTGAATGAAAGAAAGAAAGTTTAAAATTTTATGTATATGTTTGATCATGTATGGGATTTAACAGGTCTACAGGATGTATGTTAGGCTTGCTACGGGCCCCGGCGGCCTTACGCAGATCTGGATCCTAGCGCCGGTAGCGGTCCGATTTTCGGATCGTTACAGATTGGTATCAGAGCCCTAGGTTCATATGGTCGGACCTATAGTGTGTCGGGCTCATAGATGTTCTAGAAGGTCAAGCATAATAGGAAAATCATGTCCACTAGGATAGGATGTAAAGTCCTGCCTTGAATAATGATGTGAAATGCCATGACTTTATGCATATGCATTGATGATATGCTATGTATGTGATGTATGTGATGCAGGTTCATGTGTTTCCACATGAACCATTTGATGCTAATGTTTTATGTGATGTGTGCTGTTTTTCAGTAAGCAAGATGAGAGGAACTCGTCGATCTGCACGATTGACTGGAGTCCCACCGGAAAGTGACGGCATGGATGCCCGTCCTCCAACATTGCCTAGGGCAGTGTCCTGCAGGTCTAGCAGGGAGAGAACGTTAAGGGACCCCAGAAGGTCTTTTGATGTGAGCAGAAGAGGGGCAGTTCAAGGTGGAGTGTCAGAAAATATGGGGGATGATATGGATGTGGATCAGAGGAGGGATGGCAGTCTTGGTGTGAGCATGTCTGAAGAGGGCATGGGAGAATCTCAGGGAGGCACTCAGGCCTCGGGGTTTGTTCAACCACCCCAATATCCACCCTTTTCACAGAACCCCGGGTATTCGATGGGAGGTACATCGGATTACCCCAGCTTCAATCCTTACCCTTCTCACATGCCCTACCCACCTTTCTACCCACCATACCCACAGTACCCTATGTACCCACCCCCATCTTTCTACCCAGGTACAACAAACCCTAACCCAGGGGATGTTGCACCTCCTCCACCACCAGCAGAACCAGAAACCCAAGTACCTAAACCTAGCTCATCTGGAGGGAGCAAGGTCAAGATGACCGATTACATGAAGCTGGGTGCTCCCCAGTATGAAACAGGTGATGACCCGTTTGAGTACCTTGGGAGGGTCAAGATGATTACAGATGAGATAGGAGCTGATGACAGTAGAGCCATTCAGATGGCTGGGTTCACACTAAAGTGCAAGAAGGCCCGAGAGTGGTTTAAAAACTATGTGAACCCGAGGGTGGATAGCCTATCATGGGAAGAGTTTGCTAATGAGTTTGTAGGATGGGCTTTCCCTGATAGTTCAAGGGAGTTAAAGATGATTGAATTTGAGCAGTTGAGGCAGACAGAGGAGATGAGTGTGGATGAGTACACAGATAGGTTCTTGGAGCTGTTGCCGTTTGTAGGGCAAAATCTGGACTCAGATCAGAAGAAGGCTAGGAGGTATATCATGAGGCTCCATTCCAGGTATTCCTCCTTGATCCAGTCAGCAGAGAGGGAGAGTTTCCATGCCATAGTGGATATGGCCTAGAGAATGGAGGCTAGTGCAATAATCGAAGGGAAAGTGAAGTAGTTAGTGGCACAGCCTTCTGGTTCCAAGACCCCAGGTGGGGGAAGGTTAGACCCTTCTTCTTTGAGTTCAGGCAGTAAGAGGTGGAGTAATACCACCAAAAAGTCAAAGAAGAACAAGTTCTGGAACAAGATCAAGTCAGGTCTAGGATTAGAAAGTGGCTCGAGCTCAGGTGCAGATAATACAGTATGTATGAAGTGTGGGAAGCCGCACAAAGGAGTATGTCGGTTTGGGACGACAGCCTGCTTCAGATGTGGGCAGGAGGGACACATGGCACGGGAGTGTCCTAGAGCAGCTTTTGTGGCACAATCCCAGCAGACAGCTTCGAGTAGTGTGGCTCAGCCAGCAGCTCTAGCCGCGACTCAGGCTAGTGGCAGAGGTAGAGGGAGAGGGGCAGCCTCTTCTTCAGCGGGTTTCAGGGGTGAAGGTCCATCAGCTCCAGCGCGGTTCTTCACTATGACACAGCAGGAGGCAAATGCATCAAACACCGTGGTGTCAGGTAATCTCATCATTGGTTGTTCTGATGTTTATGTCGTAATGGACCCTGGTGCATCTCATTCTTTTATTGCTCCGAGAGCCGTCGAGAGGTTGGGTTTGATGGTCTCTGGATTAGAGTGTCCCCTATGGGTCAATGGACCCAAGTGTGACCCGTCAGTGGCAGAGTCAGTCTGCCGATTATGTCCAGTGTTTGTCGAGAGTAGATGCCTTCCAGCCGACCTTGTGGTTCTAGATTTGACAGATTTTGACGTCATTCTAGGGATGGATTGGCTATCTACCCATGGTGCTACCTTGGACTGCAGAGACAAGGTAGTCAGGTTCAGAGGTCAGGATGGGTCAGAGGTTGTCTTCAGAGGAGATAGGAGGGGTACACCTAGAGGTTTGATATCAGCCCTACAGGTTCGTAGGCTGCTCAGTAGGGGTTGTCAGGGTTTTCTAGCTCATGTGAGAGAGCTGGATAGTCATGTTAGAGAGCCCGCCTCAGTGCCCGTGGTCAGAGAGTTCTTAGATGTTTTCCCAGACGAGCTGCCAGGCTTACCACCTGCTAAGGAGATAGAGTTTGAAATTGAATTGATGCCTGGAACCAGACCGATCTCTATTCCTCCCTACAGGATGGCACCAGCAGAGTTGAAGGAGCTTAAGGAGCAATTGTAAGAGCTGATAGATAAGGGCTTCATCCGACCGAGTACCTCGCCTTGGGGTGCTCCAGTTCTGTTTGTGAGAAAGAAGGATGGATCCCTTAGACTTTGTATCGACGACAGGCAGTTGAACAAGGTCACTACCAAGAATAAGTACCCGTTGCCGAGGATCGACGATCTATTTGACCAGTTAGCAGGAGCTGGGTGTTTCTCCAAGATAGATCTGAGATCCGGGTACCATCAGCTGAGGATAAGAGAAGAGGATGTGCCGAAGACGGCATTCAGGACCAGATATAGGCACTATGAGTTCCTTGTAATGCCGTTTGGGTTAACCAATGCCCCTGCAGCATTCATGGATCTCATGAACAGAGTTTTCAGCCAGTATCTGGATCACTTTGTTATTGTCTTCGTTGATGATATCTGAGTGTATTCCAGGAATGCAGAGGAGCATGCCCATCATCTGAGGTTAGTCTTGCAGACCTTGAGGGAACACGGTTTGTATGCCAAGTTCTCCAAGTGTGAGTTCTGGTTGAGGAGCATCTCTTTCTTGGGGCATGTTGTGTCAGAAAATGGAATCGAGGTGGACCCTAAGAAAGTGGAAGCTGTAGCTAACTGGCCTAGACCCACTACAGTGACAGAGATCAAGAGCTTCTTGGGTTTGGCAGGTTACTACAGGAGGTTCGTTCAGGACTTCTCTAAGATTGCAGCTCCTATGACCAAGTCACTAAGAAGAACCAGAGGTTTGTATGGATCGACCAGTGTGAAGAGAGCTTTGAAGAGCTAAAGAAGAGGTTGACGTCGGCACCGGTGTTAGCTCTGCCAGCTAGTAATGAAGACTTCACAGTGTATTGTGATGCGTCCCGTGTGGGACTGGGTTGTGTGCTGATGCAGAATGAAAGGGTGATTGCTTATGCTTCTAGGCAGCTGAAGAAGCATGAGTTGAATTATCCTACACATGACCTAGAGATGGCAGCAGTAATCTTTGCACTCAAGATGTGGAGGCATTACCTCTATGGGGTAAAATGTGAGATCTTTACAGATCATAAGAGCCTACAGTACATCCTGAGTCAGAGAGAGTTGAATCTGAGGCAAAGGAGATGGGTAGAACTGCTTAGTGACTATGATTGCAAGATTCAGTACCATCCGGGTAAGGCGAATGTTGTAGCAGACGCCCTAAGCGGAAATCACTTGGCAGTCTATCTCATATTTCAGCAGAGAGGAGACCAGTGGTGAGGCAGTTCTTCGAGCTCATTAATGAAGGTTTTCAGTTAGAGTTGTCTGGTACAGGTGCTTTGATAGCCCAGATGAGAGTAACACCTGTGTTTCTGGAGCAGGTGGCTCAGAAACAGCATGAGGACCCAGAGTTAGTGAAGATTGCCAGGACTGTTCAGTTAGGCAAGAATGATGAGTTCAGATTCAATGATAAAGGGATCCTCCGCTATGGGAACATATTGTGTGTACCAGATGACATGGGTCTAAAGGGAGACATTATGAGAGAGGCTCATAATGCCAGATATAGTGTTCACCCTGAAGCCACCAAGATGTATCAAGATCTGAAGAGAGTTTATTGGTGGCCAACTATGAAAAGAGAAGTTGCACAGTTCGTGTCAGCCTGCGAAGTATGTCAGAGGGTGAAGCTGGAAGATCAGAAGCCGGCTGGAATGCTTAACCCACTACCGATTCCAGAGTGAAAATGGGAGAATATAGCTATGGACTTCATGGTGGGGCTACCGGCAACGTCCAATAGATTGGACTCCATATGGGTGATTGTGGACAGACTGACCAAATCTGCTCACTTCATCCCTGTCAAGAGTGGCTATTCTGTGGACAAGTTGGCGCATGTGTATGTTGATGAGGTTGTCAGGCTGCATGGGGCTCCCGTTTCAATAGTGTCAGATAGGGGACCCCAGTTCACCTCCAGCTTTTTGTGGAGTCTGCAGAACTCTATGGGTACTATGCTAGATTTTAGCACTGCTTTCCATCCACAGACTGATGGACAGTCAGAGAGGACCATCCAGACAATTGAAGATATGCTCAGAATGTGTATGCTAGATTTTGGCGGTTCTTGGAGGCAGCATCTACCTTTGGTGGAGTTTGCCTACAATAACAGCCATCATGCTAGCATAGGGATGGCTCCATATGAAGCTTTGTATGGAAGGAAGTGCAGGTCGCCTGTCTGTTGGGAAGAAATTGGCGAAAGGGCCTTGGCCGGCCCAGAGTTAGTAGAGATCACCAGCAGGGTGGTACCCATTATCAGAGAAAGGATCAAGACTGCTGTGAACAGGCAGAAGAGTTATGTAGATGTCCGCAAAAGGCAAGTAGAGTTTCAGGAGGGGGATTTGGTATTGCTCAAGGTGTCTCCTATGAAAGGGGTGATTCGGTTCGGGAAGAAACGTAAGCTAGCTCCATGGTACTTTAAGCTTCCGAAGGTGGTCTAGCCAGCCCCTATAAAAGGCCCCATGGCCGAAAACGGGTGAGCTTTTTCCCCTATTTTCGGCCAACGGTGAGTCCATGCTCTCCCATGGTTGATTTTGATGATTTTCCTCAAATCTTTCAAGTTTTAACGAGTTCTAACTCGGTTTTGAAGAGTTTTGGAGATAAGATCAAGTTTTGGAGCTTGGAGACCCAAGGAGCTAGATTTCTCCCATCTCCAAGTTAGGATCGCCTCCCCTCTCGATCTTCAAGAGGTAAGAGTGTAATACCCGGCTAGATTTCCGGCATCGGAATCCCTACTTTCCGGCGGAATCTCCATTGGAATCTGGAATTCTGAAGATGTCAGAGTCTTCTATACTTTCCGGCAGAATCTGAAATTCTGAAGATGTCAGAGTCTTCTAGAGGGATAAAATGTGTTTCTAAAATGTTTTCACATGATTTTATGGTTTTAAATGGAAAAAGAAATGGAGTTTTGAAAAGAATAGGCCAAGGAGGAAGGACCCAGGTTTGGCCGTCGAACCTCAAGTTCCGCCGCCGAACATGGGGCTATTTCGGGAGTGCTTTAGGCCTCCGAAGGATTTGAGGGAAGAAACCAGGTTCAGCCGCCGAACATGGGATAGTTTAGGAGACGAGTTAGGCTGCCGAAGGTGGTGAAGTTGTGGAAGCAACTTAGGCTGCCGAAGGTGGTTGACTGGCCACCTATAAAAGGCCCTCAGACCGAAAATGGGCGAGTTTTCTCACCATTCTCGAGCTCAGGTGTGTTCATGTCCTCCTTTGGTTGATTTCATGTCTTTCCTTCAATCTCCCAAGGTTTTTACAAGTTTTATGGTTGTTTGAAGAGTTTTAAAGCTTAGATCGAAGTTTTGGAGCTTGGAGATCTTTGGAGCTTGGATTCTCCATATCTTCAAGTTAGGGATCGCACCAACCCTCGATCTTCAAGAGGTAAGTGCAGATCCTTGCTTTCCTTCATGTATAATAAAGTTTTAAGTAAGTTTTACGGAAGTTTTAATGCTTGAGTATGGGTAGATATGCATGTTAGGGTTTATGTGGGTTTTATGCCCAATGTATGTTATGTGATGTTTGTGTTAGGGGTTTAAGTTAGTTTATGCCCCTATATGTTTATGGGAGTGTGTTTGCATGTTGGGAGAGAGCATGTGAGGTTTTGGGTAGTTTGGAGGTTGGTTTTGTTTGTGCCAGATTCGGACCTGCTGTTTAGAAGGGACCAAGTTCGGCCGCCGAAACCTGCATGGAAGGCAGCTTTGGCCGCCTAACGTGCCCCCGAAGGCCAGGACTTTCGGATCTGTGAGAGGCTTCGGCCGCCGAACCTGCCGCCGAAGGTGCTAGACTTTCGGCTCTGGAAGGACATTCGGCCGCCGAAAGTGCCCCCGAACCTGCATGGCTTTCGGCTCTGGAAGGGACATTCGGCCACCGAAAGTGCCCTATCCAGCCCTTTCATGGTTGTTTTCTATGCATGTTTTGAGGATGTTTTAGGGGGTTTTTGGGGAGTTGTTTATGAGTTGTTTAGAGTGTGTTTGGCACCTCATTCGAGTCCACCTGTGTAGGATCGGACCCGAGGGACCGAGGAGGCCAGCAGAGTTAGCTGTTGCAGAGTTAGTCCAACGTCTGCCAGAGGTGAGTAGAACTAACTCAAATGTTTTAAGCATGTTTCACGCATCATGAATACAATGTATATGTAGTAGGTTGCTTGCATTAGAAATCACGAATATGCTGCATTGTATAATTTATTGTTGATGTGGATGGACCAAGGCGACCCCAATAGCCCTAAATATGCTATGTTAATGAAGTCCTGAGGAGTCCGAAGGGCCGGGCATAATGATGTCCTGAGGAGCCCGAAGGGCCGGGCATAATGAAGTCCTGAGGAGCCCCTTGAGGGCCGGGCACCATGATATGTTACAGACAGAGGGAGTTTTGGTGGTCATGTCCATCCGTTATGTGAAATGTTTGTGCTGTGACGCATTCCATGAAAGCATGATTTACTATTGTTTATTGTTCTGCTCACTGGGCTTTTTAGCTCACCCCTTTCCCCTAACCCCCAGGTTTGCAGGTCAGAGGTAGTCCAGGAAGATGTCAAGGGTAAAGTTATTCTTATGTAATAGATTAGTATTTTAGTGTGGACATGTATGGTAAAATTGATGTAATGTATTGCAAGATAATGTAATGAAATGTAACGTAAAACAGAGTTATGTTTATGGATTAGGGTTGTGCTTGGCCCTAAGGCTTGGTTAGTCCCTTTTTAGTACATGATGTATGTTATGTTTTAGTGTTGAGTTGAGTTTGAACCAAACTTATGGCATGTGATGTTTACCACGCTAGGGTATTTGATGAGGACTCTAGTGGAGGTTTTATGTTTATGGTTCTGATGCATGCACAGGTTAGGTTTTGGTTCATCGGATGTGATCCAAGCTTGATGTATGTAATGTTGACCCAGCTAAAGCGTCTGATGAGGGCTCTAGTATGGGGTCCTTTTATGTTTCCAGTTATGTAGCATGTAGGTCAAGCTCGGTTTGTACATCAGATGTTTAAGTTTTTATGTTAATGTTTTGATCATGTATGGGATTTGACCAGGTGATAGGATGTATGTTAGGCTTGCTACGGGTCCCGGCGGCCTTAAGCCGATCTGGATCCTAGCGCCGGTAGCGGTCTGATTTCCGGGTCGTTACAGAGTGGTATCAGAGCCTGGTTCATATGGTCGGACCTAGAGTGTGTCGGGCTCATAGAGGTTATAGAAGGGCAAGCACAATAGGCGAAATCATGTCCACTAGGATAGGATGTAGAGTCCTGTCTTGAATGATGATGTGAAATGCCATGATTTTATGTATGTGCATTAATGTTATACTATGTATGTGATGCAGGTTCATGTGTTTCCACATGAACCGTATGATGCTAATGTTTGTATGATTGTGTGTTGTGCTTCAGCGGAGCTAGGATGCGAGGCACTCGTCGATCTGTGGAATCGATTGGAGTTCCGTCTGAGAGGGAAGGTATGGACACCTTTCCCCCTGCTCTGCCAAGAGCGCAGTCGTGTAGAATCGATAGATGGGAAACATCAAGGGACTCTGGAAGGTCTTTTGATGTGAGCAGAGAAGGAATGGATCTAAGGAGAATGTCAGCTAGTGCAAGAGAAGTAGAAATGGATGTTCAGAGGAGAGATGGAGGTCTGGATGTGAGCATGTTTGAAGAAGGCATGGGAGAGTCTCAAGAAGACGCTCAGACTCAGGATTCCAGAATCTCAGGTTCAGGAGGGATTGATCCCTCCACTCTGAGTACAGCTGCCATGAGAAGTAAGAAGTGGGGCAGAACCCTGAGGGGGAAGAAGAGTAAGTTCTGGAAGAATTTGAAGTCCAGTCTGGGATTAGGTGGTGGTTCGAGTTCTGGCTCCGATACTTCTGGATGCATGAGGTGTGGGAGGCCGCACAAAGGGGTTTGTCGGTATGGGACTAATCTATGTTATAGATGCGGTCAGGAAGGGCACATGATTCGTGAGTGTCCCATTGCGCCCTGGTTGGCATAGTCCCAACGGGCAACTTCAGGTAGAGCGGTTCAGCCAGTAGCTCCAGCCATGTTGCAGGTCAGTGGTCGAGGCAGAGGGAGAGGGTCAGCCTCTTCTTCAGTGGGATTCCGTGGAGAAGGTCCGTCAGCTCCAGCTCGGATCTTCACCTAAGCTCAGCAGGAGGCAAACACATCGAACATGGTGGTGTCAAGTACGCTCACTTTTGAATGTTCTGATGTGTGTGTTTTTGTGAACCATAGTATTTCTCTTTCTTTAGTTGCTCTAGGAGCCGTCGAGAGGTTGAGTTGATAACTTCTGGGCTAGAGTGTCCTCTTTGGGTCAATAGACCCAAGTGTGATTCATCTGTGGCAGAGTCAGTCTGCCGGTTCAGATTAGTGTCAGTTGAGGGTAGATACCTTCCACCCGACCTTGAGGTCCTAGACTTGATTGTCTGGACGTCATTCTAGGGATGGATTGGGTTTTTTCTACTCGTGGTGCTACCTGGGTCTACCGAGACAAGGTAGTCAGGTTCAGAGGACAGGATGGGTCAGAGGTAGTCTGTTGAGGGGACATAGTAGGGATGCCTAGAGGTTTGATGTTAGCTTGTTAGGCTCGTAGGGTATGTAGGAGGGGTTTTCAGAGGGTTCTAGCTCTTGTTGAGAGTTTAGCAGTCAGATCAGGGAACCAGCCTCAGTGTCGGTTGTCAGAAAGTTCTTAGATGTCTTCTCAGATGAGCTATCAGGTTTACCTTCTGTCAAGGAGCTAGAGCCTTTCTCTATCCCTCCCTACAGGATGGCACCTGTTGAGTTGTAGGAGTTGTTAGAGCAGTGGCGAGAACTTGGTAGACGAGGGTTTTATCTGACCTAGTACCTCACTCTGGATTGCTTCAGTATTGTAGTGGGAAAAGCAGGATGAATTCTCGAGACCCTGTGTCGACTTCAGACAGTTGAACAAGGTCGCTACCAAGAATAGGTATCCTCTAGGATTGGTGATCTATTGGACCAGCTCGTAGGAGCCGGTTGTTTTCCAAGATAGATCTGAGATCCGGGTATTACCTGTTGAGGGTTAGAGAAGAAGTCAGTTAGTATAGAAGAAGGAAGAAGAGAAAGGATCAGAGTAGCGTAGTGGAAGCTTGTGGAGTTCAGGAAAGGTTGGGGGTATTGCTTATGGTGTCTCCAATAAAGAGATGATTCGTTAAGGGAAGAAAGGTGAACTAGCTCCAAGATACATCAGACCCTTTGGAGTCCTGCAAAGGATTAGGGGATGTATCCTACAAGTTAGATTTATCTACTTCCATGGAGGGAATCCATCTAGATTTCCACATTCCCATGTTATGGAAGTTCGTGTCAGATCCAAGTAGGGTTCTTAAAAAACCAGAGGTGGAGATCTCAAGGGAGTCTCACCTATGTTGAGCAGCCAGTGCGGATCATTGACACACAAGTCAGAAAGAGAAGGAACAAGGAAATCCCGATGGTGAAAGTCCTTTGGGATCGCCAGTGTGGGCGGGTTCGCTTGGGAGACCCGGGAGTTCATACTCCAGCAGTACCGTATCCTTTTTAAGAGGGAGGTTTTTAGGTTTTGTTTGCTTGTTTATGTATGCTTGATGCTATGATTTGAGAATGCCGGTTTGTTTGAACATTCGAGGACGAATGTTCTTAAAGGGGGGAACAATGTAATACCCGGCTAGATTTCCGGCATCGGAATCCCTACTTTCCGGCGGAATCTCCGTTGGAATCTGGAATTCTGAAGATGCCAGAGTCTTCTAGAGGGGTAAAATGTGTTTCTAAAATGTTTTCACATGATTTTATGGTTTTAAATGGAAAAAGAAATGGAGTTTTGAAAAGAATAGGCCAAGGAGGAAGGACCCAGGTTTGGCCGCCGAACCTCAAGTTCGGCCGCCGAACATGGGGCTGTTTCGGGAGTGCTTTAGGCCTCCGAAGGCTTTGAGGGAAGAAACCAAGTTCGGCCGCCGAACCTCAAGTTCGGCCGCCGAACATGGGATAGTTTAGGAGGCGAGTTAGGCTGCCGAAGGTGGTGAAGTTGTGGAAGCAACTTAGGCCGCCGAAGGTGGTTGACTGGCCACCTATAAAAGGCCCTCAGACCGAAAATGGGCGAGTTTTCTCACCATTCTCGAGCTCAGGTGTGTTCATGTCCTCCTTTGGTTGATTTCATGTCTTTCCTTCAATCTCCCAAGGTTTTTACAAATTTTATGGTTGTTCGAAGAGTTTTAAAGCTTAGATCGAAGTTTTGGAGCTTGGAGATCTTTGGAGCTTGGATTCTCCATATCTTCAAGTTAGGGATCGCACCAACCCTCGATCTTCAAGAGGTAAGTGTACATCCTTACTTTCCTTCATGTTTAATAAAGTTTTAAGTAAGTTTTACGGAAGTTTTAATGCTTGAGTATGGGTAGATATGCATGTTAGGGTTTATGTGGGTTTTATACCCAATGTATATTATGTGATGTTTGTGTTAGGGGTTTAAGTTAGTTTATGCCCCTATATGTTTATGGGAGTGTGTTTGCATGTTGGGAGAGAGCATGTGAGGTTTTGGGTAGTTTGGAGGTTGGTTTTGCTTGTGCCAGATTCGGACCTGCTGTTTAGAGGGGACCAGGTTCGACCGCCGAAGGTATGTTCGGCTGCCGAAACCTGCATGGAAGGCAGCTTTGGCCGCCTAACGTGCCCCCGAAGGCCAGGACTTTCGGATCTGTGAGAGGCTTCGACCGCCGAACTCGCCGCCGAAGGTGCCAGACTTTCGGCTCTAGAAGGACATTCGGCCGCTGAAAGTGCCCTCGAACCTGCATGGCTTTCGGCTCTGGAAGGGACATTCGGCTGCCGAAAGTGCCCTGTCCAGCCCTTTCATGGTTGTTTTCTATGCATGTTTTGAGAATGTTTTAGGGGGTTTTTGGGGAGTTGTTTATGAGTTGTTTAGAGTGTGTTTGGCACCTCATTCGAGTCCACCTGTGTAGGATCGGACCCGAGGGACCGAGGAGGCCAGCAGAGTTAGCTGTTGCAGAGTTAGTCCAGCGTTTGCCAGAGGTGAGTAGAACTAACTCAAATGTTTTAAGCATGTTTCACGCTTCATGAATACAATGTATATGTAGTAGGTTGCTTGCATTAGAAATCACGAATATGCTGCATTGCATAATTTATTGTTGATGTGGATGGACCAAGGCGACCCCAATAGGCCTAGATATGCTATGTTAATGAAGTCCTGAGGAGCCCGAAGGGCCGGGCATAATGAAGTCCTGAGGAGCCCCTTGAGGGCCGGGCACCATGATATGTTACAGACAGAGGGAGTTTTGGTGGTCATGTCCATCCGTTATGTGAAATGTTTGTGCTGTGACGCATTCTATGAAAGCATGATTTACTATTGTTTATTGTTCTACTCACTGGGCTTTTTAGCTCACCCCTTTCCCCTAACCCCCAGGTTTGCAAGTCAGAGGTAGTCCAGGAAGACATCAAGGCGACCCCAATAGCCCTAGATATGCTATGTTAATGAAGTCCTGAGGAGCCCAAAGGGCCGGGCATAATGAAGTCCTGAGGAGCCCCTTGAAGGCCGGGCACCATGATATGTTACAGACAGAGGGAGTTTTGGTGGTCATGTCCATCCGTTATGTGAAATGTGTGTGCTGTGACGCATTCCATGAAAGCATGATTTACTATTGTTTATTGTTCTGCTCACTGGGCTTTTTAGCTCACCCCTTTCCCCTAACCCCCAGGTTTGCAGGTCAGAGGTAGTCCAGGAAGACGTCAAGGGTAAATTTATGCTTATGTAATAGATTAGTGTTTTAGTGTGGACATGTATGGTAAAATTGATGTAATGTATTGCAAGATAATGTAATGAAATGTAACGTAAAATAGAGTTATGTTTATGGATTAGTATTGTGCTTGGCCTTAAGGCTTGGTTAGTCCCTTTTTAGTACATGATGTATGTTATGTTTTAGTGTTGAGTTGAGTTTGAACCAAACTTGTGGCATATGATGTTTACCACACTAGGGTATTTGATGAGGACTCTAGTGGAGGTTTTATGTTTATGGTTCTGATACATGCACAGATTAGGTTTTGGTTCATCGGATGTGATCCAAGCTTGATGTATGTAATGTTGACCCAGCTAGAGCATCTGATGAGGGCTCTAGTATGGGGTCCTTTTATGTTTCCAGTTATGTAGCATACAGGTCAAGTTCGGTTTGTACATCAGATGTTTAAGTTTTTATGTTAATGTTTTGATCATTGTAACGACCCCAAAATGGACCGTCACCGGCGCTAGGATTCAGGTCGGCTTAAGGCCGCCAGAACCCGTAGCAAGCCTGCTATACTCTCTGTGTACCTGTAAAACTCATACATGATCATACATTTTCTATGAAAATAAAAACTCTTTTCTCTGTACCAAGGCTTAACCTGTGCATGCACTATCTCTGTACTCTGTACTCTGTACTCTGTACTCTGTACCCCTGACTAGAGCTTGCTCTAGGTGGGTTATCTCATACCTGTTAAGCCTGGTTTTTCACATACAGTAAAACATATATACATATCCAGATCATGTACAAAACATACATTACTAAGTCAAGCACATTTCTAACTTTATACACATCTATTACATCTCTGTCATATTACATGTCCACTCTAAGCGCTTACAACGCTCTTTACTCTTTCTGTTCTTTGCTGGACTGTCCCTGTATACTGTCTACTGAACCTGCAAAACTGGGGTTAAGGGAGTGGGATGAGCTCTATAGCCCAGTGAGTAGAATAGTAAAACAGCTCAGTAAAACATGATCTCATGGAATGCGTCATAACACAGATAAATCACATCAAGAGTAAACCTGTCACCACATAGTCCCAGTAACTCTGTGCCAGGGCGTAGAATCGAGCACCTGGTCTTCCTGTCATATAGATATATGTGTATATAACACCTCTGTACTTACCATTGCCAGGGCGTAGTCAAAGGCTCCTGGACTTTGCTATACCTGCCAGGGCGTAGTCAAAGGCTCCTGGACTTCTCTATACCTGCCAGGGCGTAGTCAAAGGCTCCTGGACTTCCTGTCTGAGACTATTGGATCATTCAGCATTCACTCACATCATCAAATAACTATGCAATGCAACAGATTCGTGGATACTAATGCAATCAACCTATGGCATAATCATGATGCATGAGATATGCTAAAACATCCATTGTGTATGTAAAGAGTTAAGTTAGTTCCACTCACCTCTGGCTATCTGGACTGACTGACTCTGCAGGCTCTGAAAACTCTGGAGCAGAACTCACTGCTGCTCTCTCTGGTTCCTCTGGTCTGTACCTATACAGATAGACTGAAATGAGGGACCAAACTAACATATGACTAACTCTAGTAACCTCCCCAAGAAGCCCCTTAAACTCACTCAACTATCCATGCAAAGCATGCAAAGGAAAACTGGACAGAACACTTTCGACGGCAGGTTCGGCGGCCGAAAGTCCTCTCTAGAGACGAAACTCAAGCACCTTCGGCGGCCGAATCTCTACTTTCGGCAGCCGAACCCTTTCGGGGGCTAGTTTCGGGGGCCACAAGGCACTCCAGAGACGAAAGTCTCTCACCTTCGGCGGCACCTTCGGCGGCACCTTCGGCGGCCGAATCCCCCAAACAGAGCCGAACGTCCAAAGGCTCGGGGGCAAGCTTGGGCAGCCGAAGCCACCTCCTCACACCTCTTCAGGGGTTCGGCGGCCGAATGTACCTTCGGCGGCCGAACCTGAGTTCATCAGCAGGGCAGAACCTTGCCCTGCCTCTCGCCAAATGCACAAAACCCTCTCCAACTCCACACCACACTTCCTCCACTTGCATACACTCATGTATATGCTCAAAGGGGTCAAAAACTACCTAAAAACCCCAAACACACAACTCAAACAACACAGAAATAAGCTGTACACATAACATCATCAAAACCTCTCAAAGAACCCTAGTCATGCAACTCTCTCCATCAAACCCCATAAAACCTTCAGAAAACATAAAAACAAGCTCAGGATCTTCAATTACCTCTTGAAACCAAGTAGATGAAGGATCCTAACGTGGAGTTTTGGAGCACTTGCCTTCAAACTCTCCAAACTTCACAACTTTGAGTTTTTAACTTAAAACCTTCAAAGAATCATG
Organism: Manihot esculenta; assembly: GCF_001659605.2. Classification (NCBI taxonomy): domain Eukaryota; kingdom Viridiplantae; phylum Streptophyta; class Magnoliopsida; order Malpighiales; family Euphorbiaceae; genus Manihot; species Manihot esculenta. The sequence continues at coordinate 24,920,409 of NC_035162.2, forward strand.
AAAACTAATCAAATCGTTGCATGATTTAATGAAAACATGAAAGAATACTCACAAAGGACAGAGTTTCACCTCAGCAAGTGAAAGAAACGATGCTCTGACCGCTTCAACCGACTGAGGGCCATTTATAGGTGGCTGGCCAGACCACCTTCGGCGGCCACACGTGAAACCGAAAGCCATGCATGTTCGGCGGCCGAACCTCAACTTCGGCGGCCGAACCTGGCTTTTCTGCCTTGGTTCATTTCACTCAAAACTCAGTTCTTCATGCATAAAACTTAATGAACATATCAAAATATTTAAGAAAAACATAAATCAAATCCCCTCTAGAAACTTCCGACATCCCGGATCCCACCGGAAAGCAGAATTCCGATGCCGGGCTCCAGCCGGGTATTACAATCATGTATGGGATTTGACCAGGTGATAGGATGTATGTTAGGCTTGCTACGGCTCCCGGCGGTCTTAAGCCGATCTGGATCCTAGTGCCGGTAGCGGTCCGATTTCCGAGTCGTTTCAAAGAGTAGATCCTTAGCTCATTTCATGTTTTAAACAAGTTTTATGAAAGTTTATGAGGTAGAAATGCATGTTTAGGTTAATATTGAGTTTTAGGTTAATGTTGTGTTTATGAACAATGTGGGTTGTATATGTATGTTTGATGTGTTTTAGTTGGGGTTTAGGATAGTTTGAGGCCCCTATGAGCTTATGTATGTGTGTATGCATGTTGTGGAAGTGTTGGTTTTGAGTTGGAAGGTGTTGGGAGGCAAATGTGCATTGTGGAGGCTGAGTTCTGCCCTTTGAAAGAACTCAGGTTCGGCAGCCGAAGGGACTTTCGGCCGCCGAACCTGCCTGTGGAGGCAAGCCTTTGGCTGCCGAACCCTGCCCCCGAAAGTGGACTTTCGGCTCTGGAAGGGAGTTTCGGCTGCTGAAGGTGCCGCCGAACATGCATGAGTTTCGTCTCTGGAAGGAACCTTTGGCCGCCGAAAGTGCCGCCGAAGGTGCATGACTTCGGCTCTGGAGGGACTTTCGACCGCCGAACCTGCCGCCGAAAGTGCCCTGTTCAGCCTTCTTTTGTATGTTTTCTATGATTTTTTAAGGTGTTTTAGGGAGTTTTTGGAGAGTAGTTTAGAGTCATGTTCATGTATGTTTGGTCCCTCATTTGAGTCCACCTGTGTAGGTTCGGACCCGAGGAACCGAGGACCCCAGCAGTGAGATAGCTGCTTCAGTGTCTTGTCAGAGCTAGCCTGAGGTGAGTAGAATGACTCTTTATGTTTCAAAGCAAATAATGAAAGTTTTAGCATGATTCACGCATCATGAATGCCATGAGATATATTAGGTTGTTTGCATTAGAATTCACGAATATGTTGCATTGCATATTATGTTGTTGATGTGGATGAACATTGAGTGATCCATTAGCCCTCGTATGATATGATATGATATGATGATGATACGGTATGGAAGTCCAGGAAGACCCATTCTACGTCCCTGACACTATGTAAGAGAAAGTCCAGGAAGACCCATTCTACGTCCCTGGCACATTGGAATGTTATGATATGTTATGTAAGGGAAAGACCAGGACCCATTTTACATTCTAGCACTATTGGATATGTAGAGGGCTATTGGTGACAAATTCATCCTTAAGGTGATTTGTTGTGATGTGATGCATTCCATGAGATCATATGTTTTAAATATAATTTTTATTATTATGCTCATTGGGCTCTAGTAGCTCACCCTGTTCCCATCACCCCAGGTTTGCAGGTACGGAATAGACCAGGAGGTCAGCAGGAATAGAAGTGTTATATGTAATAGCTAGATGTGGACATGGAATTAATGTAATGTAAAGTTTAGTATAGTAATGTGATGTATATTGAAGTTAGAGTTGTGCTTGACCCTAGTATGTAAAGTCAATCCCTTTTTCACATGATCTATGAAATGTTTTAATGATAATTTATGTAAACCAAGCTTATAGTATGTTATGTTGCCCCATTGGAGCATTTCATGAGGGCTCCAGTGTGGGGTTTTATGTTTATGAGTTGTGCATGCACAGGTTAAGCTTGGTGAATGAAAGAAAGAAAGTTTAAAATTTTATGTATATGTTTGATTATGTATGGGATTTAACAGGTCTACAGGATGTATGTTAGGCTTGCTACGGGCCCCGGCGGCCTTACGCCGATCTGGATCCTAGCGCCGGTAGCGGTCTGGTTTTCGGAGCGTTACACATGTCCACATCTAGCTATTAAATAAAACATGACTTTACTCTTGCTGACCTCCTGGTCTATCCCGTACCTGCAAACCTGGGGGGTTAAGGGAAAGGGGTGAGCTACTAGAGCCCAGTGAACTGAATAGTAAAACAGTATATTAAAATTCATGCTTTCATGAAATGCATCACATCACAAACAAATCACCTTAAGGATGAACTTATCACCAATAGCCCTCTACATATCCAATAGTGCCAGGACGTAGAATGGGTCTCTGGTCTTTCCCTTACATAACATATCATAACATTCCAATGTGCTAGGGACGTAGAATGGGTCTTCCTGGACTTTCTCTTACATTGTGCCAGGGACGTAGAATGGGTCTTCAGGGACTTCCATACCGTATCATCATCATATCATTTCATTCCATACGAGGACTTAATGGATCATCCAATGTTCATCCACATCAACATCATATTATGCAATGCAACATATTCGTGAATTCTAATGCAAACAACCTAATATATCTCATGGCATTCGTGATGCATGAACATGCTCAAAATTTATTTATTTACTTTGCAACATAAAGAGTCATTCTACTCACCTCAGGCTAGCTTTGAAAAGACTCTGAAGCGGCTATCTCACTGCTGGGGTCCTCGGTTCCTCGGGTCCGAACCTACACAGGTGGACTCAAATGAGGGACCAAACATACATGAATTCGACTCTAAACATCTCCCCAAAAACCCCCTAAAACACCTTAAAACAATCATAGAAAACATGAAAGGAAGGCTGAACAGGGCACTTTCGGCGGTAGGTTCGGCGGCCGAAAGTCCCTCCAGAGCCGAAAGTCATGCACCTTCGGCGGCACCTTCGACGGCCGAAAGTGCCTTCCAGATCCGAAACTCATGCATGTTCGGTAGCAGGTTCGGCGGCCGAAACTCCCATCCAGAGCCGAAAGTCCAACTTTCGGGGGCAGGGTTCGGCAGCCAAAACATGCCACCACAGGCAGGTTCGGCGGCCGAAAGTGCCTTCGGCTGCCGAACCTGAGTTCTTCCAAAGAGGCAGAACTCAGCCTTCTCATGCACATTTTGCCTCCCACAACTTCAAACATGCATTTAGCTATTCTACAACATGCATACTCATGCAAACAAGTATATAGGGGTCTCACACTATCCTAAACCCCAACAATAACACAAAGCATATACACATTACACATATTTTCAACAAAACTCACATGATTCCTAACATTAAACAACTAGTTTAAACATGCATTTCTACCCCATAAACCTCATAAAACTTGTTTAAAACATGGAATGAGCTAAAGATCTACTCTTACCTCTTGAATATTTGAGAGGGAAGGCGACCTAAACTTGGAGAAATGGAGAAAGAGAGCTCCGGGGTCTCCAAGCGTCAAATCTTGATCTTAGCTCCAAAAACTTCAAAAACCAAGTTAAAACTCGTTAAAACTTGAAAGATTTGAGGAAAATCATCAAAATCAACCGTGGGAGGGCATGGACTCACCGTTGACCGAAAATAGGAGAGAAAACTCGCCCATTTTCGGCCATGGGGCCTTTTATAGGTGGCTGGCCAGACCACCTTTAGAAGCCAAAGGTGACTCCAAAACTCCACCTTGTTCGGCGGCCGAACATGAGGTTCGGCCGCCGAACCTGGATTTTCCTCTATGGTCATTTTCATTCAAAACTCAATTTCTTCCTTACTTAAAACCATAAAATACATGAAAACATTTAATAAAAACATGATTTTACCCTTCTAGAGGTTTTCGACATCCGAGATTCCACCGGACGATAGGAATTTCGATGCCGGAGTCTAGCCGAGTATTACATTCTCCCCCCTTAAGAACATTCGTCCCCAAATGTTCACCGAACAAGTATAACATAGCATAAAACATAACATACATGCAAAACACATAACACTCACCTTAGAAGAGATAAGGATATTGCTGGAGCATGGACTCCCGTGTCTCCTAGGTACATTCCTTGATGTTGTGGTGATTCCAAAGGACTTTCACCATCGGGATTTCCTTGTTCCTCAACTTTCTGATCTGTGTGTCTAGAATCCGTACTGGCTGCTCAACATAGGTGAGATCTTCTAGGATCTCTACATCAGGCTCACTAAGAACCTTGTCCGGATCTGACACGAATTTCCTTAACATGAAAACATGGAAAACCGGATGGATTCTCTCCATAGAAGCAGGTAAGTCCAACTTGTACGATACATTCCCGATCTTTGGCAAGATTTCAAAGGGTCTGATGTACCGTGGAGCTAACTTACCTTTCTTCCCAAACCGAATCACCCCTTTCATAGGAGACACCTTGAGCAATACCAAATCCCCCTCCTGAAACTCTACTTGTCTTCTGCGGATATCTGCATAACTCTTTTGCCTGCTCACAGCAGTCTTGATCCTTTCTCTGATAATTGGTACTATTCTGCTGGTGATCTCTACTAGTTCAGGCCCTGCCAAGGCCCTTTCTCCAACTTCCTCCCAGCAGACAGGTGACCTGCACTTCCTTCCCTACAAAGCTTCATATGGAGCCATTCCTATGCTAGCATGATAGCTGTTATTGTAGGCAAACTCCACCAAAGGTAGATGCTGCCTCCAAGAACCGCCAAAATCTAGCACACACATTCTGAGCATATCTTCTATTGTTTGGATGGTCCTCTCTGATTGTCCGTCCGTCTGAGGATGAAAAGCAGTGCTGAAGTCTAGCCTGGTACTCATAGCATTCTGCAGACTCTGCCAAAACCTGAAGGTGAACTGGGGTCCTCTATCAGACACAATTGAAACAGGAGCCCCATGCAACCTGACCACTTCATCAACAAACACCTGTGCTAATTTGTCCACAGAATAGCCACTCCTAACAGGGATGAAGTGAGCAGATTTGGTCAGTCTGTCCATAATCACCCATATGGAGTCCAATCTGTTGGACGTTGCCGGTAACCCCACCACGAAATCCATAGCTATATTCTCCCATTTCCACTCTGGAATCGGCAGTGGGTTAAGCATCCCAGCCGGCTTCTGATGTTCCAGCTTCACCCTCTGACATACCTCGCAGGCTGACACAAACTGTGCCACTTCTCTTTTCATAGCTGGCCACCAATATACTCTTTTCAGATCCTGATACATTTTGGTGGCTCCAAAGTGAACACTGTATCTGGCATTATGAGCTTCCCTCATAATGTCTCCCTTCAGACCTACGTCATCTGGTACACACAATCTGTTCCCATAGCGGAGGATCCCCTTGCTATCAAATCTGAACTCTTCATTCTTGCCTGACTGAACAGTCTTGGCAATCTTCACTAACTCTGGGTCCTCGTGCTGTTTCTGAGCCACCTGCTCCAGAAACACATGTGTCACTCTCATCTGAGCTATCAAAGCACCTGTACCAGACAACTCTAACTGCAGCCCTTCGCTGATGAGCTTATGAAACTCTTTCACCACCGGTCTCCTTTCTGCTGTGATATGGGATAGACTGCCAAGTGATTTCCGGCTTAAGGCATCTGCCACAACATTCGCCTTACCCGGATGGTACTGAATCTTGCAATTATAGTCACTAAGAAGTTCTACCCATCTCCTCTGCCTCAGATTCAACTCCCTCTGACTCAAGATGTACTACACGCTCTTATGATCTGTGAAGATCTCATATTTTACCCCATAAAGGTAGTGCCTCCACATCTTGAGTGCGAAAATCACAGCTGCCATCTCTAGATCGTGTGTGGGATAATTCAACTCATGCTTCTTCAGCTGCCTAGAAGCATAAGCAATTATCCTCTCATTTTGCATCAACACACAACTTAGTCCCACACGGGACGCATCCAAAATACTATGAAATCCTCATTACTGTTGGGCAAAGCTAATACCGGTGCTGACGTTAACCTCTTCTTTAGCTCTTCAAAACTCTCTTCACATTGGTCAGTCCATATAAACTTCTGATTCTTTCTGGTCAATCTGGTCATAGGAGCCACAATCTTAGAGAAGTCCTGAACGAACCTCCTGTAGTAACCTGCCAAGCCCAAGAAGCTCTTGATCTCTGTCACCGTAGTGGGTCTAGGCCAGTTAGCTACAGCTTCCACCTTCTTGGGGGTCCACTTCTATTCCATTTTCTGATACAACATGCCCGAAGAATGAAATGCTCCTCAACCAGAACTCACACTTGGAGAACTTGGCATACAAGCCGTGTTCCCTCAAGGTTTGCAAAACCAACCTCAAATGATGGGCATGCTCCTCTGCATTTCTAGAATACACTAGGATATCATCTATGAAGACAATAATAAAGTGATCCAGATATTGACTGAAAACTCTGTTCAATGAGGTCCATGAATGCTGCAGGGGCATTGGTTAACCCGAACGGCATCACAAGGAACTCATAATGCCCATATCTGGTCCTGAATGCCGTCTTCGGCACATCTTCCTCTCTTATCCTCAACTGGTGGTACCCGGACCTCAGATCTATTTTGGAGAAACAATCTGCTCCTGCTAGCTGGTCAAATAGATCGTCAATCCTGGGTAACGGATACTTGTTCTTGGTAGTGACTTTGTTCAACTGCCTGTAGTCGATACAAAGTCTGAAGGATCCATCCTTCTTTCTCACAAAAAGCACTGGAGCACCCTAAGGTGAGGTACTCGGTCGGATGAAACCCTTGTCCACCAGATCTTGCAACTGATCCTTCAACTCTTTCAACTCAGCTGGTGCCATCCTGTAAGGAGGGATAGAGATCGGTCTGGTTCTAGACATCAACTCTATTTCGAACTCTATCTCCCTAGCAGGTGGTAAACCTGGCAACTCGTCTGGGAAGACATCTAAAAACTCTCTAACCACAGGCACTGAGGCGGGCTCTCTAACATGACTATCAAGCTCTCTCACATGAGCTAGAAAACCCTGACAACCCCTCCTGAGCAACCTACAAGCCTATAGGGCTGATATCAAACCTCTAGGTGTACCCCTCCTGTCTCCTCTGAAGACAACCTCTGACCCATCCTGACCTCTGAACCTGACTACCTTGTCCCTGCAATCCAAGGTAGCACCATGGGTAGATAACCAATCCATCCCTAGAATGACATCAAAATCCGTCAAATCTAGAACCACAAGGTCGGCTGGAAGGTATCTTCCCTCAACAAAAACTGGACTAAACTGGCAGACTGACTCTGCCACTGATGGGTCACACTTGGGTCCACTGATCCAAAGGGGACACTCTGACCCAGAGACCATCAAACCCAACCTCTTAACGGCTCTCGGGGCAACAAAAGAATGAGATGCACTAGGGTCCATTAAGGCATAAACATCTGAACAACCAATGATGAGATTACCTGACACCACAGTATTTGATGTATTTGCCTCCTACTGTGTCATAGTGAAGATCCGCGCTGGAGCTGATGGACCTTTACCCCTGAAACCCGCTGAAGAAGAGGCTGCCCCTCTCCCTCTGCCTCTGCCATTGGCCTGAGTCACGGCTGGAGCTACTGGCTGAGCCACACTACCAGAAGCTGTCTGCTGGGATTGTGTCATATAAGCTGCTCTAGGACACTCCCGTGCCATGTGTCCCTTCTGCCCACATCTGAAGTAGGTCGTCGTCCCATACCGACATACTCCCTTGTGTGGCTTACCACACCTCATACATACTGCACTATCTGCACCTGAGCTTGAGCCACCTCCTAATCCAGACCTGACTTTATCTTGTTCCAGAACTTGTTCTTCTTTGGCTTCTTAGTGGTATTAGCCAACTTTTTACTGCCTGATGCTGCTGCACTCAAAGAAGAAGGGTCTAACTTTCCCCCACCTGGGGTCTTGGAACCCGAAGACTGTGCCACAGACTGTTTAACTTTTCCTTCGATTATTGCACTAGCCTCCATCCTCCGGGCCATATCCACTATAGCATGGAAACTCTCCCTTTCTGCTAATTGGATCAAGGAGGAATACCTGGAATGAAGCCTCATGATATACCTCCTAGCCTTCTTCTAGTCTGTGTCAAAGGTTTGCCCTGCAAATGGCAACAGCTCCAAGAATCTATCAGTGTACTCATCTACACTCATCTCCTCCGTCTGTCTTAGCTGGTCAAACTCGATCATCTTCAACTCCCTTGAGCTATCAAGGAAAGCCCATCTTGCAAACTCATTAGCAAATTCCTCCTAGGATAGACTATCTAACCTTGGGTTCACATAGTTTTTAAACCACTATCGGGCTTTCTTGCACTTCAGTGTGAACCCAGCCATCTGAATGGCTCTACTGTCATCTGTAATCATCTTGACCGTCCTGAGGTACTCAAACGGATCATCACCTCTTTCGTACTTAGGAGCATCCAACTTCAGGTAGTCAGTCATCTTGACCTTGCTCCCTCTAGATAAGCTAGGTTTAGGTGCTTGGACTTCAGGAGCTACAGGTTCTACTGGTGGTGGAGGAGGTGCAACATCCCCTGGGTTAGGGTTTGATGTACCTGGATAGAAAGATAGGGGTGGGTACATAGGGTACTGTGGGTATGGTGGGTAGAAAGGTGGGTATGGCATGTAAGACGGATAAGGGTTAAAACTGGGATAATCCGACGTACCTCCCATCGAATACCCTGGATTCTATGAAAAGGGTGGGTACTGGGGTGGTTGAACAAACCCCGGGGCCTGAGTGCCTCCCTGTGACTCTCCCATACCCTCTTCAGACATGCTCACACCAAGACTGCCATCCCTCCTCTGATCCACATCCATATCATCCCCCACATCTTCTGACACTCCTCCCTGAACTGCTCCTCTTCTGCTCATATCAAAAGACCTTCTAGGGTCCCTTGACACTCTCTCCCTACTAGACCTACATGACATTGCCCTAGGCAATGCAGAAGGACGGGCATCTATGCCCTCATCCTGAGGTGGTACTCCAGTCAATCGTGCAGATCGACGAGTTCCTCTCATCCTGACTTCTGAAAAACAGCACACATCACACAAAACATTAGCATCATATGGTTTATGTGGAAACACATGAACCTACATCATATATCACATACATAGCATATCATCATTTATGCACATGCATATCATCATGGCATTTCACATCATCATACAAGACAAGACTCTATATCCTATCCTAGTGGACATGATCTTTCCTATTGTGCTTGCCCTTCTATAACATCTATGAGCCCGACACACTATAGGTCTGACCATATGAACCTAGGGCTCTGATACCAATCTGTAACGACCCGAAAACCAGACCGCTACCGGCGCTAGGATCCAGATCGACTTAAGGTCGCCGGGACCCATAGCAAGCCTAACATACATCCTGTATACCTGTTAAATCCCATACATGATCATACATGAACATAAACACTGCAAACTTTTTCTTTTCTTTCACCAAGCTTAATCTGTGCATGCACAAACTTATAAATATAAAACTCCACACTGGAGCCCTCATCAAATGCTCCAATGGGGTAACATATCATACATTAAGCTTGGTTTACATAAACATCATAAAACATTACATAGATCATGTATAAAAAGGGACTAACCATACATACTAGGGTTAAGCACAACACTAAACCTCAATATACATCATTACATTACATGACTACTCAATGCTTTACATTACATTATTTTCATGTCCACATCTAGCTATTACATAAAACATGACTTTACTCTTGCTGACCTCCTGGTCTATCCCGTACCTGCAAACCTGGGGGGTTAAGGGAAAGGGGTGAGCTACTAGAGCCCAGTGAGCAAAATAGTAAAACAGTATATTAAAATTCATGCTTTCATGAAATGCATCACATCACAAACAAATCACCTTAAGGATGAACTTGTTACCAATAGCCCTCTACATATCCAATAGTGCCAGGACGTAGAATGGTCTCTGGTCTTTCCCTTACATAATATATCATAACATTCCAATGTGCCAGGGATGTAGAATGGGTCTTCCTGGACTTTCTCTTACATTGTGCCAGGGACGTAGAATGGGTCTTCCTGGACTTCCATACCGTATCATCATCATATCATTTCATTCCATACGAGGGATTAATGGATCATCCAATGTTCATCAACATCAACATCATATTATGCAATGCAACATATTCGTGAATTCTAATGCAAACAACCTAATATATCTCATGGCATTCGTGATGCATGAACATGCTCAAAATTTATTTATTTACTTTGCAACATAAAGAGTCATTCTACTCACCTCAGGCTAGCTCTGAAAAGACTCTGAAGCAGCTATCTCACTGCTGGGGTCCTCGGTTACTCGGGTCCGAACCTACACAGGTGGACTCAAATGAGGGACCAAACATACATGAACTTGACTCTAAACATCTCCCCAAAAATCCCCTAAAACACCTTAAAACAATCATAGAAAACATGCAAAGGAAGGCTGAACAGGGCACTTTCGGCGGCAGGTTCGGCGGCCGAAAGTCCCTCCAGAGCCGAAAGTCATGCACCTTCGGCGGCCGAAAGTGCCTTCCAGATCCGAAACTCATGCATGTTCGGCGGCAGGTTCGGCGACCGAAACTCCCATCCAGAGCCGAAAGTCCAACTTTCGGGGGCAGGGTTCGGCAACCAAAACATGCCACCATAGGCAGGTTCGGCGGCCGAAAGTGCCTTCGGCTGCCGAACCTGAGTTCTTCCAAAGAGGCAGAACTCAGCCTCCTCATGCACATTTTGCCTCCCACAACTTCAAACATGCATTTAGCTATTTACAACATGGATACTCATGCAAACAAGCATATAGGGGTCTCACACTATCCTAAACCCCAACAACAACACAAAGCATATACACATTACACATATTTTCAACAAAACTCACATGAACCCTAACATTAAACAACTAGCTTAAACATGCATTTCTACCCTATAAACCTCATAAAACTTGTTTAAAACATGGAATGAGCTAAAGATCTACTCTTACCTCTTGAAGATTTGAGAGGAGAGGCGACCTAAACTTGGAGAAATGAAGGAAGAGGGCTCCGGGGTCTCCAAGCTTCAAATCTTGATCTTAGCTCCAAAAACTTCAAAAACCAAGTTAAAACTCGTTAAAATTTGAATGATTTGAGGAAAATCATCAAAACCAACCGTGGGAGGGCATGGACTCACCGTTAACCGAAAACAGGGGAGAAAACTCGCCCATTTTCGGCCATGGGGCCTTTTATAGGTGGCTGGCCAGACCACCTTCGGAAGCGAAAGGTGACTCCAAAACTCCACCATGTTCGGCGGCCGAACATGAGGTTCGGCGGCCGAATCTGGATTTTCCTCTATGGTCATTTTCATTCAAAACTCAATTTCTTCCTTACTTAAAACCATAAAATACATGAAAACATTTAATAAAAACATGATTTTACCCTTCTAGAGGTTTTCGACATCCGAGATTCCACAGGACGGTAGGAATTCCAATGCCGGAGTCTAGCCGGGTATTATAGGCACTTTCAGGGGCAGGTTTGGCGGCCGAAGGTCCTCCACAGATCCGAAAGTCAGGGACTTTTGGGGGCGAGTTCGGCGGCTGAAACCCCAACACAGATCCGAAAGTCATGCTTTCGAGGGCAGATTAGGCGGCCAAAAGGCTGCCTCCCATGCAGGTTCGACGGCCAAACCTGGGTTCTCCAGCTAGGCAGAACCTGATTCTGCCCTATGCACTCAGCCTCCAAAACTTCTCAAATCCTCAAAACTTGCATACTCACTCAAAAATGCATAAGGCGCATAAAACTAGCCGAAATCCCAATAAACAACCTTAAAAACAACACAAGAGCAAACATTCATAAACAACTCAACTCAAACTGTAATACCCGGCTAGACCCCGGTATCGGAATTCCTACGTTCCGGCAGATTTTCCGTTGGAAGTCGGGATTCGAGGATGTCGGAGCTTGCCCTAAGGGTATAAGAAAGGTTTTTAAGATGTTTTTAAGTGTTTTTATCATGTTTGCATGTTTTGAGTTAAGAAAATTGAGTTTTGAAATTAAAAGGCCAAGGGGACAAAAGCCAGGTTCGGCCGCCGAAGGTGAAGTTCGGCCGCCGAAAGTTGCATGGTTTCGCATGCACGTTAGGCCGCCGAAGGAAGAGTCGGTTGGCCACTACAAAAGCCCCTGTGCCCGAGACTTGAGTGTTAAACACTCTGTTTTTGGGTCAAAGGTAGGTTCAAGCTCTCCTTGGTGTGATTTCTCATGTTTTCCTCAAATCTTGCATGTTTTAACTTGATTTGAGCTTTGTTTTAGAGATTTGAGCAAAAGGAAGTAAAGTTGATCACTTGGAGAGTTTGATTGAGTTTTCTCCTATCTCCAAGCTTGGATCATCAATCCTCTAGTTCTTCAAGAGGTAAGCATGGATCCTCACCTCCCCTTATGTTTAAAGCAAGTTTTAGAAGTTTTGGAGAGGTTTATGGCATATTGTGGGGTATAAGCATGAGTTTGAGCATATGTTGCTCATATGCGTTTTGTTATTGTTTTTGGGGCTTGAACTAGTTTTTAGGCCTCTATATGCATGAGATCTGTTATATGTTAGTTCAGAAGTGTTGGTATGCATGTTATGGGTGTTTGATAGGATTTTGGAGGCTGAGAGCATGAGTTGTGCTCGAATTCTGCCTTTCTGGAGAATCCAGGTTCGGCCGCCGAAGTAAGGTTCGGCCGCCGAACCCCTTGTGGAGGCAGTTTCGGCTGCCAAACCTTGCCCCCGAAAGCTAGGCTTTTGGGTGAGAAAAGGGCTTTCGGCCGCCGAAAGAGGGAGTTCGGCCGCCGAAAGTGCATGAGTTCCGTCTCTGGACGAGACTTTCGGCCGCCGAAGGTGCCGCCGAACATGCATGAGTTTCGTCTCTGGAGAGGGGTTTCGGCCGCCGAAAGTGCTGCCGAAAGTGCCCAGTCCAGCCTTCTTTTGCCCATTTTTCCATGCATGCCTATGATGTTTTAGAGGGGTTTTGGGGAGATAGTAGGAGTTATGTTTAAGTAAGTTTGGTCCTCATTTGAGTCCACCTGTGTAGGTACGGACCCGAGAGACCAAGGAGGCCCACAGAGTTAGAGTTACAGAGACTGCTCAGCAGTTGACAGAGGTGAGTGGAACAGAACATTATTTTAAAAGTTAAGAACTGTTTTAGCATGATTCATGCATCATTAATGCCATGTTTATGTAGGATGCTTTGCATTAGTGTTCACCAAGTTGATGCATTGCATTATTACTTGTATATGTGGAGTGGACCGAGGCGATCTCAATAGCCCATAAGTCTGTCATTATTGTATGTGCTGTGTGAGCTCCTTTGGGGCCGGGCATTTACCTTGGATGAGTCCTGTGAGAGCCCTTATAGGGTCGGGCACCATGAGTAGTTAGTGAAAGACCTGTGCGAGCTCCTTTGGGGGCCGGGCACTGACAGAGGGAGTTTTGGGATCATGTCCAATCCGAAATGTGAAATGTTTGTGCAGTGATGCATCATATGATAGCATGTTTTAAATGTGATTTTTTATAGATTCCGCTCACTGGGCTTTAGCAGCTCATCCCTCTCCCTAACCCCATTTTTCAGGACCTCAGAGAAGAGGAAGAGAAAGAGATAGCAAGGGTAAAAGGCATATGTAATAGTATAGAATAGTGGACATGAGAATGATGTACAGTACAGAGTTTATGTAATGTATAGAAATGATGTAATAGCAAGTTATATAGTGAGTTATAGTATTGTGCTTGGCCCTAGTGCTTGTTTATCCCTTTGCACATGATCATTTTATGTCTATGTTTTATGTTTGAGATTATAGTGATATAATGATGAGAGCTAGGCTTGGTGCATGGTAGTATAACCCATCTAGAGTATTTTTGAGGACTCTAGTGAGGGGTTTCTATCTCTGTAGTTACTGTATGGTACCACAGCAGGTATCACTCTCTGAGTGCATACAGACAGGGCATGCATAGTCCAGGCTTAGTGTATGAGAAAAGTTTCAAGTTTTACAGAAAAAGAAAAGATTAGAAAAGAAAAGAAAGAAGAAACAAAAAAAAAATAAAGTAACAGTTTTAAGCTTAAGTTTGATCATGTATGGGATTTATTAGGTACACAGAATGTACAGTAGGCTTACTACGGGTCCCGGCGGCCTTAAGCCGATCTGGATCCTAGTGCCGGTGGCGGTCCGGTAAGCGGGCTGTTACAGATTGGTATCAGAGCCTAGGGCCTCTAGAGTACGGTGTGCTGAGCTAGGATGCTCAGGGATTAGAGATATCTCACATCGGAAAGAGGTTGTTTTAGAGGGCAAGCACAATAGGAAGATCATGTCCACTAGGATAGGATGTTGAGTCCTGTCTTGATGTGTAATGCCATGATTTTATGCCTGTGCATTTCATGATATGCTATGCTATGAGTTGAGGGTTCATATTGTTACAGGGATCCTATGATGCTAAAGTTCATGTTATGTTTTCAGAAGCTACGATGAGAGGAACCCGTCGATCAGCTAGATTGACTGGAGCTCCGCCCGAGAATGAGGGTATGGAAGGGCGTCCCCCTGCTTTGCCAAGAGCTATGTCCCAAAGGGCAGGCAGAGAAAGATCATCAAGGGACCCTAGAAGGTCTTTTGATGAAAGCAGGAGGGAGACAGAACAGAGAAGAAGATCTAGTGATACAAGGGAAGAGATGGATGTGGATCCAAGAAGGGATGGAGGGTTAGGTGTTGGCACTACAGAGGAGGATGTGGGATCATCACAGGGAGGCGGTCAGGCCTCGGGGTATGGTTATCCACCCCACTATCAGCCCTACCCACAGGGCCCAGGATATTCGATGGGAGGTACATCGGATTATCCTAGTTTTCACCCATATCCCACATATATGCCTTATCCACCGTATTACCCCCCATATCCACCATATCCCATGTATCCACCCTCACCTTTTTACCCCAGTCCAGCATACTCTACACCAGAAAGTTCTGCACCTCCCCCACCACCACCAGTGGTACAACCAGAAGCCCCAGTTATCCAAACACCTCAACCTGGCCCATCTGTGAGGAGCAAGGTAAAGATGACTGATTACCTAAAGTTAGATGCTCCTAAGTATCAATCAGGAGATGATCCGTTTGAGTACATTAAAGCAGTCAAGATGATAGCAGATGAGTTAGGGGCAGATGATACCAGAGCCATTCAGATGGCAGGGTTCACTTTAAAATGTAAGAAGGCGAAGGAATGGTTTGGCGTCTATGTGGACCCTAGGTTGGATAACATGTCTTGGGAGGAGTTTGCTAGTGAGTTTGCCGGATGGGCATTCCCAGATAGTTCGAAAGAGCTAAAGATGATAGAGTTTGAGCAGCTCAAGCAGACAGAGGATATGAGTATTGATGAGTTTACTGACAGGTTTCTGGAGTTGCTACGGTATGCAGGACAGGCCTATGATACGGAACAGAAAAAGGCTAGGAGGTATGCTATGAAACTTCATTCCAGGTATTCCTCTTTGATCCATGCAGCCGAGAGGGAGAGTTTCCACACCGTGGTGGATTTAGCACGTAGGATGGAGGCTAGTGCCATTATACAGGGTACAGTGAAACAGCAGCCGGCACAGTCTTCAGGTTCTAAGACCCCAGGTAGGGGTAAGTCAGATCCCTCTTCACAGGGTGCAGCAACTTCCAGTGGTAAGAAGTGGAGTGGTTCCACGCAGAAGTCGAGGAAGAATAAGTTCTGGAATAAGATTAAAGCAGGTCTGGGATTAGGCAGTGGCATGAGTTCAGGCTCAGAGGTTCCAGTGTGTGGTCGGTGCGGTAAAGCGCACAGAGGAGTTTGTCGTTTGGGGATTACAGGATGTTACAGGTGCGGCCAGGAGGGACACATGGCTCGTGAGTGCCCTCAGGCATCTTTCACGGCACCATCCCATCAGACAGCTCCAGCTAGCATGCCACAGCCACCAGTTTCAGTTATGACACAGGGCAGAGGCAGAGGGAGAGGGTCAGCCTCTTCATCTGCGGGTCCCCGAGGTGGAGGTCCGTCAGCTCCGGCGCGGATTTTCACGATGACACAGCAGGAGGCAAACACTTCTAACACCGTGGTGTCAGGTAATCTCCTCATTGGGTGTTCTGAGGTGTATGCTTTGTTAGACCCTGGTGCTTCGCATTCCTTTGTTGCTCCCAGAGCCATAGAGAGAGTGGGTTTGATGACGTCTGGGTTAGAGTGTCCCCTATGGGTCAGTGGCCCTAAGTGTGATCCATCGTTGGCAGAGACAGTCTGTCGACATAGTCCAGTGTTTTTAGATGGTAGATGCCTTCCAGCTGACCTTGTGGTTCTAGAGTTGACAGATTTTGACGTCATTCTAGGGATGGATTGGCTATCTGCATATGGTGCTACCTTGGACTGTAGAGACAAGGTAGTTAAGTTCAGAGATGAGGATGGATCTGAGTTTGTCTTCAGAGGAGACAGGAGGGGCACGCCTAGAGGTCTGATATCAGCCCTACAGGCTCGTAGGTTGCTCAGGAGGGGATGTCAGGGATATCTAGCACATGTGAGAGAGCTAGACAGTCAGGTTAGGGACCCCAGTTCAGTGCCCGTAGTCAGAGAGTTCCCAGATGTGTTTCCAGATGAGCTTCCAGGACTACCACCTGATAGGGAAATAGAGTTCGAGATCGAGTTAGTGCCTGGTACCAGACCGATCTCTATTCCTCCCTACAGGATGGCACCAGCAGAGCTGAAAGAGTTGAAAGAGCAGCTACAGGAGTTGGTAGATAAGGGTTTCATCCGTCCAAGTACCTCACCTTGGGGTGCTCCAGTGTTGTTTGTCAAGAAAAAGGATGGATCCCTTAGACTTTGTATCGACTACAGGCAGTTGAACAAAGTCACTACCAAGAATAAGTATCCTCTTCCCAGGATCGATGATCTATTCGACCAGCTAGCAGGAGCAGGTTGTTTTTCTAAGATAGATCTAAGATCGGGCTATCATCAGCTGAGAATTAGGGAAGAGGATGTACCTAAGACAGCTTTCAGGACCAGATATGGGCATTATGAGTTCTTAGTGATGCCGTTCGGGTTGACTAACGCCCCTGCAGCATTCATGGATCTCATGAACCGAGTTTTCAGAGAGTACCTGGATCACTTTGTTATTGTCTTCATAGATGATATCTTGGTGTATTCCAGGAATGCAGAGGAGCATGCCCATCATCTGAGGATAGTCCTGCAGACCTTGAGAGAGCATGGTTTATATGCCAAGTTCTCCAAGTGTGAGTTCTGGCTAAGGAGCATTTCATTCTTGGGGCATGTAGTGTCAGATCAAGGTATAGCAGTGGACCCCAAGAAGATAGAAGCTGTAGCCAATTGGCCTAGACCCACCACAGTGACAGAGGTCAAGAGTTTCTTGGGTTTGGCAGGCTACTACAGGAGGTTCGTTCAGGACTTCTCTAAGATAGTGGCTCCTATGACCAGATTAACCAGAAAGAACCAGAGATTCACATGGTCGGACCAATGTGAAGCGAGCTTTGAAGAGTTAAAGAGAAGATTAACTTCAGCACCGGTGTTAGCTCTGCCTATTAGTGATGATGACTTCACAGTGTTCTGTGATGCGTCCCGAGTGGGATTAGGTTGTGTGTTAATGCAGAATGACAGAGTAATAGCTTATGCTTCTAGACAGCTGAAGAAGCACGAGCTAAACTATCCAACACACGATCTTGAGATGGCAGCGGTTATCTTTGCACTCAAGATGTGGAGGCATTACCTCTATGGGGTGAAATGTGAGATCTTTACAGATCATAAAAGCCTACAGCACATCCTGAGTCAGAGGGAGTTAAATTTGAGGCAGAGACGGTGGGTGGAATTGCTTAGTGATTATGATTGCAAGATCCAGTATCATCCGGGAAAGGCAAATGTCGTAGCCGATGCCTTGAGCCGGAAATCATTAGGCAGTTTATCCCACATTACAGCAGAAAGGAGGCCGGTGGTGAAGGACTTCTACAGGTTAGTTGAGGAAGGGCTACAGTTAGAGTTAACTGGTACAGGTGCTTTGATTGCACAGATGAAAGTTACACCCGTGTTTCTGGAGCAGGTGGCTCAGAAACAACATGAGGATCCAGAGTTGATCAAGATTGCCAGGACTGTTCAGTCAGGCAAGAGCGAAGAGTTCAGATTCGACAACCAAGGGATTCTCCGCTACGGGCATAGACTATGTGTACCAGACGACATCAGTTTGAAAGGAGACATTATGAGAGAAGCTCATAATGCGAGATATAGCATTCACCCTGGAGCCACCAAGATGTATCAAGATCTGAAGAGAGTGTATTGGTGGCCAGCAATGAAGAGAGAAGTGGCACAGTTTGTGTCAGCCTGCGAGATATGTCAAAGGGTGAAGCTAGAGCATCAGAAGCCGGCTGGAATGCTTAACCCACTGCCGATTCCAGAATGGAAATGGGAGAATATAGCCATGGATTTTGTAGTGGGGTTACCGGCGACGTCCAACAGACTAGACTCCATATGGGTGATTGTGGATAGACTGACTAAATCTGCTCACTTCATTCCTGTCCGGAGTGGCTACTCTGTGGACAAGCTAGCGCAGGTATATGTTGAGGAAGTTGTGAGGTTACATGGGGCTCCTGTTTCTATAGTGTCTGACAGAGGACCCCAGTTTACCTCCAGGTTTTGGCGAAGTCTGCAAGAGGCTATGGGCACAAGATTAGACTTCAGCACTGCTTTCCATCCACAGACTGACGGACAGTCAAAGAGGACCATCCAGACCATAGAAGATATGCTTCGAATGTGTGTGCTAGATTTTGGCGGATCTTGGAGGCAGCATCTACCCTTAGTGGAGTTTGCCTACAACAATAGCCATCATGCTAGCATAGGGATGGCCCCATATGAAGCTCTGTATGGGAGGAAGTGCAGGTCACCAGTTTGTTGGGAAGAGGTTGGAGAAAGGTCCCTAGCAGGGCCTGAGTTAGTAGAGATCACGAACAGGGTGGTGCCCATCATCAGAGAGAGGCTCAAGACTGCTGTTAGTCGGCAGAAGAGCTATGCAGACGTTCGCAGAAAGCACATAGAGTTTGAGGAGGGGGATCTGGTCTTGTTGAAGGTGTCTCCAATGAAAGGGGTGGTTCGTTTTGGGAGGAAAGGTAAGCTGGCTCCGCGGTACATTGGACCTTTTGAGATTTTGCAGAAGGTCGGAAATGTGTCGTATAAGCTTGATTTGCCTATGTCTATGGAAAGAATCCATCCAGTCTTCCATGTTTCGATGCTAAGGAAGTTTGTGTCAGATCCGAGTAAGGTTCTCAGCGAACCAGATGTGGAGATCCTAGGTGATCTCACATATGTAGAACAACCAGTGCGGATCATTGACACCCAGATCAGAAAGCTAAGGAACAAGGAGATCCCGATGGTGAAAGTCCTCTGGAACCACCATAACATCGAAGAGTGCACCTGGGAGACACGGGAGTCTATGCTCCAACAGTACCCCCATCTCTTTTGAGGTTAGTGTTAGCTTCTTTTGTTCTTTATGTGCTTTGTGTTATGTTTTTACTCTGTTTTGAGTTAGAGAGGAACATTCGGGGACGAATGTTCTTAAGGGGGGAGAATGTAATACCCGGCTAGACCCCGGTATCGGAATTCCTACGTTCCGGCGGATTTTCCGTTGGAAGTCGGGATTCGAGGATGTCGGAGCTTGCCCTAAGGGTATAAGAAAGGTTTTTAAGATGTTTTTAAGTGTTTTTATCATGTTTGCATGTTTTGAGTTAAGAAAATTGAGTTTTGAAATGAAAAGGCCAAGGGGACAAAAGCCAGGTTCGGCCGCCGAAGGTGAAGTTCGGCCGCCGAAAGTTGCATGGTTTCGCATGCACGTTAGGCCGCCGGAGGAAGAGTCGGTTGGCCACTACAAAAGCCCCTTTGCCCGAGACTTGAGTGTTAAACACTCTGTTTTTAGGTCAAAGGTAGGTTCAAGCTCTCCTTGGTGTGATTTCTCATGTTTTCCTCAAATCTTGCATGTTTTAACTTGATTTGAGCTTTGTTTTAGAGATTTGAGCAAAAGGAAGTAAAGTTGATCACTTGGAGAGTTTGATTGAGTTTTCTCCTATCTCCAAGCTTGGATCATCAATCCTCTAGTTCTTCAAGAGGTAAACATGGATCCTCACCTCCCCTTATGTTTAAAGCAAGTTTTAGAAGTTTTGGAGAGGTTTATGGCATATTGTGGGGTATAAGCATGAGTTTGAGCATATGTTGCTCATATGCGTTTTGTTATTGTTTTTGGGGCTTGAACTAGTTTTTAGGCCTCTATATGCATGAGATCTGTTATATGTTAGTTCAGAAGTGTTGGTATGCATGTTATGGGTGTTTGATAGGATTTTGGAGGCTGAGAGCATGAGTTGTGCTCGGATTCTGCCTTTCTGGAGAATCCAGGTTCGGCCGCCGAAGTAAGGTTCGGCCGCCGAACCCCTTGTGGAGGCAGTTTCGGCTGCCAAACCTTGCCCCCGAAAGCTAGGCTTTTGGGTGAGAAAAGGGCTTTCGGCCGCCGAAAGAGGGAGTTCGGCCGCCGAAAGAGGGAGTTCGGCCGCCGAAAGTGCATGAGTTCCGTCTCTGGACGAGACTTTCGGCCGCCGAAGGTGCCGCCGAACATGCATGAGTTTCGTCTCTGGAGAGGGGTTTCGGCCGCCGAAAGTGCCGCCGAAAGTGCCCAGTCCAGCCTTCTTTTGCCCATTTTTCCATGCATGCCTATGATGTTTTAGAGGGGTTTTGGGGAGATAGTAGGAGTTATGTTTAAGTAAGTTTGGTCCTCATTTGAGTCCACCTGTGTAGGTACGGACCCGAGAGACCAAGGAGGCCCACAGAGTTAGAGTTACAGAGACTGCTCAGCAGTTGACAGAGGTGAGTGGAACAGAACATTATTTTAAAAGTTAAGAACTGTTTTAGCATGATTCATGCATCATTAATGCCATGTTTATGTAGGATGCTTTGCATTAGTGTTCACCAAGTTGATGCATTGCATTATTACTTGTATATGTGGAGTGGACCGAGGCGATCTCAATAGCCCATAAGTCTGTCATTATTGTATGTCCTGTGTGAGCTCCTTTGGGGCCGGGCATTTACCTTGGATGAGTCCTGTGAGAGCCCTTATAGGGTCGGGCACCATGAGTAGTTAGTGAAAGACCTGTGCGAGCTCCTTTGGGGGCCGGGCACTGACAGAGGGAGTTTTGGGATCATGTCCAATCCGAAATGTGAAATGTTTGTGCAGTGATGCATCATATGATAGCATGTTTTAAATGTGATTTTTTATAGATTCCGCTCACTGGGCTTTAGCAGCTCATCCCTCTCCCTAACCCCATTTTTCAGGACCTCAGAGAAGAGGAAGAGAAAGAGATAGCAAGGGTAAAAGGCATATGTAATAGTATAGAATAGTGGACATGAGAATGATGTACAGTACAGAGTTTATGTAATGTATAGAAATGATGTAATAGCAAGTTATATAGTGAGTTATAGTATTGTGCTTGGCCCTAGTGCTTGTTTATCCCTTTGCACATGATCATTTTATGTCTATGTTTTATGTTTGAGATTATAGTGATATAATGATGAGAGCTAGGCTTGGTGCATGGTAGTATAACCCATCTAGAGTATTTTTGAGGACTCTAGTGAGGGGTTTCTATCTCTGTAGTTACTGTATGGTACCACAGCAGGTATCACTCTCTGAGTGCATACAGACAGGGCATGCATAGTCCAGGCTTAGTGTATGAGAAAAGTTTCAAGTTTTACAGAAAAAGAAAAGATTAGAAAAGAAAAGAAAGAAGAAAAAAAAAATAAAGTAACAGTTTTAAGCTTAAGTTTGATCATGTATGGGATTTATTAGGTACACAGAATGTACAGTAGGCTTACTACGGGTCCCGGCGGCCTTAAGCCGATCTGGATCCTAGTGCCGGTGGCGGTCCGGTAAGTGGGCTGTTACACAAACCCTATAACATTAGATCTAACCATTTCATGCATTTTTAGCCCTTTACCCCTTCTTAAAACTCGTTTAAAACATAAGGAAAGCAAGGATCTAGCCTTACCCCTTGGAGATCTAGGAGTGACAGCAACCCCAACATGAAGATGAGTCCAAACGGTCTTCAAAGGTCTCCAAGGTTTCAAAACTCAGATTTAAGCTCAAATCTTCAAAAACGAGGGAAAACTCATGAATATTTTGAAGGATTTGAAGGAAAAACAACAAAGTCAACAATGGGAGGGCAAGAACTCACCTTTGTCTGAAAATGGAGAGAGAAACTCTCCCATTTTCGGACTGGAGGCCTCTTATAGATGGCTGGCCAGACTACCTTTAGGGGCTGAAAGGAGAGCTTCCGCGGCGGCACTATGTTCCGCTGCCGAATATAAGGTTCGGCGGCCAAACATAGGTTTTCCTTCCAAAACATTTTTCTTTCGTTTAAAAAAATTCTTTAACACAAAACCAACAGTAAAATCATAAAATTCATTTTGTAAAAAACTTATTTTACCCTTCTAAGAGGTTCCGACATCCGAGATTCCGGATTCCAACGGGGATTCCGTCGGAAGGTTGGAATTCCGACGCCGGAGTCTAGCCGGGTATTACATTAGAAATGTTTTAATATACTTTTCAAAATAGAGGGACTAACTAATGAGATTTTTCATAATATAAGGACTAAATAGTAAATTTTTCTTAATAAAAAAGGTTTAACTCAAAGTTATCCATGATCTTCTATAGATAGGATTAAAACTGTTATGATTTTTAATTGGATCTCTGTATAATGTTGCTTTTTCTTGATCTTTCTTTGCAATTTTTTCCTTTTGATCAAGTAGTCATGTTATAGTTACTTATATATTTTTTTTCACTCTTTTGTATTGTATTTTTTGCTTTTATTATTTTGTGGTAATATAAAAGTGAAAGGCCAGTTTGTTTGCTTGCAGAATAACTGATCGAATGATCCATTTCAATATATGATAATTGGTTGATCATGTTGCTTAGTTGATGAGTAGTGGGTCTGTAGATCCCTAACTTTGTACTGCCTCAACATACACATCTGAGATGGTGAAGACCAATGATAAAAACTACACTCAATTCTAACACTCACAAAATGGATTAAAGAAACTGTTGAGATGATGTTTTATGTTGTAAAAATAACTAAAATAAAAAATAAATAATATAAAATACAGAAAATAAAAAAAAAAGTTAGCATTAAGTGAGGTTGATACATAAAAGTGGAAAGATTGAGCTAAATAATGGATCATTCGGTAAAGACTTCACTCAAAGGCCTTTTACATCCTCTAGACCTCTTCAAGAAGACTTAAGGTCCAATTGGGAGATAGGATTAGTGGGACTAGAGCTAAAAGGAGGAGGGTTGGTTGAATGTGTTTGACCCATTCGACCAACACATAAGCATGGGTCAAGTTCCTAAGTTCCGTAAGTTTGAGAGACATTTTAGGGAAAAAAATTTAAAATTTACCCAAAATCAAATGAGATGGCTGGCCAATCTAAGGAAATAAAGGAAATTAATTCAAGTCAATTATTTGTCCTAAAAATGGTCGCTAAATCACTATTTTTTTGTAGTATTTTTTTATCTAATTTCAACATTGTTCAAATTTAGATAACTAATTTTATCCTCTATTTTTTGCGATCATCAATCTCCTTTTTCCAACAAAAGTGGTATCAGAGCCTGGTTCGTTTAGAACGTTGGGCGTTAACTCATGGTATCAAACGACAACATTGTGAGTATTTCTCAACCTGCAATTCTTGTTTTCAAAGGTGAAAACTTTGAATTCTGGAGTATCAAGATGAAAAATCTGTTTAAGTCTCAAGATTTGTGGGACTTGATTGAGAAAGGGTATCCTAACCTAGATGAAGAGACCAGGTTGAAGGAAAATAAGAAGAAGGATTCCAAAGCATTATTCTTAATTCAGCAAGCTATGCACGAGTTAGTTTTTTTAAAAATTGCATCAATAACTACTACTAAAAATGTTTGGGCGACCTTGCAGACAATGTACCAAGGCACTTCTAAGATAATCACGATTAAACTTCAATCTCTTCATCGTGATTTTGAAACATTGCAAATGAAGAGTGAAGAGACAGTGCATGTAATATCCGGCTCGAGTCCGGCCTCGAAATTCCTGTAGTTCGGTGGAATCTCGAGTGTCGGAACCCTCGAGAAGGGTAAGACATATGTTTTCATGTGTGTTTGAAGAGTTTTGAATGTTTTTTAGTGTGAAAGGAAATGAGTTTTGAAAGAAAAGCAACAAGGGAGAAATGCAAAGGTTCGGCCGCTGAAGGTCACTTTCGGCCGCCGAAGGTCACTTTCGGCCGCCGAACATTCACGTTCGGCTGCCGAAGGTGGTCTGGCCAGCCACCTATTTAAGGGCCAAAGGTCGGTGGAAGGAGGATATTTCTCCTCCACTTGCAGCCAGAGGTGAGTTCCAGCCTCTCCCAAGTTGACTTTCATGTTTTTCATGTTTTTCCTTCAAATCTTTCCAAGGTTTTAAGAGTTTTGATGAGTTTTGAAGGTTTTGAGCAAAAATAGCAAGTTTGGAAGTTTGGAGCTTTGGAAGAGGTTTTCTTCATATCTCCACATTAGGATCACTCATCCTCAAGTTCTTAAGGAGGTAAGGGTGGATCCTAAACTTCTTTGGTGTTTTTTGAAGGTTTTATGAAGTTTGTATGGGTAGTATGCATGTTTAGGTTTAGGTGAGGTTTTTGGTGATCTTTCATGTTTAAGTGTTATGTGCTATGGTTGTTTGGGGTTTAGGATAGTTTGAGACCCCTTTGTGCATATATATGTGTATATGCTAGTTGGGAGTAGTTGCTATGCATGTTGTAGATTTTTGGGCAAAGTTTGCATGAAACAGAGTAAGGTTCTGTCCCCTGGACAAAACCAGGTTCGGCCGTCGAAAGAAGGTTCGGCCGCCGAACATGCTTGGAGGCAGTTTCGGCTGCCAAAGCTTGCCCCCGAAAGCTAAGCTTTTGGTTTAGAAAGGGACTTTCGACCGCCGAAAGAGGGAGTTCGGCTGCCGAAAGTATGTGAGTTTCGTCTCTGGACGAGACCTTCGACCGCCGAAGCTGCCGCCGAACATGCATGAGTTTCGTCTCTGGAGAGGGGTTTCGGCCACCGAACCTGCCGCCGAAAGTGCCCTGTCCAGCCTTCTTTTGCATGTTTTCTGTGAATGTTCTAGGATGGTTTAGAAGGGTTTTGGGGACTTTCTTAGAAATGTTCTTGAGTGAGTTTGGTCCCTCATGTGAGTCCACCTGTGTAGGTACGGACCAGAGGAATCAGGGAGGTCAGCAGTGAGTCCAGTTTCAGAACCTGCAGAGTCAGTTCAGAGTCAACCCTAGGTGAGTGGAATTGAACGTAGTATGTTAAGATGAAAAACGAGTATTTTATCATGCTTCATGCATCATGAATATGCTATAGGGTGAGTGCATTAGTGTACACGAATATGATGCATTGCATTTATCCTTGATTCTATGACTGTATGGACATAGTAAGGATTCAATAGCCCTCAGAGGAAAGACCTGGAACAGCCCTACGGGGACCAGGCATAAAGACCTAGAACAGCCCTACAGGGACCAGGCATAAAGACCTGGAACAGCCCTACGGGGACCAGGCATATGGTATAGAGGGAGTGTTGATCCGTCCATGCTGAGATGTGATTACTTGTGATGTGATACATTGCATGAGAGCATTCTTTATTACTGTTCTACTCACTGGGCTATAGTAGCTCATCCCTCTCCCCTAACTCCAGTTTTGCAGGTTCAGAATTCAGAGGGAAGTCAGCAGGGTACAGGAAGAGTATATAGTTTGTAATAGTTAGTCAGTGTGGACATGTAAATGTAAAAAGATATTGTGTGTGTACAGTGTATAGAATGGTGCTTGATTCGAAGAGTTGTAATCCCTTTTTATGTTTTCACATGATCAGTTGATGTTTATATATTGTTGTATGTTTATGAGAAAACCAGGCTTAACATTATGAGTTTTATCCGCCTAGAGCAATGAGGAGCTCTAGTAGGGATTGGTAGAGAACAGAGATAGTGCATGCACAGGTTAAGCCTTGGAATGAAGAAAAGTTTTATGTTTTTACAGAAAATATATGATCATGTATGGGATGTCACAGGTTCACAGTCAGGATAGCAGGCTTACTACGGGTCCCGGCGACCTTAAGTCGATCTGAATCCTAGTGCAGGTGGCAGTTCGGTTTCCGGGCTGTTACAGATTGGTATCAGAGCATTAGGTTCACATGGTCGGACCTATATAGACAGAGTTGGGCCTATAGAGGTTTTAGTAGGTCAGGCACCATAGGGAAACATGTCCACGAGGATAGGATGTCAGTCCTGTCGCTCTATGCTGATGTGCAATGCCATGATTCATACATGTGCATTAGTTTATATGTGATGTATGCTGATATGTGTTGCTTATGTGCTCTGTGATGTGTTGTTTTCCAGAGAGAGTTAAGATGCGAGGAACTCGTCGATCCGCGAGATTGACTGGAGTCCCACCTGTAAGTGAGGGTACAGCTGCTCGTCCACTTGCCTTGCCAAGGGCAAGATCTCACAGGTCAAGCAGGGAGGGAACGTCAAGAGACCCTAGCAGGTCTTCTGACGAGAGCAGAAGAGGAATAGGCAGAGGGGGAAGATCAGACGAAGAGAGAGTTTCTATGGAGGAGGATCAGAGGAGAGAGGTCAGTATGGGTATAGGAAGGTCAGAAGAAGGTATGGGGGAGTCCCAGGGAGGCGCACAGGCCTCAGAGTTTGGCTATCCACCCTTTCCTCAGGGCCCAGAGTATCCGATGGGAGGCACGTCGGATTACTCCAGTTTTGCCCCATATCCACCCTACATGCCATATATGCCCTATCCTTCCTTCTATCCACCATATCATATGTATCCACCCCCACCTTTTCAACCAAGTTCAGCATCGCCTGAATCCAGAGAAACAGTACCTCCACCACCACCACCTGAACCAGTAGCCCCTGTTGTTGAAGCACAACCAAGTTCTTCAGGGGGAACTAAGGTGAAGATGACTGAGTACTTAAAGTTGGATGCTCCTAAATTCAATATGGGAGATGATCCCTTTGAGTATCTCAGTGCAGTCAGAATGATAACAAGCGAGTTGGGAGCAGATGATAGCAGGGCCATTGAGATGGCAGGGTTCACATTAAAGTGCAAGAAAGCCAGAGAATGGTTCAAGAACTATGTGGACCCCAGAATTGACAGTATGACATGGGAAGAGTTCGCCAACGAATTTGCTGGGTGGGCTTTCCCTGACAGTTCTAGGGAGCTAAAGGTTATGGAGTTTGAGCAGTTGAGACAGACGGAGGAGATGAGTGTTGATGAATATACAGATAAGTTCCTGGAATTGTTACCATACGTGGGTCAGGCGTATGAGACAGATCAGAAGAAGGCAAAGAGATATGCCACAAGGCTTCATCCCAGGTATTTCTCTTTGATTCTTCATGCGGAGAAGGAGAGTTTCCACTCCATTGTGGATGCTGCTAGAAAGATGGAGGCCAGTGCCATAAGTCAAGGAGTAGTCAAGCAACCAAAGGCACAGTCTTCTGGTACTAAACCAGGTTCCTCCTCACAGAGTACAGTAAGTGCGAGTAAGAAGAGATGGGACAAACTCAGAGGAAAGAAAGGCAAGTTCTGGAACCGGATTAAAACGGGTCTAGGAATGAGGAGCGGCTCCAGTTCTGGCACGGATATTCCAGTTTGCAATAGGTGTGGGAGACCACATAGCGGAGCTTGTTTGCTGGGATCTACAGCCTGCTATAGATGTGGGCAGGAGGGACATTATGCACGGGAATGTCCTCAAGCGACTTTGGTTACACCATCCCAGCAGATGACCTCAGGTAGTGTCGTTCAGTCAGCAGCTTCATTCTGTCCACCAAGCAGTGGTAGAGGTAGAGGAAGAGGGGCAGCCTCTTCATTAGGGATGGGTTCCCGAGGTGCAGGTCCGTCAGCCCCAGCACGGATTTTCACCATGACGCAACAGGAGGCAGACACTTCGAACACAGTGGTGTCAGGTAATCTCATCATTGGGTGTTCAGAGGTGTATGCTTTGATGGGCCCCAGTGCTTCTCACTCTTTCATTTCTTATAGAGCCGCAGAGAGATTGGGGTTGATAGTCTCCGAGTTAGAGTGTCCTCTTTGGGTCAGTGGACCTAGATGTGACCCATCATTGGCAGAGTCAGTCTGTCATTTCAGTCCAGTGTTTATAGAGGATAGATGCCTTCCAGCTGACCTTGTGGTTCTAGAGTTGACAGATTTTGATGTCATTCTAGGGATGGATTGGTTATCTACCTATAGTGCTACCTTGCACTGCAGGGACAAGGTAGTGAGTCTTAGAGACCAGGATGGGTCAGAGTGTGTCTTCAGAGGAGACAAGAGAGGGACACCTCGGGGTTTGATATCAGCCCTCCAGGCTCGTAGGATGTTAAGGAAAGGTTGTCAGAGGTTCCTAGCTTATGTGAGAGAGCTAGACAGTCAGGTTAGGGAACCATCCGCAGTACCAGTTGTTCGAGATTTCCCAGATGTGTTTCCTGAAGAGCTTCCAGGACTACCACCTGATAGGGAAATAGAGTTCGAGATAGAGTTGATGCCCAGTGCTAGACCGATCTCTATTCCTCCCTGCCGGATGGCACCAGCAGAGTTGCGAGAGTTGAAAGAGCAGTTACAGGATTTGGTAGCTAAGGGTTTCATCCGCCCGATTACCTCACCCTGGGGTGCTCCAGTATTATTTGTCAGAAAGAAAGATGGACCTCTTAGACTTTGTGTCGACTACAGACAGTTGAACAAAGTCACTATCAAGAACAAGTATCCTTTACCCAGGATCGATGATCTATTCGACCAGCTGGCAGGAGCAGGTTGTTTTTCTAAGATAGATCTGAGATCTGGATACCACCAGTTGAAGATCAGGGAAGGAGATGTATCCAAAACTGCTTTTAGGACCAGATATGGGCATTATGAGTTCCTAGTAATGCCGTTCGGGTTGACTAATGCCCCTGCAACATTCATGGATCTCATGAACAGGGTTTTCAGGGAGTACTTGGATCGTTTTGTGATCGTCTTTATAGATGATATCTTGGTGTACTCCAGGAATGCAGAAGAGCATGCCCAGCATCTGCGGATAGTGTTGCAAACCTTGCGAGAGCATGGCTTGTATGCCAAGTTCTCCAAGTGCGAGTTCTGGCTAAGGAGCATTGCCTTTTTGGGACATGTAGTATCAGAGGAAGGAATAGCAGTAGATCCCAAGAAGGTAGAGGCAGTAGCCAATTGGCCTACACCCACAACAGTGACTGAGATCAAGAGTTTTCTGGGTTTGGCAGGCTACTATCGGAGGTTCGTTCAGGACTTTTCGAAGATAGCTGCTCCTATGACCAGACTGACCACGAAGAATCAGAAATTTGTATGGTCAGAGGATTGTGATGTGAGTTTTGAAGAGTTGAAGAGACGGTTAACTTCAGCACCGGTGTTAGCTCTGCCGATTACTGATGAAGACTTCACAGTGTTCTGTGATGCATCCCGAGTGGGATTAGGTTGTGTGTTAATGCAGAATGACAAAGTGATAGCTTATGCTTCTAGACAGTTGAAGAAGCACGAGCTAAACTACCCGACACACGATCTTGAGATGGCAGCTGTTATCTTTGCACTTAAGATGTGGAGGCATTACCTCTATGGGGTAAAGTGTGAGATCTATACGGATCATAAAAGCCTGCAGCACATCTTGAGTCAAAGAGAGTTAAACTTGAGGCAGAGACGGTGGGTAGAATTGCTCAGTGATTACGATTGTAAGATCCAGTATCATCTGGGTAAGGCTAATGTTGTAGCTGATGCCTTAAGCCGGAAATCACTTGGCAGTTTATCCCACATGGCAGTAGAGAGAAGACCGGTGGTGAAGGACTTTTATAGACTCATGGATGAAGGACTACAGTTGCAGTTATCTGGTACAGGTGCTTTGCTTGCACAGATGCGAGTTACACCAGTGTTTCTAGAGCAAGTGGCTCTGAAACAGCACGAAGACCCTGAGTTAGTGAAGATTGCCAGGACTGTTCAGTCTGGCAACAGTGCAGAGTTCAGATTTGACAGTGAGGGAATTCTTCATCACGGTAAGAGATTATGTGTACCAGATGACACCAGTTTAAAGGAAAACATTATGAGGGAAGCTCATAATGCAAGATATAGCGTTCACCCTGGAGCCACCAAGATGTATCAAGACCTGAGAAGAGTATATTGGTGGCCAGCAATGAAGAAAGAAGTGGCACAGTTCGTGTCAGCCTGCGAGACATGTCAAAGGGTGAAACTAGAGCATCAGAAGCCGGCTGGAATGCTTAACCCACTGCCGATTCTAGAGTGGAAATGGGAGAACATAGCTATGGATTTTGTAGTGGGATTACCGGCGACGTCTAACAGACTAGACTCCATATGGGTGATTGTGGATAGACTCACCAAATCTGCCCACTTCATTCTAGTCAGGAGTAACTATTCTGTGGACAAGTTGGCGCAGGTGTATGTAGACGAGATAGTGAGGCTGCATAGAGTTCCAGTGTCGATAGTATCAGATAGAGGACCTCAGTTCACCTCCAGGTTTTGGCGGAGTCTGCAGAGTGAATTGGGCACAAGATTGGATTTCAGCACTGCTTTCCATCCACAGACAGACGGTCAGTCAGAGAGGACCATCCAGATCCTAGAAGATATGTTGAGAATGTGTGTGTTAGACTTTGGCGGTTCTTGGAGGCAGCATCTACCTCTGGTGGAGTTTGCCTACAACAACAGCCATCATGCTAGCATAGGGATGGCCCCTTATGAAGCGTTGTATGGGAGGAAGTGCCGAACACCTGTTTGCTGGGAAGAGGTAGGAGAGAAGGCTCTTGCAGGGCCAGAGCTAGTTGAGATTACCAGCAAGTTAGTGCCTATCATCAGAGAGAGGATCAAGACAGCTGTTAGCAGACAGAAAAGCTATGCAGACATCCGTAGGAAACAGATAGAGTTCCAGGAGGGGGATATGGTATTGTTAAAGGTGTCTCCAATGAAGGGAGTGGTTTGCTTTGGAAAGAAGGGTAAACTGGCCCCATGGTACATTGGTCCCTTTGAGATTTTGCAAAGGATCGGAAATGTGTCGTATAAGCTGGATTTACCTACCTCTATGGAAAGAATTCACCCGGTATTTCATGTTTCTATGTTGAGAAAGTTTGTGTCAGATCCAGAGAAGGTTCTTAGTGAACCTGAGGTGGAAATCTTAAGTGATCTCACCTATGTAGAGCAGCCAGTGCGAATCTTAGACACCCAGATCAGAAAGCTGAGAAACAAGGAGATACCAATGGTGAAAGTCCTATGGAACCACCACAATCTAGAAGAGTGCACCTGGGAGACACGGGAGTCTATGCTCCAACAGTACCCATATTTGTTTTAAGGTTAGTTTTTTTCCCTTTTCTTTGTGTTTTATGTTGTGTTAGGTACATTCGGGGATGAATGTACTTAAGGGGGGGAGAATGTAATATCCGGCTCGAGTCCGGCCTCGAAATTCCTGTAGTTCGGTGGAATCTCGAGTGTCGGAACCCTCGAGAAGGGTAAGTGTAATACCCGGCTAGACTCCGGTATCGGAATTCCTACCGTCCGGTGGAATCTCGGATGTCGGAGATCTCTAGAAGGGTAGAATCATGTTTTATAAAAATGTTTTCATGTTTTAATAGTTTTAAGTATGAAATTAAATGAGTTTTTGCATGAAAAGTCTTTGGAGGAAAACCCAGGTTCGGCCGCCGAAAGTCAAGTTCGGCCGCCGAACATGCATGCGTTTTGGAGGCACGTTAGGCCCCCGAAAGCATGAGTGAGGGAAGTTCAGGTTCGGCCGCCAAAAGTCAAGTTCGGCCGCCGAACATGGCATGCATGCGGAAGCACTTTCGGCCCCCGAACGTGGCCTGGCCAGCCACTATAAAAGGGGCACTTAGCCGAAATGGGCGAGCTTTCTCCCATTTTCGGCCACAGCAAGCTTCCGACCTTCCCTTTGCAACTCTTGTGTTCTTCTTCCAAATCTCTTCCATTTTTCTTGAGTTTTAAACTCACATTGTAAGTTTTGAGCTTTTAAGCCAAGTTTTGGAGCTTTGGGAACTCAGGAGCTCATTTTTGTGGATCTCCAAGTTTAGGTCGTCTCCCTCTCGATCTTCAAGAGGTAAGAGCCGATCTTAAGCTCCTCATGTCTTTTAAGTAAGTTTATGCTAGATCTATGGGTAGAAATGCATGTTAGGTTATATGTTGAGTTATGGGTTAATATTGATGTTTTGGTCTAAGTGTGTTGATTATGGGTGTTTGAAGTGTTGTAGTTGGGGAATATGCTTGTTTGAGGCCCCTAGGAGCTTGTATGCATGTTTTGGTTGAGTGGTATGCATGATTTGAGCTTGGGAGGCGAAATGTGCATTTAGGAGCCAAGTTTCTGCCCTTTGGCAGAAACCAGGTTCGGCAGCCGAAGGAGCTTTCGGCCGCCGAACATGGCTAGTGAGGCAGGCCTTTCGGCTGCCGAAGTTGCCCCCGAAAGGAGACTTTCGTCTCTGTCTGGGACTTTCGGCCGCCGAAGGTGCCGCCGAACATGCATGAGTTTCGTCTCTGTCTGGAAGTTTCGGCCGCCGAAGGTGTCGCCGAACCTGCCTAACTTTCGGCTCTGGAGGGACTTTCGGCCGCCGAACCTGCCGCCGAAAGTGCCCTGTCCAGCCATTTCTTGCATGTTTTTATGTGATTGTTCTATGGTGTTTTAGGGGGTTTTTGGGGAGTATGTTAGAGTTATGTTTATGTATGTTTGGTCCCTCATTGGAGTCCACCCGTGTAGGTTCGGACCCGAGGAACCGAGGACCCCAGCAGTGAGCCAGCTGCTACAGAGTTTGTCAGAGCTAGCCAGAGGTGAGTGGAATAAACCTTAAGTTTTAAAATAAATGAAATATGAATTTTGAGCATGATCCATGCATCATGAATGCCATGAGATATAGTAGGTTGTTGCATTAGTATTCACGAATATGTTGCATTGCATTTATGATGATGATGTGGATTGGTTATTGGATGATCCTTTAGTCCTCATATGATATGATGATGTTATGGCATGATATGGTATGGAAGTCCAGGTTGTACCCATTCTACGTCCCTGACACGATGTAAGAGGAAGTCCAGGTTGTACCCATTCTACGTCCCTGGCACAGTTGGACTGTATGATATGTTATGTTAAGGGAAAGACCGGTTGACCCATTCTACGTCCCGGCACAGTTGGACCTATGTAGAGGACTATAGGTGACAATACCATCCGAGATGTGATTTGTTGTGATGTGTTGCATTCCATGAAAGCATGAAATTTAATATACTGTTTTCACTATTCTGCTCACTGGGCTTTATAGCTCACCCCTCTCCCCTAACCCCAGATGTGCAGGTACAGGGTAGATCAGAAGGTTAGCCAGAGTTTTGAAGTATGTCTTATGTTGTAATAGCTAGATTGTGGACATGACGATTGTACTATGATGTAATGTAAGAGATTACAGTATGTTATGTAATGAGGCATATTGAGGTTATAGATGTGTTTGACCCTATGAGTATTGTAATCCCTTGTTGATGCATGATCTTAAATATTTGATGATACAGATGTAAGCCAACTCATCTCATGTTATAGTGCCCTTTGGAGCATTGTTGAGATCCCACAGAGGGGTCATGTTTATGACTATG
This sequence comes from Manihot esculenta, assembly GCF_001659605.2. Classification (NCBI taxonomy): domain Eukaryota; kingdom Viridiplantae; phylum Streptophyta; class Magnoliopsida; order Malpighiales; family Euphorbiaceae; genus Manihot; species Manihot esculenta. Next base: position 24,954,152 of record NC_035162.2, read on the forward strand.
TTTATGAATGTTCAGGTTGAGTTGGATGATGAAAGAAAAGTTTAAATTTTTATGCATGCTGTTGATCATGTATGGGATTATACAGGTTTACAGGTTATGTCAGGCTTGCTACGGGTCCCGGCAGCCTTAAGCCGATCTGGATCCTAGCGCCGGTAGCGGTCCGATTTTCGGGTCGTTACAGTAAGACATATGTTTTCATGTGTGTTTGAAGAGTTTTGAATGTTTTTTAGTGTGAAAGGAAATGAGTTTTGAAAGAAAAGCAACAAGGGAGAAATGCAAAGGTTCGGCCGCCGAAGGTCACTTTCGGCCGCCGAACATTGCATGGTTTCGGATTCACGTTCGGCTGCCGAAGGTGGTCTGGCCAGCCACCTATTTAAGGGCCAAAGGTCGGTGGAAGGAGGATATTTCTCCTCCACTTGCAGCCAGAGGTGAGTTCCAGCCTCTCCCAAGTTGACTTTCATGTTTTTCATGTTTTTCCTTCAAATCTTTCCAAAGTTTTAAGAGTTTTGATGAGTTTTGAAGGTTTTGAGCAAAAATAGCAAGTTTGGAAGTTTGGAGCTTTGGAAGAGGTTTTCTTCATATCTCCACGTTAGGATCACTCATCCTCAAGTTCTTAAGGAGGTAAGGGTGGATCCTAAACTTCTTTGGTGTTTTTTGAAGGTTTTATGAAGTTTGTATGGGTAGTATGCATGTTTAGGTTTAGGTGAGGTTTTTGGTGATCTTTCATGTTTAAGTGTTATGTGCTATGGTTGTTTGGGGTTTAGGATAGTTTGAGACCCCTTTGTGCATATATATGTGTATATGCTAGTTGGGAGTAGTTGCTATGCATGTTGTAGGTTTTTGGGCAAAGTTTGCATGAAACAGAGCAAGGTTCTGTCCCCTGGACAAAACCAGGTTCGGCCACCGAAAGAAGGTTCGGCCGCCGAACATGCTTGGAGGCAGTTTCGGCTGCCAAAGCTTGCCCCCGAAAGCTAAGCTTTCGGTTTAGAAAGGGACTTTCGGCCGCCGAAAGAGGGAGTTCGGCCGCCGAAAGTATGTGAGTTTCGTCTCTGGACGAGACCTTCGGCCGCCGAAGGTGCCGCCGAACATGCATGAGTTTCGTCTCTGGAGAGGGGTTTCGGCCGCCGAACCTGCCGCCGAATGTGTCCTGTCCAGCCTTCTTTTGCATGTTTTCTGTGAATGTTCTAGGATGGTTTAGAAGGGTTTTGGGGAGTTTCTTTGAAATGTTCTTGAGTGAGTTTGGTCCCTTATGTGAGTCCACCTGTGTAGGTACAGACCAGAGGAATCAGGGAGGTCAGCAGTGAGTCCAGTTTCAGAACCTGCAGAGTCAATTCAGAGTCAACCCGAGGTGAGTGGAACTGAACGTAGTATGTTAACATGAAAAATAAGTATTTTATCATGCTTCATGCATCATGAATATGCTATAGGGTGAGTGCATTAGTATACACGAATATGATGCATTGCATTTATCCTTGATTCTATGACTGTATGGACATAGTAAGGATTCAATAGCCCTCAGAGGAAAGACCTGGAACAGCCCTACGGGGACTAGGCATAAAGACCTGGAACAGCCCTACGGGGACCAGGCACAAAGACCTGGAACAGCCCTACGGGGACCAGGCATATGGTATAGAGGGAGTATTGATCCGTCCATGCTGAGATGTGATTACTTGTGATGTGATACATTGCATGAGAGCATTCTTTATTACTGTTCTACTCACTGGGCTATAGTAGCTCATCCCTCTCCCCTAACTCCAGTTGTGCAGGTTCAGAATTCAGAGGGAAGTCAGCAGGGTACAGGAAAAGTATATAGTTTGTAATAGTTAGTCAGTGTGGACATGTAAATGTAAAAAGATACTGTGTGTGTACAGTGTATAGAATGGTGCTTGATTCGAAGAGTTGTAATCCCTTTTTATGTTTTCACATGATCAGTTGATGTTTATATATTGTTGTATGTTTATGAGAAAACCAGGCTTAACATTATGAGTTTTATCCGCCCAGAGCAATGAGGAGCTCTAGTAGGGATTGGTAGAGAACAGAGATAGTGCATGCACAGGTTAAGCCTTGGAATGAAGAAAAGTTTTATGTTTTTACAGAAAATATATGATCATGTATGGGATGTCACAGGTTCACAGTCAGGATAGCAGGCTTACTACGGGTCCCGGCGACCTTAAGTCGATCTGGATCCTAGTGCCGGTGGCAGTTCGGTTTCCGGGCTGTTACAGTGCAAGATTTTCTCTCAAGAATAACTGCAATTGTTAATCAAATGAGGTCTTATAGAGAAGAAATCTCGGATCAAATTATTGTTGTAAAGGTGTTAATAAGGAGTTTAACCCCAAAGTTTGATCATGGTGTAACAGCCATTGAAGAGTCTAAGGACTTGGCTACATACTCATTTGATGAATTGTTGGGATCCTTGCAATCTCATGAAGCGAGATTATGCAGATCAGATGAAAAGAATAAAGAGAAAACCTTTCATATAAAAGGTGAGGCAGCTAGCAGAGAATGTGGAAAAGGAGGATACAAAGGCAGAGGAGGTCATGGCAGAAACAATCGTAGTAGAGGCGATGGATAAAGAAATGAGCAACATGAACAAAGAATAGAGAATAAAAAAACTAGCAGAAGCAGTATTCAATGCTATTACTACAAAAAATATAGGCATGTAAAAGCATATTGCTAGAAATGAAATCTGCATAGGCTTATGAAGACAGTAGAATAACTTCAGGTGATATTTAGTTTTTAGACAGTAGATGCTCTAATCATATGGCCGGCATAAAGTCATCGTTCAAAGAGCTTGATGAGTCATACAAGTTGACAGCAAGGCTTAGTGATGATAAGCAAATGCAAGTTGAAGGCAAAGGTACTGTAGAAATTAAAAATAGCAATGGTAATGTAAAGCTCCCGCAAAATGTCTATTTCATTCCAAGTTTAACATAGATTGGTTGAGTATTGGGCAACTTATGGGTTATGGATATTCTATTTTATTTGATGATGGGTCATGTAAAATTAGAGATAAAAAAAAATCAGATCAGATTATAGTCATTGTTTCCATATCTAAAAATAAGTTGTTTCCTCTTGAAGTCTCTAGTGTTGAGAATCATGCTCTTATTGTCAAAGAAAGTAGTGAATCCATGTTGTGGCACTTACGGTATGGGCATTTGTATATAAAAGGTCTCCAGTTGTTGAGTAAAAAACATATGGTTTTTGGATTACCTAAAATAGAGTCTCTAGATTTGTGTGAAGGGTGTATTTATGGGAAACAATGTAAAAGACCATTTCCTATGGGAACGTCTATAAGAGCAATTGAATGTCTTAAGCTTGTGCATGCAGACTTGTGTGGTCCCATAAAAACGCAGTCTTTTGGTGGGAGCAGATATTTTTTATTGTTCACAGATGATTTCAGCTGGATGAGCTGGGTGTATTTTCTGCAATTTAAGTTAGAAACTTTTGTGGTTTTCAAGAAATTCAAGGCATTTACTGAGAAACAAAGTGGTAAAGTGTAAAAACACTTCGAACCGATAGAGGAGGAGAGTTCATGTCCTATGAATTTAATCAAGTTTGTGAAGATAAAGGCATCCACAAAGAATTAACAGCTCCATATACACCAGAATAAAATGAAGTGGCTGAGCAAAAGAATTGCACAGTAGTGAAAATGGCAAGAAGTTTGTTAAAGGCATTATAGATGATTTTTGGGTAGAAAGTATTGCAACTACTGTTTACTTGTTGAATTTATCACCAACAAAGGATATTTTGAATAAAACATTCTTTGAAGCTTGGAGTGGTAGAAGACCCTCGATGAGCCATTTGAAATTTTTTTGTTGTATTACCTATGCTTTGATTGATTCTCATAATCATAGCAAACTTGATGATAAATCAATAAAATGTATTTTTATTGGTTATTGTATTCAATCTAAAGCATATAAGTTGTATAATCCTATTGGTGGCAAAGTAATTGTGAGCAGGAATATTATATTTGATGAAGAGGCAAGTTAGCATTGGCAGGAAAATCCAGACAGTGTACAAATTGAAAGTTCAATTGAAATATAGTAAGCTAATACTCTACCTGTTCAAATGCAGCAAGCTACTTTTCCAGTACAACAAGCTACTTTTCCAGTACAACAAGCTACTTCTCCAATTTCAGCAAGCTCATCTTCATGTGAAGATGCAACTCCTCCAAGAAGATTCAAATCAATAGCTGAAATTTATGAGACTTCACAAGTATTGTTTGTAGCTGATCCAACAACTTTTGAAGAAGCAGCAGAGAAAGAAGAGTGGTGTAATGCTATGAAAGATGAAATTGCAGCGATTCAAAGGAATGAAACTTGGGAATCGGTGGATCTTCCTAAAGACAAGAAAGCTATTGGAGTCAAATAGTTCTTCAAAATAAAGTTTCAAGAAAAAGGAGACTTTTAAAAAACAAAAAGCACTACTTGTAGCAAAAGGCTATTCACAGCAACAAGGTGTGGATTATTATAATAACACCTTTGGTCTTGTTTCATGGTTGAAAGTTATAAAGTTCAAGAAGCAAAATTTGTAGCTACAACTTCGTCAGCATGTCAAGAAATTTGGCTAAGAAGGATTCTTACAGATTTATGGCAAAAACAAGATGGAGCAATTAAGATTTATTGTGACAGTAAAGCAGCAATTGCAATGTTTAAAAATTCAGTCTTTTCATGAAAGAATAAAGCATATAGATATTCGAGTTCACTTTATTCGTGATTTTGTGACACAATAGGTGATTTCATTACAATATTGTAATATAAATGATCAAGTGGCAGATATTCTCACAAAGTCACTTCCTCAAGACAAGTATGTCTACTTTAGAAATCAACTTGTAGTGTGCAATTTTGAATCAAGGGAGTGTGTTGAAAACTGATTTAAAATTAGCACATGGTTAACATTAGTCTAATTTAGCCTTTGTTAATTGTTTTCTGTTCAGATTTTTTAGGTTCCATTTCTTTATCTCTTATTGAGCTAAGTTACATTCACTGTAGTGGCATTATCTTCTCATTTCTTTTATTGATATTTTATTAGTTTTTTTGTAACACCTATTTAAAAGGTATTGAGTCATTAAGTTAGTATTGTAGTGTATCGCAATGTAATCACAGTACAAAGCATATTAGACTGTCAATTATATTATAATATTTGAATAAGGTCTTCAATTTTCAAATTTAGTTTGCTAGTTTCAGTTAGCTATATTTTTTAGCTATCTGGTATGTTATTTAATTTCAGCATCATCCAAATTTAGATAATTAATTTCATCCTCTGTTATCTGAGTTCATCAATTCCCTTTCCTCAACATAAAAAACATTGCAATAAATTCATGTAGTGAACAAAAACCCAACCCACCTATTTGATCCAACGTAAATAATCAATTCTAGAATATCCATGCAATTTTACGTTGATTTCTGAAGTCTCCCAAAAAACCTTAAAAGCCATTTGTTCAAGTTCCTTACGAAGAGACTTAGGCGACAACAAATAGCTCATAGCATATGTGGGTATAGATAATGACAAACTTGACAAGCATTTTCTTACCTGCGAAGGATAGGAATTCCAACTTTTAAGTTTAGTCCAAACTCACTCCTTAATCATTTGAAAGACCAAATTTTTCGATCTACCAATAATTAATGGTAAACCTAAATACTTGTTGGGTGATTAGCCATCGGTACTCCCAAGAGCAAATGAAGCTCCTCTATTAGAAAGCCAGGAACAGACTTGCTAAAAGACAATTCAGATTTAGCTAATTGATTTGTTATCTAGAAGCAACCTCATACAAAGTTAAATTTGATTTCAATGTTCCCACTATTTGAATTGTGACTCTTCCAAAAAGCATACTATCATCAACAAAGAATAGATAATTAACTGATGGAGCTGAATTTGATAGCTTAATGCCATATAATTAACATCATGAGCCGCTGCATGGCGAATGAGAGATGAAAGTCCTTCAACACATAAGAAAAAATAAATAAGGGGACAATGGATTACTTTGTTGAAGGCCTCTGAATGGAGTAAATGATGATGTTGGAGATCTATTAAGTAATAGTAAATAAGGAACTATTGAAACACATGGCATAAAAGTAATTCAACCCAAATTAATCTATCAATTTCTTTAATGAAAAAAAATAATATAAATTATTTATATTATTGTGTTATTTTACCATATCAAATTGAAATTAAATTGCAATGACTTTTGATTCGAAACTAAATCAAAATTTTGAGGAAGCAGTCTCTAATCTAGTTCAATTTAGTTAAGCCAAAAAAAATAATATTATTATAAGGAATCAGCTTGCGAGCAAGTTAATTATATTGAAAGATGATAAGGTTTACTATTTTAATCACCATTATTGTTTATTTTCCCATTTAAAAAAGAAGGTGGAATTACGAGATAATTTGTTTATTATTTTTCATTAAAAATATTAGGTTAGAGATTATCATTACATTAATTTAAATACATAAGAAAAAGTGTCCGTTAGCCATAAACATTATTTTAACTATTATTGTTGCAAATGTTTTTAGGGTATCAAGGTAAAATTGTCATCCAAATGGAAAATAAGAAATCAATCACCCTAATTGTAGGGAGAATTAGAGAAAAATATTTTATTTTGAAAAATTATCACTTTTATTTTAAATATTCTGAATCTAAATGTGTCTGTTTCTGTGATTGGTTTTTTTTTTTCAAATTTTATTGATTCGGTTGTTTCGAAATGTAATGTTCAATGAAAGTTTATTAGTTATTATGGATTTTCGAAATCGCAACGACGACGTCAGTCTTGGAATCTTATTCGAGTTTTATCCCGTAGAAACTTTTTTCTGTGGCTTTATTCGGGAGACTTTAATGATTTATACTCGAGAGATGAGAAAGAATGAAGAATATCTTTACTAAATTATCTTATGCAGGGGTTTAGACAGGCACTTGAGGAGTATCTCTGCCAAATTATCTTATGCAGATGTTTGATTTTGAATAATTGTAGATCTTTGTTAGACTCTATAACTGATATTTCTGCTAGATGGGTTCGTCGTAATACTGCTTTAGCTGCTCATACTTTGGCTAGAGAATCTATTAGGTATAATCGTCTCTCTGTTTGGAATGATATTCTTCTTTATTTGATGAAATTTTATTAATACAATCAGTAGTTTTACTTTCAAAAAAAAAAAAATTCAGGATTCGATGTTGTTTATGTTATAAAAAATTATATATATGTTTTAAAAGTTTTTTTAACCCATAAATATTGTTTTTAACCTTTTAAATATTTTAGATCTTAAATATAATTATAATATTTTGTAAGATTTTATAATCATAAAAAATTTTATTTGTAAAATCTTTTTAATTGTTGCAAGTTTAATATTTAAATTTCCTATTAAATCTAATATTTATAATTTTATTGTGAATTTGATTATATTATTTCAAAATTTTTATAACAGGTTATGACAACTACTTTTTCAATAATATGTACCTTCATAAAAAAAATAACCAAAGAGTTTATTTTATAATTGCAAAATAAATATTTAAGAACATTATTGTTATCGTTATTGTTTTACTATAATTATTATTGTTATGGTTGTGCTAATAAGATTAGATTTAATTTTTCAGTTTAAATAGGATTGCCTTTTACGTTTTTCCATTTAGGATTTATTTTGTTTTTCCTATTTCAATTAGGATTAGGATAAAAATACTATAAATAGGTTAATTTTCAAGCCTTTATTGGCAAGCTAATATTATTCTTAATCAAAATATATTATTAGAACTTTGATTCTTATACTTTTAATTTGAAAGATAGATTATTTTGTGTATTTTTATGTTTAGTTACTTATCAAGGATCTTTGCTTGCAATATTGCTAAGATGAAATGAGAAATTGTAGAAATTAAGGACCGGAGGTTGAAGGGCCATTGAAATCCTTGAGCTTTGAGGATGATGTGGATCTGTGGGTCTTTGATGATTTGAGCATTGAGTATCGTAGAAGGGAGAGGAGTTGAAAGGAGCAAAGGAGATGAAAGGATATTTTGTGATAGAGAAACTTAGGTATCAGCAGTATTATGCATGTAATTGCCAATATAGTGTACTTTCCAGTTATAAGTTATTAATGTGTTGTTCATCTAGTCAGCATGTTGTGCCCCAACCTTTTTCTTCTACTATTGTTAATTTCAACATTTAGAATGGTATAGATCTCTTCAAGTCTCTTCTAAATTGAAAATTTTTCTATGGCGACTTCATAATATTCTGCTAGTCTCTATTAATTTGGTAAGACGTAGTGTATTGTACAACTCTATATGCCCCATTTGTCGGTTTCTACCTGAATCTTTGGAGCATGTGTTTCTTTTAGTGTCCATATGTTTGAGCAACCAAATTATATGGGTTTTCCTAATATTATATTATGGTGGAAAACTTTGTGGGAGAGGTTTCGGTTAGAGACGGATGTCCCTTTGCTATTGACTCTGGTCATACTCACCGTATTGCATATATGGAAGGATACAAATAGAGGTATATTTAATTCAGTACAATCAAATCTTATTGTTATGTCACAACGTATCTCTGTTGATTTTAGATAGTTACAACAGAGTGGTGTTTTTATTAATTTTTCTCACTTTTAATATTATAGATCCTCTCATGTTGCTTGAAGTCCTCCTTCAAGAGAGTATTAGGCTTAACTATATTGTTGCATAGAAATATAAATTTTCACCCGCTGTTATTGTTATGCTTGCTTCCAATAATGCAGGGATAGTTATGCATGGCATTACTTTAAGGGTTTGGTGTTCATCTATTACAGCAAAAGAGGCACGAATTATGTTAACAACGATTAAATTAGCATATGAAGCAGGTTGTATGTCAATTGAGTATGCAATAGATTTTACAGTTATATATGATACTTTGCATTGTATAAAGTCTGATTTACCATGGAATATTAGAGCCATGATAATAGCAATTTTAGAGATATCCTCATCTCCATAAGATCTTTTTCAATCGTATTTCATATTAATTTAATATTTTTACAGATATAATCGTTAAACTGTCTTAGAGGCTTACTTCCTACTAATTGACAGTTGTTTCAATTAAAGAATTTAATTATTTTATTATCGATATATTTTGTTGCTAATAGCATTCATATAATGCAATGTTAAAAAATAAATAAATTTAATGTCTTTAAGAATATATATAAATTCGTGTGTGTATATATATCCGGTGGTTTTTCTCCTCGTAGCCAAATCAAATCAAAATTTCTAAAATTATTAACTAAAACAAATCATTTAAGCCGAATAACCAAACGAAAATAATAAAATTATAATGATTTGGCAGAAAATTTTCGAGTATAATAGATGAGTACTTATCCCCGATTCTAAGCAATCTTTTAAAAATGGAAACTCCTCATTGGTCAATTTGCAGCTGGTAAGCTCTTTTTTTTTTTTTTTGGTCATTATTATTTTCTCTTTTTGAATTCAAAACAAATTAATAAAATTATGAATGTCTAATTCTACTTATATCCGATTGGTCTGGAGCTAAAACACAAACTCTTATTCAATACACGATTCAAAATATATGTAAAGATTAAATGTCAAAATTCAATTTGAAATAATTTTTTTTTTCATTATCATTTCTGGAAGTTTTATGGCTCATCTATTTCCAATACACCTTTCAAGGTATTTGTCATTGAATATTGAGCTTTAAATTCTCTTAATAAATCTAAAAGAAAAGCGACCTATAAGCCTCTGCCTCTTGAGCCATCTCCTCTATGCTTCTGTCCTTCCTTTCCTTGTCTAAATCTAGTTTTTGCTTTAATTCCTTCTCCTTCACATCAATCTAAATTAAGAGCACCAAAAATAACACGATTCAGTGTTGATGCATAGAAATCAAAGTAACAAGCAACGAAATAAAGGTTCCCGACTTACTGCATCATAAATCTCATCATTATTCTCAAAATCACCACTTTTCCTTGGGAGGATGTGGATATGAACATGAGGTACCGTTTGTCCTGCCTGGGGACCATCCTGATACATTTATATTCCCAAGCTGTTAGTTTTGAAGAACAGAAAGCCTATGTATTATTAAACTTGCAATACTAAAGAGATACTCGCAAAATTATCAAGGCAAAATTTGATATAACATAATGCTATTTAATATCATCGATGGTGGCAGCAATACAAACGACACAGGTAGTTGCAGGATGGGAGGTGGCAGTGGATGTAGAGCGGTGATGGTGGTGGCAGCTATAGAAAAGTGGCAATGATGGTGGTAATGAAAAGTAATAGTAGAGGTAGTGATAATGGTGGTAGTGGCATTGGAGTGACAGTGGCCAAGTGAGGATTGGGGTGGTAGTACTAGTGGAGGCTGATCGGCGACAATACTAGTGGCTAGTCCAGTGAGTAATGGTGGCAATGGCAGGGTGATGGTAGCAATAGCAATCTTAGTCGGGAGGTGGTAACAGTATATAACTCATAGGCAGCTGATGGAAGTGATGACAGTAGTGACAATAAAATAAAATAAATAAGAATTAATAGTCATGATTTTGTATATTTTTGTATGTAATGGTCATTACATTGAGTAATTAATTAATGTAACCGTCACTTCGTTACAGAGTAATGAAATATGTTATGTAATTACATCTTTGATTACATTCTACCAAATATAGCTGAAACTCAAAGGGAAAAATTTATGTCAATATAAAAAAGTGTATTTTAATGCTCTATTTATTTGCAAAAAATAACTTATATATATAAATATTTTCCATGGAAATTTTTTTTTGTGCAAAAAAGAAAGATATTGAGCTCTTCAACTCCGTCTTGCTTAGTTTTCTATGGACTATCTCATCAAAGAAGGCATTGTGGCCTACTTGTCCAATGAAAGCTCTCATTCTCTTTCACTTTATAATTTGAATTTATTCGAAGTGGGGAAATATGATATGGGAACTTGACAAAGAACAAGACAAAAATATCTTCCAGAAAGTTATTCTACTACACCCCTAACCAACTAATGTAATTAGAAACATAGATAATCAAGCGAAAGTTGCTCTACCACACTCCTAACCAACTAATGTGATTAAAAATATAGGTAATCAAGTGATTCCAGTTTCGAAAACGCCACAAGAAATTCTTGATAAGTTAACTAAGCATGGAGGAGATCCATATTAGAACGCCACAAGGTTAAAACTTGATAAGTTGCTAAATAATAGAGAAGAACTAAAATATTGTTCAAAATATCATCTTTATTCATTGGCCAATTGTGGCTGTCACCTTAAGGGTGTTTTTATAGCCTTCAAAACCCTAATTCTATTGTAGGAAGGTGTAATTACAATATAGGAAGGGTATCTAATCAAATAGTTAAACCTTACATTAAAAATCATTTTCCTAAATTATCTTGGAGAAATCTCCTTTCTAAATGGGCTGCACGAATTTGGCTTCTAATATAGGTCAAATTAATTTAAAACAAGTCCCACAAAATACTAAAATACCAAAAGAACAAAATTGGCCTAATTACAATTTGGCCATACATGCATTACGCAATCTGAAATTGTATAGCGCGTCTACATGTATTGAAGAGTGTGTTGCTTATTTCATTATTCTTCCATACTTCCCAAATATAGTTCTCATCTCGTAAGCCTTGAATTAAGCTGTTGTAGCTTGATTTGTCATCATTTGGAGTTTCACATTTTAGATCTTTGAAGCATCGTGTCATTTCCTTGCTCGTATTAAGCTTCCTCCCAAAACGCAACGGAATATTGTGATGTAGGAGTAAGGTACGAGCTGTTTCAATCAAATATCGATTTTTTCGCTCGGAAACCCCATTTTGTTGTGGGGTATGAAAATAAGAAATTTGGTGAGTAATACCCCAAGTAGATAAGAAATGAGTGAATGAGGAAGACAAATATTCTCTTGCATTGTCACTCCGCAATACCTTAATGCAAATACCAAATTGATTATAGATTTCAGCATAAAACTTCTGAAAAATAGAGAACTCAAAACGATTTTTCATCAAAAAAAGTCAAATGCAACAAGAATAGTCATCAATAAAGGTAACAAAATATTGAAATCCCAGAGTTGTACTAACCCGACTTGAACTCCAAATATCTGAATAAACAATGTCAAATATAGAAGTGGCCCTATTATTGACTCGCTTGGGAAAAAAATTTTGAGTTTGCTTTCCGAGTTGACAAGACTCACATTCTAAAGAAGGCAAGGAAGAGAGACTAGAAATCAGTTTTTGTAACATGTTCAGACTTGGATGTCGCCAACGACTATGAATGAGTTTAACGAAAGTGGTAGACACAAAAGCAGTTGGAGAGTTAGAAATAGAAAAATAGTACAATCCTTGTGACTCATATCCTGCTCCAATCATCTTTTCAGTACTCTGGTCTTGTACAACCATAGATTCAGCAGTAAAGATGACTAAACAGTGAAGATCTTTAGTTAATTTGCTAATAGAGATTTGGTTGTATGGACATTCAGGGGTAAATAAAATATTAGTCAAAGGGATAGAAGGAAGGAAATATACATTACCGATCCCTTTAACTTGAGTTTTTGAACCATTAGCTAATGTGGCTTTAAATGGTGTAGAAGGTGAAACAAGAGTAGAGAGAAGATTGGGATTACCAAAGATATGATCAAAAGTATGAGAGTCGAGAATCCATGAACCAATAGGTAAAGACTTAGTTAGATAAGCGAAATAATTACCAGAATGAGCAATATTTGATTGGGCTATGGGGACAGAATATGCAAAAAAGACAGTATACCCAAAGCTATTATTGACAAGTGATGTGTGAAGAAGAGCTGGACAGGTGAACGGACCGAGTGGGCTGGAGTCGCCGGTGTCGGGCTATGCTGGAAGAAGGGTCGCCGGCGTGAAAAAGTCGCTAGAGAATAGTTCACGTGCTGGCGTGTGTACCGAAGTCAGACAGCTTGGACAGCGCGTGGAGCCGCTTTTGGGGGCGGCGCTTCACCAAGTCACCGATCGAAAGCCGGCGAGAATTGTGGGCTAGGTGGTGAGACCAGCTGATTTCCTGAAAGTCTCTAAAGGAAGGTGGTAAATCCGCCACTCACAGCTGAACCAAGTTTCTTGCCTCTGATAATATGAAAACGGTGATAAAAAAGAAGAGGGAAGCATAAACTTTGAGAGAAAAATGATTGATGATTCCCTTCAAGCCAATTGTGTTATATACTATTTACAAGAATAAATTAATTCCCTAATTATAGCCTAATCATATTCCAATCATATCACATAATCATATCTCTAATTATGCACACAATCACTACAAATCTAAGCTATTTACAGAAAGTATCTCAACACTAGTAACAATTTGTATATTGACCAAATGTGGTCATTTCTTGCCCTTATCTCATTCAATTTCTGCTACAATAATTGCTCAATTGTTTATGAAGAATGTCTTTAAACTCCATGAAGCCGAACCATTGTCTCTAACAGAGATGAGATCCTTACTGATTTCTTTTGGAAGGAGTTTTTCAATGATTTGGGCATTACATTGGCCTATTCTACTGCTTATCACCCTCTATCTAATGGCCAAACTATGAGGCTGAATCAGCGTATAACTTTTCTTTAGTCGAGCAG